>NC_092828.1:50659200-50975336 GCF_039878825.1 Excalfactoria chinensis
AAATAAATGGCAAGAAGTAAGTTAATGGACAAATACAGCCACTGTTCAGTCTGTATCAGCTTAAAAAGAATCTAAGTCTGGAGTTTTTGAGAAGGTATTTACAAACCTCACTTTAGACGACAATAAGGTATTTTGAGAAATTCTATTCCTGGTTGTGCTGGAGTTTCTTCTGGCCTCTTGTTATCAGTTTCTGTCCAAATTTCATGGGCTGAAAGTAAAGCACATAAGTTAAAATCCAGGACCAGCAAGTCACATAACATTAAGAAGGGCTTCACTGGTCTGCAGTGTGAATCTATTAACTACACCGAAAGTTTGGTACTTCACCACCTTTGAGGGACCAAGATGAGGCTGATCTGTCTGAAGATGGTGTTTCTGGACAATCAGGATCAGAAAGAAATTGGGACATTCTGCTCTTCTTCATCTACCATTGGAAAATGATAATATCTTTCCCCTCACTTAAACTGAATGGTAGTTGGTGTCTTTTTTACTCCATATGGAAAAGCCATTTCATGCTTTTGTCTTACTTCAAATTCCAGACAATAGCTGGGGAAAGGCTGCGGAATGGAAAATACAGGAAAAATGGGCTCTGATACTGATCTGAACTGAAACAGTCAGGAAATACCAAATTCTAAGCTTAGTGGGTGCCGACATATATGTGTGTGTGTGTGTGTGTGTGTGTATGTATATATATTTATGTGTATATATATTTTTTTTTTAAGAGACCCTTAGTCCTTAATATGACCCATATTAAAAAAATATCCTGTTAAATTCATCAGCTGTTCTCCACATGGTCTTAAAGCAGTTTCCAAAAAGGTATCTATGAAGAAACATTTTTTGTTGTTGCTTGAACAGATTATTTAGTGTTTTCTTACTTTTACATGTCTCAGAGTTGGATGTTTATCTGGAAAGCAAAAAGTCTTTAATAGGAGGTGATGTTCCTGGTTTCAAATAACATCTCTCAGTTTGAAACTTTACGAAAGTGCTTGTAAGATATAAGGATGTTTTCTGGCATCAAATTTAACGAATAGAAAGCTTTCTTTTATTTAAACTTTCAAACTTTAAACATAAAGACTAAATTTCAGACAAATGAAATTCTGTGATTGTTTGTGAGTGCTGTCATTTTGTCACATTTAACATAGAGGAAAAACTTCCAGTTTCTGGAAGTAAAATGCATTTTTATTATTATCAAGGATTGTATTTCACTTCCTGCCACAGAAAGTCTTCAGGCAATGTTATCTTTTTCATTGGAATGGCCTTCTGTTTATAAAGAACGTACGGAGTTGTGGCTGAAGAGGTTAAGTGGCAGCTTTTCATACAGTTGTCATAGGCTCAAAACAGCATAAAGCACAAATCTCCTGAGGTTTGTATGTCACTAACCACCTTAGCTGCCATGTCATACAAAGCATCTTCTTTAGGACCTTTTTCTTACACTGAACAGCGACATTAATTTTTACCTGATTTTGTGTTTGGGTGGTCCTTTTCCATATGGCAGAGATATAAACAATGTTCAAGTTAAGCTGGTTCAGGGAAGTATATTGTATTACAATGCTTGGTTAGTTTAACTTTGGCATATGATTGAATACAAAGGATAATTATATTTTGGAGTTATTCAATATTTGAACAGTTGGAGAGAGCAGTCTTCAGGGAGATGGAGGACTTGGCTTGATTATAAAAGTACCTTATTTATGCATTGTTTGTTGGCTTCGCTCTTTTTGACTTGAGGTACAAAAGGAATAAAATACTGCCATAAAGATTTGAGTTAGAGTAGCCAAACATCAGTAAGAGCATTTTATTGAGAAAAAGTTTGCATGTGTTGTGTTTAGCCAAGTACAGAACTGAAGGCATGGCCTCACCATTCCATACTATGCAGTTTTCTTATGGATGTTTCTAAGAGAAGTGGTAGACAGGGAGCCAGATTTACACTAGAAAATGAAATATACCATCATTCTGGATGCACTGACCTCCTTCTTAAATTAGCTTTGTCCCATAGTCTATTTATGGCAATAGGTTGCTCTGCGTCTTGGCTTTTTGTATGGCCTTTGAGCTGTCAGTAAAAATTTCTGAATAACTGGTTATCTGGGGATAATTTATGGATTCTGGTTGAATCGCCATCCCTGGATGTGTTTAAGAGGTATCTTAAGATAGGTATCTTTCCAAAAGTTAGTTGGAGAATCAGAAGAAAACTGCCTGAGCATCTTTTGTCAAAAAATAGGTTTTCCTGGCTTCACTGCAGCTAAGTGGGAAATTTCCCAGCACCTGAGCAAGTCAACAGTATGTAGATGTTGAATACTTTTGACTTGGTTGTCTCGTTGGGGGTGAGTTTGTACGATGCTTTTGTGCAACCTGAAAGGCCACAGATGAAGTGAGTGAGACAGAAGAAAGGTTTGGGTGAACTTTATTAATATTATGTACTGGCTAAACCCTCTGAATAATTCTCATTTCACAGCTGTCCTCATCACAAAAGGTTTTGAACATAAGACTCAAGTTGCATTCACTATATGGGAAGATCTGCTCTGAGGGGTATGAGTCTGTCAGAAAACTTTGAGGAAGAAGAGGGGAAAAGGGTGTCAAAGGAAGAAAGATTTCACAATTTTATCATTATATTATTTGTGTAATACTGCGAAAGAACCACCTGGTTTTGTGCAGTGTGTGTTTTGTAGACATCTCTGAAACCTGGGAATACAGACTGAAAAAAACACAAGAGGTTGTTGAGCACCTTACTGTCCTTGAATTTATTATTGTTGTCTTTATTTTTAAATAACATAATTTTGCACCTAGAAAGATGTAATTTATGCTGGTGTCACAGCAACATGTGGCAAGGTATGTGAAGAGTCTTTGGAATATAGGGAAGAATGTGATAATTAGAACAGCATAATAAATATGAAAGACGTCATTTACAAGGGTTTATTCCTATAGTTTGTCTTAGCAGATGGAGATGTCTGGGGAAAAACATTGTCTCTATTGTTAAGCTGAGTAAATGTAAGAAATCTGATCTGTGAATTAGAAAGGCTTCCAGCCATACTTAATGCATGAACTCATTTCCTTTCAACTGTGATCAGGACCCAAAGTAGATGCTCATTGTATGCTGAAGCAAGTGGCTTCTGCCACCTGTGAAAGCAGTCCCATTGGCTAGGAAGAGGCTGTGGAACTGACTGTATAAAATATTACCATTACTGCTAATGGCAGCCTCCAGGCAATTTCACTTGAGATGCCAAACAGCTTTCATCCAGGGACAAATTGCCCACTGAGAACTTGGGCAGGATTAGATGGGCTTGGTTTCCCAGTGGTGATCTCCAGAGCAAGGTCCAGCTCCATCTATCTACCGTATGAGGCAAAAAGTGTTGAGAGGTGATGACATGGGTGCATGCATGTATGTGAGTAAATCACATATCATCTGATAATGAGCGTTCTGTGTATGGGGATAGACAGAGAACTGTCTTGAATCTTACAGGATGGTTGACAACCCAGTTTTATTCTTGCTGGAGCAAAGAGAATGTCATTTAGAGCAACTTGAAAGAAGAAAGAGGGACCAAGAGGAAATGAGATTGGAGACGTACTCAAAAGCATGTGTTCATATTGTATGTGTGTCTTAAACTGCTGAAAATGTTATTGCTTTTGCTTAGTTGAACCAGTGACTTTCCTGAAGAAACAATGTAAAGAAAGGCCAGAACCACCAGATTGGTCTAGTGGTAAAGACATTCCAACACATACACAAAAATCTTATTGTTTTGTTTATTTAGGTATTAATAACCATACCTCTGTTAAAATAAGGACAATATTGTGACTGGATGGATTAAACTTAATAGCCACAAATTGAATGAAGTATCAACTATATAGCTGATGACATGTGGGTGAGCTAATTTACAGTGGAGTCTTCTAGTTTAAAGACTTTCCCCCTCATACCATTAATGTGTTATTAATTCTTCCCAGTTCTACTTCCTCACTCTTTTTCTAAATTATCTATATAGAGTTTAGATTGTGTAGAAATTGGTAATGTGTCTCTATCACGTTCTCTTTCTCTCTTTATCCTCTTTGTCTCTCTTTCTTTCTCCATTCCAGACCGATAAGGCAATCCATAGTCAGCAGTAGCTTGTGATGTTTTCCTGTTCTGTGGTTTGGAAGTGCCAGCTGAAGACATGTTCTAGAAAAACCATAGGCAAGCAAGAACCAGCAAGAAGTACTTAAACAGAATGTATACTAGTGGGAATAACAGACATAGCTAGCTATAATGCAGGTGACCTTTTGCATCTAGAGAACCATCTGAAGTTGTAGGGTGGAATTCTAGGTCTCTTTGGAGAGTGCTAAATATGCCCTTGGAGAGAGAAAAATCACAGGAACACTCCACAAGTCAAAACTGGTGGAGTTTCCAACCTGCTGTCTGTGAGTTATTCTAAATGGAATGCAAACTCATAAGATTGCAGTTCAAATTTTTTAACATACAGTTACCCCAGGTCTTCCATACTACAGATGAAGCTGAGCCATCTGAGAATATCTGCTCAAAGTGAAGAGATCCATGAATTTGACAATAATATTAAGAACTAATACATCTGCTCAGGGTTTCCACAATTTTACTTCATAAGTACATGTAAAGAACTGAAATTAACAACAAAAAACAGCTAACAACCTGATACCTAATTTATAGTATGGGGGGGAATAGACCAGGAAAGTTGGCTTTACTCAAAACTGTCTGGGATTTCACGTTAATTTTAGGGAAATTAGTTTCCTGTACTGTAGGTGTAGGAAAATGCTAATATCTCAAGGTGTTTCTGTGAGAAGTATGGATCTTTAATGACATTTGCTATTCTAGATTTAACAATTGGATCTAGCCTTCAGGAGGTGCTCAGAAAGTGTTAGTGGGTCCTGCTGAACTGGTGAGTTCCTCTTAAGATAGAGGTTATTGAAACCATAAATAACATGCTAGCAGTAAAGTCTACCGTTAGGGAGTTGTGATTGTCCGGTTGGCTTTCAGTGCATGATCAGGTCAGCAGAAACAAGTTCAAATCCTTCCTTGCCTTGTGAGTCTCTTTCTCTGGCTGTAGTTTCCACATCTGCACTTCTGCAGCATGTTGTGCCAAGTCTTGTGCACTCTGCTCTGCTCTGACCTCAGCTGGATGGCTCCTGTGAGTGGGATGAACACAGTTTGGCCCACTGCCAGCACAAAAGCTAATAGCTAGTCACTATATCTGGACTTCAGTTTTGTTGGTGTTTCAGAGTACCTTGTTCCAGCTTCCAAATTCAGAGTGTCTGAAATCTATCCATCTTATAACTTGACAGCCAAAAAGTAGGCAGTCCTGAAGTCTGCCACAATAGTTATCCCAGAAAATGTTCCATATTACACAAAGGCCAATGATTCCATGACTTCTGTTGTGGGCGCTCTTTCAAAATATGTTTTCTATTTCATGAAGATTGTTTCCTAAGAAAGCTTTTAGTGACATGTTTATTCATGTTGGTCAAATGAAAGTCATGTGGCACACCTCCCTTTCTGGTGTGGCGAGCCGCATAGTGTTTGATATAATCCTACTATCTTGTGTGAAAAAACAGCTGAATATCAGATGTGTCTGGCTTGCATGTCAGTGAAACAGAAGGCATGTTACACAAGCCACCGCACTCCACAAAGTCTATTTTTATTTTGGAAGAACCTCCCTTTAACTTTTTCCACTCACTTCTCTTAGGCATAGGGTGAACCCAGGGCTTTCCTTGAGATAAAAATACAAAAGGAAAACAGAGGCACCAGGAACGATGCTTAAATAGATGCTTAGACATAAGCAGGCTCTGACTCGTCATATGGCTTCCCTTGCTCCTGGGATTAGCTGTACTGACTGATTAGCTGGTTTTATACTCTGTAGATGTATGAGAGTGATTACTGTAAGGGAATATTCAATTGTCAGAGTTCTCTTGTATGTGAAAGTCAAAGATCAAGTAAAACAAAGAAATGCCATGAATTCAAATAAGTACTTGCAAAAACCAGCATATCTGTTTTGCAAATAATGAAACTATCCACTGTTTGTTTTGAAGAATTTCATATTTGTACCTCCTCCTGGCATAGACATTTAGTAGGTGCATCTGATAAGCTAGTGAAGAAAACCTTGGTCTGTTGCTGCCTGTTAATTTTTTTTCCACAAGCAAATGTAGTGGAGAATTAGCTAAGTACATTAATATAGACATTAAGGTTCATTCACAGTAAGGACACAATGGATGAAGAGAACTTCTGAGAAGCAACCAAGCAGTACCAACATGAAAATAAGCAGGAATAGTAATGACTCAGTAAAAACTTACCAGGACATGTGAAATAAGCGTGCCCCAAAACAACTGGCAATCCACGTGACTGAAATGTAGAGTGCAAGAGCTGCTCATGAAAACAAGAGAGATGACCACCAGGACTGTGAAGCATAAGGTGAGAGGAGAATTCCATGTGTGCAGAGAGCACTTGGCCCCTGACATCAGGACTGCTCCACCAACAACCGTATAGGAGGAATGGCAATAGAGAGTGCAATACATTTTTGTGGCCTTCATGACCAAAATGTACACTGACACAGGGGCTGGTACGGCAGGAGTGACATTTGTCCTCAGAGCAGTTTTGATTGCACTGGAAATCTGCATCTTTCTCTTATCTATTTTAAAACAAATTATATATTGCTTTTCAAGATTTGCACATATGCAGATGAGCCCATTAAGTCTTGGAACATTGCACAACATGTATTTTGGTGCAGAATTTGTTCTTCAAAGTTTCTTTCCAGAATGGCCATTTCAGAGTCAACTTTTAAGATATTCCTGTCTTGGCTGCAATTGTTATCTGACTCTGAAGCCAGCTGTAAAAAGTACTTGGTAACTCTGAGTACAGAGGAAAACTGCTTATTTTTTCAACTCGTGCAAAGATGACTTTGTTAGCAAAAAAGAGAAAGCTGTACTCGGTTCTGCTGCTGAAAAACGAAATGCAGACAGATGAATGGAACAAGGATGAAGGAGTCAAATCATGGAAACACTGAAATTTTGGTTCTGAATCAAGCTAGTTTGTTTCCTTATTCATACCATGTCTGAAACTCACAAGTTTTCATGAGAAAAAAGAAAGTAAATGAACTTAAATAGCTGGTTATCCCTCTAGGTACCATTGGACACTTTTCAGTGTGATTTATTATCAGAAAGTGAATGATGTGAAGAGTACAGAAAACCACTGCCTCACAAGTGCCACTTCTGATGAGCAGAGCTGGATTCAGCTGTTTTGTACTTACTTGAGGATATCTGACCTTCGAGCCTGGCATTTTGGTGAGAACTGTTGTCTACCTGACAGAGGTAGACATATGCCTAAGGTGTAAGGTAAAGCAATATGAGATCACTTTTCTTTATGACATTATTGCTTTACTGTCTTATGATCAATCTGTGCAAGCTACAGTAATTTTATTGTTTAGTACTGCTTCGGTACAGTTTTCTTCCTCTGTGTGAAGCTGGTGCTGGTACCTTTATAAAAACTTCATCATTAGTTTGTAACTGAGTAGCCAAAGGCTTGTGTTTTTAGGACTGTTTCTTTCTTGTTGTTTCCCTTCCCACCCTCCCCCTCCATGTTCCTCCTTTGGCATTGGAGGGGGAGAACATACTGCTGTTCTTAGGAGCCTACAGCTTAGTTTTGTGCTTGTTTCTCTATTGAGCTTGGTAGAACTGAGCTGAGATAACCTAGATGTAGTAGCTGAAGTACAGTACTAATGAGAAAGTTAATTTTAAATGTAAATTGGGTTGCTTGTTATTAATTTGTCACAAAATCAGGACATCTCCTAGTGGTCTTGTGGTTGTAATGCAGCGTTTGTGCAGTTTCTAAAAGGTATAAATAAGTTGACCTCATAAGAAAAGTTACTTGAATTAGAGGAGCTTTACTATTCTTCAAACTGGAATTTTGTTCTAGTGCAAAAATCAGGCTGGGAAGTTGTTTCATAGTTGGAACCATATCCCGAGCTGGCTGACCCAGCAGCTCCAGGAAGGCAGAGCTGCTGGTCAGGTCTGGTTAATTCTGGAATTTCTTTTCTCCCATGCCCCCTCCTCACACACTTCATCAATTTCTAATATGAAAACCAACCCGTTTCCTTATTTTCATCATTTAATTTGGAACTGGATGGGAATTTTCTCTGTGTCCTCAGAATGATGAGGGTAGAAAGCTCATTTATCAAAGCTCTGCAATGAACAAAGCCAGAGCAGAGCAGCATAGGCATAATTAACAAGGAAAAGATGGAATTTGTGGCTTGGTGTTGATGGATACAGAATGTGCCACAAAGGAAACAAAGCTTTGAGAATGCTTTGAACACAAAACCAGTCTCACGGGATCAACGATCTTGTGCCAGCGAGTAAACTTGGGATAAAATGTATAAGATCCACCTTTCATGATGACCACCAGCAACTCTGCATTAGCAATGGAGGACTGAGGGTAGCACTTGGGCATGTTTTGAGGTTGTGTGTGTGGGGAGTTAGGGAAGGAAGAATGCTGTTTACCTATTTTCCCTTGGAATGCTTCTATTGGCTTGGGTGCTATTGTTGCTGCTAGTTTAACAATGACAGAAGGGTGTACTGCAACAGGATTTGTCCATAGCTAATTGGCATGTATTTGTCTGAACTGTCATCATCTTCTCTCCACAGAAGATGCCTGAGACAAGACACATCGGTCAAAAAGTTCTGTTTGCATATGCAGTCACAAATCCACAGTATCTAATAGTGTAACTGAGCTCAGTTTTATAGGCCGTGCATCCTCTCTTCTCATTCCATCAATCTTTAGGAAAAGGAAAAATAGAAGCAGTTAAAAGTAATTTGATTTTATCATAAAACCTTTCTTTAGTAAAGGTTCCAGGGAAGCAAGCTCTTAATATTATCTACAACTTAACAAGGAAATTTGTTTTGCCACATTTGCATTTTTGTTCTCCTACTTAAAAGTCTCTCAAACTCAGCTCTGGTGAAGACATGCTTGAATATTTCTGGTTAGACAAACCAGTAAAAGTCTTAGCTCAGAATGGAAATTATATTGGGTGAGAACATGCAAAATTCTCTTCTGAATAATAGGACTGAAAGACAAACATGCAGAGCTAAAAAGTAGATATTCAGTGGTGGTCTAAGAGGATCAGTGAGGGTCTCTGAAACTGCTATGTTTTTAAAACATTGCTGGTAAGATTTAAAACAACAAAAAAGAAAGGCGATGAATCTCAGTATTGTGACTAGATGAAATGAATCTTAATGGATTAAAGCTTGTTTCTTAAATACTATGGAAGGTAGAGAATTCAGCTTCCTAGAACTACCTTATTATGGGTGTCTGATTTTATACAGATGACAGGCCTTATTCAGTCAAGTCAGCAAAATGAACATAGGATTTAATGAACTTGTTCTCCTCTTTACCTCTGCTACATTTGTTTGATTATATGTATACTAACAAATAACACATGTAGGATTCATCCACGCTAACACCAGTTTGATTTCTGATCAGGTCACTGAAAGGGGCCTTTGCAAGGCTTGCTAATTCATTAAAGTATAGAAATTTTTCATGGTGGCTTTGATGATGTAATGGTGCTGTTTTCTTGCTTTATTTTTTTCTTCTTAAATAAATGCCCTTAGGCTTTTTATCTACTGTAAATAATTGTGAAACATAAGCTTGTTTTTAGAAGTATCTATTCTCAGCTTGCTTATAATTGCAAGTCTGGCAATCTGCTTTCCTTTGTCATGTCTCTTCCCTTCCAATTCCCACCAACAATTTCTTAAAAATTTCATAATGATTTTCCTAGTGTTTATTTATGGGTTTGGGGAATCAATGCAAACCATATGTTTCATTAAGGTTATGTGACAATATTCTCTTCCTTCATACAAAACCACAAAATTTTCAATTTCAGCACATTTCCACAAATAATACTTTGCTTAAATCGACTTTTTTTTTTTTTTTTTTTTTTTTTTTTTTCCTCTTTGTATTCTAATAGTTCAGTTATGAAGAATATTGGGAAAACGTAAGTCAGGGAAGAAAAATATTGTCTGTTTGGTTACAGCTATGGTGCAAGCGATGGAATGCAAACTCTTTCATGTATTTTTTTTCTTTGCATACCTCTGATCTGGGAAGATGACCACCTCTGGGAGAAGGAGATAATTTAATTTCCATTCATGTCAGCTTTCATTTCTATGTGGAGAAGCTGCAGATATGTTTCAGATTCTGTGGAACTGGATGTTATGCCTTGGTGATGTAGTATCACTCTGCCACGGGACTCTGCACTCAGCTGGTAAAATCCTTTAACTTCTAAGTAATGTTCTAATGTAACACTTTGACTTTTGCAGAAAGCTTTCACTCTGTGTTTCACCATGTCAGCTTGAAAACTTGTGGTTACTTTGGCTTTCGGACAGGACTTGCAGATTGTTCTAGCTCTGAAACGTGCAAATAAGTTGTGTATCTAGAAATATTGCTTTCTCTCTTTAGTAAGAATGCTGCTTCTCATCAGGCCAGCCACATTTATTTAACTACTGTGTGTTTCCATGCATGTCACTGCAACCAAACCATTCTGAATACATGAAGAAAACATCCTGCTCCTCGGTCCATAAATGAGATAGTTTATCTTTGTGCTAAAGCCCCAAATTAATTCCTTACTCTACCGATGGAGTTTGTCAGGGAGGGGAGGAGGAAACCAGAACAAAACCCCAAACATCAGTTCTGTATCAGTTCTTCCCTGTCCCCCTGATAGGCCTTGCATCCACATGTGAGTTAGCCTTTGTTTAGGTGAGAAGGAGCACGCCAGCTGTGGGCCTGCAGTCAGTGCTGGCCTACTGCCTTGCAGGTGGGACTTCTGGTGGTGGAGACAGGTTTGACATGTGTAAAGGTCAGACGTGACCATGTGTTTAGCATGTTGTAAGTGAGCTCAGGGTGGAGAGAGGAGTGAAGATATGCTCATGATCTTCCAGAAGAGTTCAGAAAAGTCTGCTTTGTTTTCCTTCAACTTAAAACCTCCTTTTTACTTGTGTGAAGCACAGGCAGTTTTTGACACCAAAGGAAATTTCTATGGGCTGATGTGCACCTGAATATAAACACTGACAGATACGACAGCTGTTTTTGACATGGCTTTTTGTCTTAACCATTAGGTGGACCATAACTTCTTTCAAAATGACTTTTGTGCTTCTTGTGAAGGATCCTTCTTTAGAGCTATTTGAATGAATGCCTAAGCTAATGAGCCACTGATATACCAATCCCTTGCAGTTCTTAAAACTTTTCCTTTCCAAAGGCACACTTGGTGCTTGAGCCAGTGAAATGTCAGCACTGAGAGCCTGCTAGTGCATGGGAGCAATTCTCCTTATCCTGTGAGGGCGGGTCCCATGAATGCAATCTCCAGGTCTTTGTGCCAGTGGGACTCTAATGCTCAGGAGTAGTAGAACACTAGGGAGCATGCCGGTGTCACATTGTTTATCTGACCCTGGAAAATAATGAACTAGGCCATCTGGAACAATAGCCAAACTCTGGCTGTGGGTGTAAATGTGGCTGCTTTGCTGTTTCAGTTTTCTATGGCTTCTAACTAAAGAGGTTTTTATTCTTACAGAAGACTATGTAAACTGATGTAATCATCACATGAGTGCACATCTTTATCATAGGTGCAGGTCTCAGCAGTCTTGAGTGCATTCTAATCCAATGCAACCTTAATCCTATTGGTAGTAGGAGACCCAGTTGTTCATCTGGGAGATTTAGGGAGCTGGGGAAGTGTTTTTGTTTCCATTCCCTCTGTAATTTCCTGGGAGGGTCTTTTCTGGTAAATTTCTTAATAGAATTTAGGGGAAAAAAAGTATAATATTACTGAAATGCTGCTGGAGACCTGTAACTGCCCCAGGCACAATGCAAAGATGCAGATGTATTAGCAATCAGCCAGGAAGCAATAACTTGCTATGTTTGGAATGCATAAATATGCTGAGATCAGGTGTTCAAAGCATTGACCATTGTGTATCACTCCAGTTTCTGGCTGTACCCGAACAATCCTGCTCTGTGGGATTGTATTTTTTAAGCCTTACTAGTAACTGCAACATTGTGTTGTCTTGTCCATATTTACATTGGATCTTGTGCTGTAAATCATCATGGCTGTTCTGTTATTCAGGGCAGGGGCTTTTATCAGAATTTTATTATTATTATTATTTTATTTTTTGTACAAGGGAGAGACATCTCTCAAAGCTCTTGTAACTTATTCTAGCTTTTTTTGGCTTTTGATTTAATGACTCTTGCTTTAGCAATGGTAAGCCATTATCACTCAGCATTTCCCCTCTGCAGGCAGAGGACTCATAAAAGGCAACTTAAGTTTTCTTTGTGTAACATGCAGCCAGGTCATAAAGTTCTCTGAAGTTTTACTTTTGGAGTTGCCACATAGCATGACAGTAGGATGTTTCCTTAGCCTGTCAGCTCCCCAGAAAGGAAATAGGTGATACATAAATTAATCAGGGCTATCAATACTGGGATTGGTGAGATGATATTTCTAACAATGTTGTAAACAAAAATCAGATATTTTAGTAGCTCAGAGGAATGTAGGAAGAGAATATATGGGTGGCATTTTGCTTTTGTTAAGTATTTGCTGAATTTAGGTTTGGTCTTTTTTGTATTAATGAACTGGATTTGGTTAAAAATTTTGCTTATGAATAAAAATGTATTAGGCCAGTAATTATTTGCACAGCAATCTGTTCAGGTGTAAGAAGGAAATTCTGGGTAGTGCATTAGATGTAATAGTATGCAGAGTGCTTCCAGTTTGATATTTCACATAGTTTTTCCTAGAAACAAGATGAGTTCTTTCTAATCCTAATAAAAACATGATAACTGTTTTGTATTGTGTGTATATATGTGTGTGTGTATAATTATATATAATGAAATTAAATTATATTTAATGAAAAACAGAGAAGCCATAACAAGAATATTTTGAGATAAGATGATAAAACCTGGCAAAAAAAATTAGACACTGGTGATTTCTGTTGGTTGTTCCTTTACCTTACTTGAAATTATTGTGGTCCTCAACCCATTTGAATGAGTTGGGAATTTCCTCTATTCCCTTTCCCTGACAACTGCCAGAAAAGGACATCTTGCTGAAATACCACTCGCAGCAGGCGGTCAGAAGTACTGTGTGTGTGTAAATCCTTCATATTCATCTATGTATTGGGAAATGTAAGACCGAAGCATAATTTTTTTTAGTTCTGGCCAAGCACGCACAACATCATTGAAGATTACATATTCAGGTGTGGAATCTGCAATAAAGGGGGAAACAAATGCACAAGTGGAACCACATGAGACCAGGCTGTCTGTGCTCCAAGGCTGGCAGAAACATAATTGCATCAGAGAAGGTGCCTTTTAAGTAGTGGGCTGCTATCCAGTTATAACCCTGCTCTACATCAATTGCCATGTCATAATATTATAGGATAGAAAATGCTAAGACAGTTCCCAAGTTAATGACTGAAATGTGTCATAGCTGAGAAATGGCATGAGTAACAACAATAGTAATAATAATCTAAAAAGTACTATGAGTTCTGCTCAAGTACACATCAGTCCTTTTGCTCAGAAGGTAGGAAGGTGTTTTGGTCTTGTTAAGACACTTAAATGCCTTTCTTGCAAGTACGGTCACAGACTCATTGGTTGGGTAGACTTCAAACAAACAGCTTGGACGGCTCTACTTGCTGGTTCAATTAGATGGAGGAAATTGTATGTGCTCCAGAGGAGTTGTTAAGGGATGATGCAAGTTCCCTGTTAGGGTGGAGTGAAAGGAATGCAAGACTGCAAATAGAATTCATGCTTATCCTGCGGACTGTTTCTTGCTTAGTGGTACCCCCAGGAAGCTTTGGCTCTGCTGGGGTACTTATATGCTTGTTCTCCTATCCTATCTGTTTTAAACCCCTGGAAAAATACCTGAATAGTAGCTTTATCTTATTCACATAGTTGATTTGCTTTAAATAAATAGTCTTTAATCTGTGTTACCTCTTAAAGAAAACCATTCTGCTGCAGCTTGTTTGCATAGCTGCAACATGAGGGTGAATTCACATTGTAGATGGGTGAGTATATACCTGCAACATTAATGTTGCAGTAATAAAGCAAATATGCTATGAAGCAAACTTAAAGGAACATAAGTTTTCACGTGCAGTATAAATAATTATATAATTTTCAGTGATCTGCTTTAATTTAAGAGAGGAACTTACTGAGCAGTGTGAAGAAAGGTCTCACTATGACCATAAAGTCATGTCTTTTATTAAAGATCTTTCCCAGAGCATTTCCTCTTGTGAATAGCTGTCCAGATCTAGCAATGTTTCTTGCTGACTGCCTCTTTCATTCCTTCTTCATGATGATGATTGAAGAACTGCAGCTTAACTCCTCAAAGAGAAGCTTAACTCCCCTGAGCCTAGTAAATTGCATACTACGTGCATCTTCTCCCTTCCAGCAGTTTTAGGTTGGCTTGTATTTCGTTGAAGCCATGTGTATTTTGAAGATGCACAAAGATAAATTTCAGAAAAACTTCAAGCAAACATGTTTGAACTGAAGGCGATGTTGTCGTTATATTATTAAAGTTTTCTAGTCCTTAGTAAAATGAGCAAACAGTGAAATGATAGTGATGAAGAATCAATAATGTTCAGTTTACCTCTGTGATTGCCAGCACTGGAGATGGGTGATGGGGGTGTGGAGGGAAGGGTAGCATTGCCAGTAGATGTTTTCTTAATTAAGACATCAGGAATTAAACTATATCACTTTAAGAAGTGTTGTCTTTGCTTGTATCACATTGTTTTCAAGTATGATGTAATCACATGACATAAAAAGCAAAAGGGCACTAGCTCAGAAGTCAAGCTGTGGGAATGGACTTTCAGAGCATGTTCCTGTGCACATTTGGACTGTACATCCAATGGAAATAGGAGGGTGGCAAAGAAAACTGCTATGTGATGGATCCTGGGCAGAGTGGGCTGCCACCTCAATTGTGACTGTCCTTTTTAATGGGAAACACTGCTTATGCTGTTACTATAAACTCAAGAATCTGCTGAATGGTTCTGTTTATACCTGTTTAAAGTTTGGAGCCAGCTGTGTGGGGTGGTTTGTTTTTTTTTTTTCTTTTTTTTTCTTTTTTTTTCTTTTTCTTTTTCTTTTTTTTTTTTTTTTATTCTTTTCTATGTAGGCTTTTAATTTTTTCAATTTTTATTATTTTTTTTTTTTTTTTTTTTTCCTCTGGAGGAATTGTGTTAAGCCTTTGCATTTTTTTGAAAATAATTGGATCTTTGCAATCTATCCCACTGAAGAAGGCAGGTGTGATTCTTGTCACTTTTGTCCAGTAGGATGTAAGCCTCATAAGAGACTGGCTGTTGTGGAGCAGAGGATTTAGGCATGGAGACCATCAGCTATATGCATTTGTACATACGAGTGTGTCAGCTGTTATATTCTCTCAATGGTTTCTGTAAGCAGGGATTTAGTAGTAACCTGCAGCCTTCTTTCATTCTTCTAGAATGCTACTTTCTATTTTCCCTTCTGCTTGCAAAATAGGCTTTCTACATTATACTTCTATGGCCAACCTCGTCAACTGTGTAGCACAAAAACTGTTGATGTTCAGAGACTATAACTCATGTTCAGCTGTTAAAGGGTGTATTGGCCACTTTTTCAAGTAGGAAAACCATAGCTGTGAAGTTAAATAAGTTATTTGTAGTATATACTCAAATATATAGACTGCAATAATGCATAATGACCTGTAGCACAGTATGTGGCCAACTGCTCAGAGAAATAAGTTGCACACTGCATAGGTATTAAGTCATGCATTGCCGTAGCTCAGACCACTCTCATAGGACATTATTCTCAGATTCATAGGACTTATTCCTTTTGTGACTCTCTTTAGCCATCAAAATAATAATTTGGGGGTTGGGCCATCCATTTATGGTGGGAGTGTGTGAGAGCATAGGTCTGCTGTCTTCAACAGGAAAGAAAAATGAAGTAAAGCAGGCGGTCCTCTAAAATATAAAATATTGTCAAAAACAGTGTTAATGAGGAATCTTTGAGGGTAAAAGGTAGCAAAACCTGTTTTCTGAAGGATTTAGTGGAAATAATTTAGGAAGAAAAAAAAATTTAACAGGAGAATGCTACAAATGTCACAAGGAGAGTTTGTTCATTACCCTGAAGTGATACAAAGACTACATTGAAGAGGCACTTGCTTTTCTTTTCCTCTTTCCTTTCTGCAGCTGTGTAGATGGGATTAAAATAAAAAGGCTTGGAACTTTATGTTAACTTGAGCTCTAAAGAAAGATACCCTATTGTCCAGGAAGACTGATGGTATTGTAAGGCCAGCAGGTCGAGAGAGGTTATCCTCCCCCTCTACTCTGTCCTGATGAGGCCACATCTGTATCCAATTTTGGGATCCCCAGTAGAAGAAAGATAGGAAACTGCTGGAGAGAGTCCAGTAGAGGGCCACTGAGATGACTGGGGCCTGGAGCACCTCCCTTATGAGGAACGATTGATAGACCTGGGGCTATTCAGTCTGGAGAAGACAGAGGGGGGATCTTATCGATGCTTATAAATATTCAATGGGCAAGAGTCAAGTGGATGGGGCAAAGGCTGCTTTTAGTGGTGCCCAATGACAGGACAGGTAGTGATGGACACAAACTGCAACACAGGAAGTTCCATATGAACATGACTTCACTTTGAAGGTGATGGAGAACTGGAACAAGCTTTTCATGCAGGTTGTGGAGTCTCTTTCTCTGGAGATATTTAAAATCCATCAGGACGCTTTCCCATGTAACCTGCTCTAGGAAACCTGCTTTAGTAAGGTAGTGAACTGTGTGATCTGCAGAGGTCCCTTCCAGTTTCTATGATTTTGTGATTATATTGTTTGGCAACTCTTATAGAGCCTTGTAGTCCTCAGAGCACAGAACAGGGTAGCTGTTTTCCAATGACTGTTTCATTTTATTTCCCAAGCTAAGCCTGGGAACCAAAAAAGTCAGTTGAAGCTGTTTTTTATGTGTAACACCTGATATGTATGTCATGCTTTTTCCTCCAGGGTAATGACTGCTTCTTATTTACTGCTTAAGAGTGGATAATTAATTAACAGGGGTGAGAATGTGCACGCTTGACTAGACACTTAGAAATCACATAGGTGATTCTTGGGATTGAATAACAATTTTTTATTTAGTGTCATAAAACAGCTTTGAACTGGAAAAGTTCAATTGTCAAAAGTTTGCACTAAAAGTTTTATGTGTATGCAATAATTTATTTTTATTAGGAATACTGCTTTTCTTATTCTTATAAGGAGGATGTTGAACCTCTACCAGTAAAGGAGTACAAGGTCTTTGCCATCTATATTGGTGGCACTTTTCTTTCCCATTTTTTTTTCTTTTTGATGTTATGGATGCTTTTTCACAAGCTATCTTAGTAACTAGTTTAGAAGCACAGAGGTAAGAATGTGAGTAGGTTATAAATGCCTTTTCTTTAACTGTCTCTTGTAAGTAGTTTTGCCAAGTGGACAGGGCCATCGGTTTGAAAAGTAATGTTCTGTTATTGTTCATACTGACAGGAGGATAAAGATGACTATATTTAAAATGTGTGGAGTGGAGCAATTTTAGTTTACCAGAAGAACTGGCCTCCTAATTTCTTAGTGAAATATGACTGAACAGTTTCTTATTCTGTTTTATGGAGTATTTTGGCCACGTTTAACTTGAAACCTAGAGGAAAGGCACAGGAAATCAATGGAGGGTCTTTTTGTGGGCAGGTTCCCTATCCCAAGCAATATTCATAAGTTACTGATAATTACTAATTCTTATCTGAGACTTGGGAAGTCATGAGGCTGTGGCTGAAGGCTAGAGTTCCTCTAGAGTACTGTGAGAGTTGGTTTCAGTCAATTAAGTGTGGTTAAATATTGATTTTAAGCCTCATTGTTCCTGCATGATTGTGTTTCATTGGTGCTCTTTCCAAACCTTCTCCAGAGAGCTGTATACCAAGAACTCATCTGTGACAGTTCTCTGACTGTGTGTATCTGAACAGGCTGCTTGAACATGCATGAAGAAGCCAGGCTAAGCTTACAGGGCAGCAGGTTGAGCACCACTGGTCATAGGCTTTCAATGTGAGAGCACTCTCTTTGTTTAGGGGTTCATGTGTCAGGTTCCAAAAGGATCTGTCACAGATGTTGCTATGGTGTTTAAGACATAATATATCCTCCCAACATGGTCAGATCACTGAAAGTGACCATCAGTTAGTGTATGTGGGGGGAAAGATTGCATGTGTGATTTCATGAGGGAAGCAAGTCAACCATCACATGCTGGAGAAACTTGGCCAAGTAATATACGTAAAACTGGACTGTGTCTCAGTGCTTTCCCAAGGGGATCTGCCTGCAGATGTTAGTGGGGCATTTGCAAAAATGAAATCCCATCGAAGAGAACTAAATCAAAGCTGGACTGCTGAGACGTGAAGCTCAAGTTCTTTGTGGCACGGTTTCCTCAAGCAGTTTTTATAAATACTTCCTAAACCTTTTATGAGCTATGAAAACAGTTGGGGAAACTGCGGAGCCACAGAAAGGTCACATGCTAAGGATGTTGCTGGAAAATATTCAGTAAAATTTAGAAACAGTAATTCACTGACAACATTATGAGCCTTTGACAAACCTCTCTGTATTGCCTTCTGAGTAGCTATTAAGACTTATCTATGGGCATTTATTTCTTTGAAGAAAATACTCAGTGCACGAGCTATCTTCATTTTGTGTCATTTTAATATGATGCTATAAATGGTATGTTCTGAATGAGATGGTGAAAATTAATGTTTCTGCTCATGCCATATGTATGGTTCAGATTATGGAAGCTTATTTAAAAATAAATAAAAAGTGCTATTTTGTGTATTTGATTTATGTTTGCAATTTCCGTAAATGCCATCAACTTATATTGTGGTTTCCCATTCTTTAAGTTACTTGAGTTTCTGTAGACTTCCTTCTGAGTTCCCTGTGAATATTCTTTGATGTGACTGAACAGAACTTCTCCAGTGTGCCAAAGTGTTCTCTATTCTCAGGTATTGTTTTCTGTGCTGAGCAGGTGTCTCCTCATGGACATCTCAGTGATAGTCTGCCCATATCAGATAGGTCCCTTTTGTTTAACTAAGAACAAAGCTGTGTAATATAGCTGAGAGGACTGCTATATTTGAAAGTTTTCAGCTTACTTTCTTCCTGAAGTGTTGCTTGTACAGGGAACCCTGGCAATCCAAGCCAGCTTGCCTGAAGTGTAAACTGAATTCAGTGTTATTTTAGATAACACATTTCAATAGAGAATAAGCCAAAGGCATCTAGAGCCAAGTACTGAACTGAGACAACAGACAGGATGTTCATCTGCCCTGTTTTCTTGAAGATAAGACTTTGAAATTGTGAATAAACTAAATGATAAATCATCAGATGTTGACAGTTTTGGAGCAGCGGATGTTAATTGTACTTTAAGAGCGCTTTAAATTCGTGAGCAAAGTTTATACCATGGAGTCTGTGCGGTTAGCCATCAATTTCTTCCTCTAGTTTTTGGCCATAGTATAGAAGCAGCAATGTTAGCTGTGGCCCTTATTCACCTATAAAAGAAGGGAATATTTGGGGGGGCAAATAACTGTCTTTTGGACTGATGTCAGGGGAGACTTAATCATCTTCAGATTCCCACATAGCTTGGTGATTGCTCTGTTAGCCTGTTAGTAATTAGGACAGACCCCACTTGTCGTGTAAGATAGCTTTGGAGTGCCAGCTCCCCATCCCTGAGGAGAGCCAGCGTGGGGTCTGACTGATGCACAGCTACTCTCCTGGATTTTTCTCTGAAGTTCAGATCACAAAAAAGGAAATATTTTGGGGGTGGGGGAAAAGCCCACCCCTGTAACTTCTCTGTGAAGCAAAAATGCTTTCAAAGAGCTGTGTAACTTATCCAGGAAGTCATATATTTTAGACAATTTAGTGAGAATGATAGGTTCAAATACTAAAATTTTCAGTAAGAAACTTCTCAGAATGGTCACTCTGAACCATAAGATTACTAGACAGCAAAGGTGGAAAGACTTAGCTCACCTTATGCATAAAATCTTTTACTTTATTTTCAAAATTGCATGCGTGTGAGGGGAGAAAAAGGGAAAATTTGGTCAATGTAGTCATCGCTGCCTTGTTCCCTGTATACTTCATTTGTTCTTTTTTCAGCTACTGTAATCTTTTAGACTTACATTTACTCAACAAGCAGGAAATGTCACCTTCTGGAACAAACACAAGCATATTTAAGATGTCACTTTTGACCTCAAAGATGTTTTGGCTTTGCCTCATCTCTCACCTGCTGGAGAGACTCGTAAGTCAAAAGAAATTGGATGTCACTGGAACCCTGCTAAGTGGTTGGAAATCTGTTGACAGTAAAAAGAACCTCAGGGAATGGTGTGGAGCTGCCCTGGGGAAGGTTCAGGTGGAGGTTAGGAAAAGTTTCTGCACCAGAGGGTGGCTGGCATGGAACAGGCTCCTCAGGGCAGTCGTTGTAGCCCCAATCTGCTGGAATTAAAGAAGTGATGGAACAATGCTCTCAGATGTAGGGTTTGAATTTTGGGCGGTCCTGTGTAGGGCCAGGTATTGGATTCAGTCTTTTTGGGTTCCTTCTAATTCAGTATAGTCAATGAATGTATGTGAGACTGACATATTTGGGAAACAAAGTTTTGAAGCTGTGACTGTTGAACTGAAATTAAACACTGAATACAGACACTTGCCACTTAACTCTGACCTCAGTGTTTGGAATCTTAGTAGCATCAATCTCTTCTAGGTCATCAGGGGAAACGGTTTTGGGATAGAAGAGAGGAGATTTAGATTGGACATAAGGAAGAAGTATTTTACAGTAAGAATAGTGAGGCACTGGATCAAGTTGCCCGAGGGGGGGTGGTAGAGGCCCCATTCCTGTGGACATTCAAGGTCAGGCTGGACAGGACTCTGAGTAATCTAATCTAGCAGTAGATGCCATTATTCATTGCTGGGGTGTTGGACTAAATGGTCTTTAAAGACCCCTTCCGACTCAAAAGGTTCTATGATCCCTTTTGGTCCATGATTACTGGGCAAATTATGAGGTGCCGCCAATATAGAATTTTAAGAGCCAAGCTGTGCTCAGCAAAACTCAGTAGGAGCAAAGATTCTTAATCTATGTTTTCGGTGCAGTTAATAGGTATTGGTGCAAATGTGATTCTATCAGGATTTACAGAGATCTATAATTGTGCCAGAGGAGGTTACGCAATTAAGTATTGAAATTTACAGGGAAGACTCTATTTACCAGTTTTCATATTTTCAAGAATCTAATTAGAGCCTTTACTGTAGCAGTAGGTATTTTAGCGTCTTTGAAAGTCTGTGACTTTAGTTCTTAAAGCTGTAAGTAGTGCTTGTAGGAGCTCTCACAAGTGTTTATGGACTGTATCTCCTGCCACACCTACAGGAGGCTTATGCTTTGAATGTGTTACCACTGCTTTTCCAAATATGAAGAAAATGAATGAATCCTGTAGTGTCAGAAACCATCCCTAGTAAGCCTTAGTTTTCTCCTCTGGAGCTGAAGAAAATTAAAATCATGCACATGTCTGTGCAAATCTATAAACAGCTTGGCTGTTTGGATCCCACCACGCAGGGAGAGGCAGGAAGCTGACAAACACAGGAATGATTTAGGGTAGATGGAGTTGTTCACTTTTGCAGAGGGTAAAGGGGAAGACACAAACTACTGCTTGAGTTCTTCACCTCAAATTTAACCTTACTTGAGGTTTGAATCTGCTCCCATTGACGTCAGCAGGGGTTTTATCGTATGCTTCCCTGGGAGCAGAAAAGTTTTGTCTTTTTATGTGAAGAGAGTTTTTTTTCTATTTTTTTTTTTTTTTCCTCATTGCTACTTATAAATCTGGTGCTTTTTGTTGGTAGGTTTTTGTTCTTGTTGTTGTTTGTTTGCTTTCAAATGATGGTCTTTATCATAGCAGTCTGAGCACCTCCATCAGTACGAGGAGCGATTGCTATGCTGTGTCTGTGACTCAGATGTGGTGGTCTGACACTTCAGACAATGTGAAGCAAGACACAGAAGATTTTCAATGTTGTCTCCAGTAGATTGCACAGAAGGAGTCTGGCTGACTCCCCTTGCCTTTGTGCAGATTGAAATTGGCAGGCTACTGCACTTATGCTCAGGAGAATTTAAATGTGAAAGCTGAACTTGGAGGTGAGAAGCTCTGAGTATTTTCTGCAGTGAACTCTGGATTGTTTGCTTCATTGCTTTACTGTTGACTTCATTGCTCAAAGCTTCTACTCAGCTCAGCAGAACTAGGATTTCTCCCCTGGGGTTTCATTCAAAACCCATTGAAAGAGATTTTTGGTCTGCTCAGTAATGTTCAGGTCCAAAAAAACAGTTAATTTATCAACTGGTTATGCTGTTTGTACTAAGGTTGACACTCCACTTGCTTCAACTCTTTTCAAATGTATATCGAATTGAAAAGCAATCCACCTTTCTGTGAGGCATCTAACTAAGATAACTGAGACCTTGTGGCTTGGATAGGGAAACACTAATCAGAGAACCTGGACTTTATTTTTAGGCTTTGCTGCTTGTTGTAGAGCTTTAGAGAAGTTAATCTCAGTTTCTCTCTTTCATGTAATAAATATAGTAGTGCGACTGCTAACCATCTTATACCAAATATTGTTTTGAAGGCATTTTCTTTCTCAATGATCACTTGCTTTCATTATCATCTCCTCAGAAGGAGAGTGTGCTTCACTCAAGTTCAAATCCTTAATTTTATGAGGTATTTATATAAGACTCAAAGGCCTAATCTCAGCTCCCAGAAGGTGCTTTGTTGCTATTGGCTGTCGAAGTGTGCATTAGAAGAAAGATTCCTACATGGGAGGCAGCAGTAGTTTTGTATACTTTGCAGAGTTCCTTGGTGTGGAGATCTTAAGAGTCTGAGCCATTGTATGAATATTTCAGCATTTCCTGGTTTCAACAATAGTCAACAAAATCACAAGAAAGATTGCCCCATGTGGTTTATCTGTACTTCAGCTTCTGGAGAGGGAAAATTAATTCAGAAACACTTGAAAACAGCTGGAAAAGATAAACAAGATCCTTTGATATTTTAGTGGGGTGGGAAAATGAAGAGCAAGTATCTTGTATTTTGCTTGTTTGCTATATGAGCCTTTGCCCTACTTGCTTGTTTTGACTGAGCGATCTTGAAGATATAGCTATTTGTTTACTGAAGCACTGTGACAAAATTTAGTACTCGTTCAATGTACGCTTGAATGGAATATGTCCATGGCAATGCTTTACAGCTTCTTTGTATGTGTCTTAGTGAAAAAGTTTTATGACTTTTATATTCAGGTCATTGTTATTCAGCGTTACAGACTTGTAATTCAATTTATCTGAGACTGAATCACAAAGTATTGCTCCCCATTTTTTCTTGACTAGTGTTTCTATCTTGGGAGATGTCATTGCCAAATGGACTTTGCCAAATCCTGGTGGCTTTGGAGAAGCTCCATGGGTCCATTGAAAGGTTCTTGTCTGTAATCTTTTTTTTTCTCCTTTTGTGTATGTGTGTGTGCATGTTTTGTCATTTGTTTTGCCCAGAAAGTAAAAATACTCAGAATTGATGCAGCATATATTTTTATCTGGAGTGTAGGTGTTTTTTATATTGTTTTTGTTTTTGCTTTTGTTTCATTTCATTCCAGAGTGCAGGTCTTAGATTCACTGCCCTTTTATATGGGTTTTGAGTGCTTTACAGTACACAGGGGATAGTAAAAAGTGTTAAGATGGCAGGATAGTAAAATGTATTGAGATAGCATACCTAGTTGCTGTCCAGCCCTTCCATGAAGGAAAGGTCGGGGCTTTCCATTTAAATGTGAGATTTTTAGCTACTGTAGACTATTGAGAATGTCAACACTTCTGTGTTCAGGGGACAGGGAGGCTAATCAGTATAAGTGTGATTTACAGATGACTTTGATGTGTCAAAGTTCCTCCCCCCATTACAGTTACACTTTTTTTTTTTTTTTAATATGAGGGAATTCTTCAGCTTATTTTTTTGTTTGTTTGTTTTTAACCAGAAAGCAACCTCGCCTATCCTAATCTTGACTGCTTTTGGCCGATAAATATCTTAATTGAAAAAAGACATTACACAGAATTCATCTGTTTTTTGACTTTATATGCACATAATTTATAACATATGCTGAATTCATAACAGTTGTGAGTGAGCACTTTCAACTCTTAAAAGCGTTTGACACTTAAATTAACAGTGTCTCCAACATTATCCTGCCTTACCACAGTATTAGATGTTTGCTTTAAAAACTGTTTTAAACAGTCATCATCTTTTGTCTCATCTAAGTGGAATGACTTAAAATAAGAGATTATTTTATTAGTAAGGGCTTTAATTTTACAAAAAATAAAATAAACTAGATCTTTGTATTCTTGAGGAAAACGAGTTTTCTCAGTGTTCTGAATAATCTCTTATTTAATGAAGGATGGAAAAGTTCACTAAAATCAATAGAGTAAAAGCAATTGTAAAATTATTGCAAAATTCAGAAAGGATCTTAACTGTCATAATTAGGATGTTTCAACCTAAACCAGAAGATGCTGTATGTGCCCCATGTGGCACAGTGGTAAAAAGTGCCACTTGCAACACCGGAGGCCTGGGTTCGAATCCCCCCTGTGGCGCAAGTGGTAGAAGTGCTGCTCTGCTACACAGAAGGCTCAAATCCCAGGAGTTGGACTCAATGATCTCTAAGGTCCCTTCCAACTCACACGATACTGTGATGCTTTTTAGAAATAATTTATTAATGTCATGTGGTATGAGGTAGGACTAAAATGCCTTCTTAACTATCAGCTTATGTGAAATATTCTTTCTTTCTTTCAAGAAAGAACAAACAACAAACGATAATGAAATGCAACCTCAAACAGTTTCTCTTCAAGCTTTATAAAGCTTTGAACACTTGCTATCAAAATTCCAGTTGAACCGAAATATTGGCATTGCCATTTGCTGTTGAAGTCCTCATAAGGAATACTGGATTTCTCCATTGGAGGGTGGCTGCTTACTGAAAGTGATTCAGAACAATGATGAAAACGTGCAGAGTCATTGGGTACAGATGTTCGTGATGCAGGTTATATATTGTTTGTACTTCTTGTTGTCTACCTTTGAGACTGTTAGTGATAGCTGGTCTCTTGAAAGCTATATCTATCACTACAAACACTCAAGGGTAAATCTCCCTATAACTAGGAAGGAAATTCAGCAGATGAATGTTTTGGCTGGATGCCTTCTGAAGAAGGCATTAGCTGAAATATTAGTCTATACAACTTCCTTTCTTCAGCTGCACTCAACCTGTTGAAGTCCCTGTTCAGAAAATATCCAACACACAGTTAGCTGAAATCAGTTCTGGAAACCCGGTAGTTCTGACTTCAAGTGTGGAAAATTTTTAAGTGAAGGTCATACTGACTTGCTTAAGAAAAGTCACTTTTCCATAGTGAAGAACAATGCTGTGTTATTCAAAGGAAGCCAGGGGCGTTAACAAGAAACCTTTCAAGAGTATACTATGGGAAGAACAGATAAAGACTGACTCACTCATAAGACAGAATTTAGGAATGACTATCCAACTTACTGTCTACTTGCTAACTTTGATGCATTTGACTTTGTCTTAGAAATTCTGTAACATTTTCTTTGTTTATTATCTTGCAATAGCTATCAACAATGTATTTATATTGTAAAATATATTTTCTTCTCCAGGAGATCATTTTACTAACTAGTGTGTGCTTAGAATGGTAGTAGCCCTGGAGTTGGTCCAGTTAATCTGATGGTGTGCATCAGCACTCTTCTGATACAGCTTGGTTTCTGAAAGGTCAGACAAAGAAATCAGAGTGATTGCTATTTAGATTAAAAGCTTAATTTGCAGGATCATACAATTTTCTTTACTGTAAGAGAAATTATTAATACGGAATGCTTTTCAAATTAGTCCCCACCATCTTTTTACTGTCTTTATGTCTGCAGTGTCATGTAACTACTTGATGCCTTCCAAATGGCATTTAATTCAAGCCTCCTTGCATTATCCATTAATAGCCTGGCTTTAAATTCAGTCAACAGTAAGATCATCTTTTTACTGCACCCATGACCCAGTCAATTGAAAGAATAAAGGGCAAAAGGAATAGTGGAAAAAACAGCAGGGAGAAGGAAAAAAAAAAAAAAAAAAAAGAAAAGAAAAGAAAAAAAAAAATCCTACCAGAACTGGTTACAGGAATGTTCACAATGGTCTTAATAACTGCACTGACATAAAGCATTCTCTCTGCACTCACTGCAGGTGCAGCATTCCTGTTCCCCGGAGAAGTCTGTCTTGAAGTCTTTTCTCCTTGAGTCTTTCCTCTCAAGTGAGAGTGGGAGGCACAGATTGAAAGTGTTTTCCTCTAGGATCCTTCCCCAAAGGTACCAGAAATGTTATGTCTTCAGGTTTGTCAGATGTTTTCCTTGGGCTCTTCCTTAGCAAGTTTACTGTAAGGTAGAACACCTGTTATTACGTACAATAGCAATATATCAGAAGGTATGCAAAATGCAATGGAAAGAGGAAGGAAATGAAGGAAGATTTGGTCTGTCATCCTGGATAACTGATGGAGAAGTCAGTTGATATTCCTCTCTAGAAAAACTGCTTTCCTTAGGAGAGGGACCATTTGTGCCTATAAACTCTAACCTTCTACACTTCCTGTACTAGATGAACTTCACCAGATCTTGGCAATCTCCTTGTGTGGAACATTTTTTTTCCTTCCCCTACTTTATTTTTTCTTTTTGTTTTTCCCTTTAGCACAAGAAAGTAGCAGAATTATTCTAACTCTGTGAAAAGAGATGGATATAAAAGGACTTAATATCATGGAATTCTTTGAGTTGACCTTTAGAGATCATCTTGTCCCAAGTAACGAATGGAGACACCTGCAGCTCCATCAGGTGCTCAGAGCCCCTCCAGCCTGACCTTGGCTGTCTTCAGGGATGGGACATCCACTGCCTCTCTGGGCAGCCTGTGCCATTCTTCACCTCCGTTACTATAAAAACACATCTTCCTTATATCCAATCTAAATTTCCCATCTTGTTTTTATGAGGATTTTTTTTTTTTTTTTTTTTTTTTTTTTTTTTTTTTTTTCCCAAAGCCCATGAAAAAAATACTAATGCAGAACTGCAAATTTTGTATAGTTTTCTCAAAAATTTTTTATCTGTTTGCAGGGTCTTACCTTAAACAGCATAAGAAATAACACAAATTAGGACAGAAGGCTTCCTTGGTCTCTGTAGATAGGAAAAGAACAGGCTTAATGAGTAACATGGTAAATTGCCAGTTTCACACTGGAAATTGTCCATTGTTACAAAAGTTCTGATGTTTAGGGATGAGATTAGATGGCTGGGAAGTCTGTCATGAAGAATTTATCCCTAATTCCTGTAAGCCAGCCATTAACCGTTGCCTTCAAGTGATAGACTTTGTATCTTTCATGTTTCCTGTTTTTCTGTAGAATTTAAATAATCTTGCTGTCCACTTGCATGCTTAATCCCTCCTTCAGTTTCACCAAACTTTCAACACATTTTTAAACTACTACTGACTAATCTATATTTTCAAATGAGGATAGCCTGATTTTCTGTGCGTTGTATCATGAATAACCTTTCTATGAATGTCATCTTCAATACTATGCTAAATACAATCCTGTACACCAGCTTAATCTGTCCACAAACATGAATGTAGCGAACTCTTGCAGAGAAGGAATTGGAAAAACCTCAGTAAGAAAGTAGGAGACATTTAGAGCAATTGTGTTGGAAGTTGCTTTTTTCATTTCATGGACAACAATTTGCTCTGTGTAGCATGTATAGGTTTAAGAAAAAATTGTTGGAACATACGCACTGGTTTCATGGATGCTGTGTATCACTGTCTCACATAGAACATGAATCTGCAGTTAAAAAATGGACAGGAGGATCGCTGTAATGTAGGAAACATTGCAGTGATATGAATCTGCATATTGGCTTTTTCATTCCTTAGTAAACAGCACAGAGAATAAGAGAGTCGTTTTCCTCACCTCCTCAGTCTGACTGGTGCTTGTGCTTTCTTGCCGTGACAAACTGGGGCTCTGTATTAAATTACAGCAAAGGGTGTTGCGTTGAAGTACATCTTCATGCTATTTGAGCAGCAACCTTTCTCTGTTATCATTTGGCATGTTACTTTGTGTCTTGAGGGCTAGAGGGTTTTGCTCTTCCGATTTGTGGTGTCTAGACTTCTAAGCCCTTTTAAGCTTCAGCTTAATATCTTAAAGTCTTTGGGGTATTTGTGTACAATTGTTAAAGATCAGTAAAAGATAGGGGCTATTAAAAGAACAATTAAAAATACTTGAGACAATTGGTAAGGACTCTGAATAGACAACAGTTACATTAAATTGCAGCTGGGGTGGATTTCTCACAAGTGTGGAAATATCAGATGAGGATAATCTTTCACTGGACTGTTTAATCACTTGCTTGCTTTCTTTTATTGTAGAGTGCAACACCTTATTTGTTTCAACTCACTTAACTTATCATTGCCAGGATACAAACACACTATGCATGTGTTACACATCTCAGATTAGATAGCAGGACTTCTTTTAAAGGTGGCAACAGGAGGACAGGTGAAAAGCTGAATGGTTTATAAGCACTAGGAATCGGTTCTTCTTCCTCACTTTCAATCCCTTTTCCCTCCCCTCCCTGATATAGCAATAGCTCCACATGGCAGATGCTCTAACAAGTTTATCATGGGGATATTTCAGTGGGTCTCTTCCAGGGCTTCTACATCTCTACAGCAGCCTGAAAACATGGGAGATGAGAGTTCAGGATGCTGTGACAGAGACTCCCATCAGAATGCATGTGCAGCACCACTAGTCTCTCAGGCATTAGTTACTGAATTCTATCCTGCTGAGTAGTCAGTTCTGTTGCTAGCAAGATTAGATTATTACAGCAGCAAATTCTATAACTGTTGTTCTGCTTGCCTGTATATGGATTGGAAAATAGTATTCAAGAGAGGCAAAGCATGCTGTCTAGTGGTTACAACATTCCCACCAGTGCAATTCCAATTACAAAATTGAGATCCTCCTTCAAAGAGTTGTAATAGTCTCTGCATAGTCATAAAACTTTGTGAAGGTTTAGAGCAAAAAAGAAAACAACACCAAAAACCCAAACAACAACAAAAAGCAGTTGAAAAGATGATCTTCTCATGCTGAAGTAGACATTTGGAATGAGTTGATGTCAGAATAACCTGGCCATTTCCAAAAGCACAAGGAAACGCATGCAGCAGCAACAAAAAAGAGGTTTTGCAAAGTGGAATAAAATTCACATCTTAATTTGAAATAACTTTTTTGGTTTTTTTTCCTTTGTACCTAGATTCTTTTCTTTTCAAAGAAAGGTAAGGAGGAAGCTGTATTAAAGAGGAACAACTTCCTCTTTAATATGACGTGATTTTATTGCCAATGTATTCCAATATTATATGGGCTTTTTTTTGCATGACAACCTTCTATAAACTATATGTATCCTGAGTTAATCAGGCTCTTCATTCTTAAAATACATGTTAATAATTCATCTTTATATCCAGTTATGTCAGTATATGTGCTTGTATAGTATTTCATGTTTCAATCACTGCCTTCAAAGTAACATTGCTCACACTAAGACTTTTGATGCAGAATAAAAGTTGGTAGTGAGGTTGCATGTGATACTCTGAGGCACTGGGCTGCAGTATCTTATAGCTGTCTTCAAGAAGAATTCAAATTAAGGCAAGCTAGTTCTTTAAAAATAAAATGAAAAATAAAAGCCAGAAGGTACATACTGAACTTTCTCTTTGGCTTAGTGAATTCTCAGTATTGTAATTATAATTACATATTACTACACAGAGTAATTACAGTAATAACTGTAATTTTATTAGCTGCTGAAACCTATCTATCTGCCACTACTCCCAGGTTTGCTCCGTGTCTTCCCTGCTGCATGTGCTTACCAGCAGCAGCTCAGGCCAACTTCTCATAGAAATCATGTACTTCTGGTTGTTTTGTTGCCCATTACACAACTGTTAATCTGGGCACATTGTGCTTTCACCACTATTTCAGCCTTTTTGTTGCTGTAAATGTAGTGAAAAAGTTTTTTTTAGAGATAGACTACTGGTTAGACTGCGGTTGGGACTTGATGATCTTCAACGTCTTTTCCAACCTGGGTAATTCTATGATTCTACATCCCTGTTCCTGAGTAAGGTACCAGCATAAGTTTCTGGGTGATTTCTTTGCTCCTGTGTGGCCAGGTGGGGATCTCCAAGGCTGTATCCTCATGTTTATCATGTACCTGTGCCAGAATGATGTGGATCTGGGATGTTATATGTTTGTGATGTTTGTGTGAAGAAGTGTTTGACCACAAACACCTGAGTTTCCAGAAGGGCTGTGGGAAGTGCTGTGCTTTCAGACTCCCAGTTCAAGATTTATGTCAGTATACATCTGCCACTTCATATCTGTTACTGATATATAAACTTTATCCAGGGATAGGGAACAATATCACGAAGAACTGCCTAAATTCATTACTTTACATCTCTGAACAGTTACAGAAGATTCTCCCTGTTCTAAAAGGGTCTGAAATAAGGCACTTGTCTAGACAGGCAAATTTAATGTGACAACATATTTTTCATTTTTACTGTTGACATGTGGAAGTTTCATTCCAAAGCCTGAAGGACATCTTTCTGCAGTCAAATAAGTATCATTTCCAAAAATATCTCTTACTGACATTAGTACTTCTACCCACATATTTCGGAGTCTCGAGATACTTCCGTTATTTATTAATTAATGCTGTACTGGGATGTGATGCTACTTGGGTGTCCCACTGGCTTTCTCTCTTCCTTGAGCTTGTGTAAATCTTGTTGTTTTATAACTGGGGAGAATTAAATCTGCTATTGAAATGGGCTTCCATCCATCCCTAGGAGTGCCATAAAATTTTAATGTCTTTGTTATTTAGTGTGCTGAGTAAGACAGGAATAATTTTCTGTTTTTCATAGCACTGGACAATTTCTTTAGCTCTGTAGGATCCCTATTCCCTACAGTGTTCCCATCTCCCCTAAATAAACTGATGCTGTCTTGTGGCTACAAAGCTATTATTTCAGAGATGGACAGTTTCACAAAATACACAGTGTGTGTGGATAATATTCACGGCACATACTTCATTCATAATTTATCATTAACTTACTCATTTTAATTTTTTCCCCTTGAGGTCTGGAAAACACCAGTGTTATCCAGTTTCTCTCTCCTACAGCTCTGGCCATCTGGAACAGTCTTTCCATGTGTCTTCACCTCAGCTACACTTTCCCATTTCTCAAAATTTGTGAAGAAAAATTGTCAGTCGGAGTCCTAAAACTAGATAAACAATAAACATGGCTTAGTTTTCAGAGTGAAGGCAATTCTGAGGTTATCAAAGACATGAATAAGTCTGCCATGCTGGCCTCTAACTGACGAAGAAGAAAGCTGTCTATCTTGTGGCCTGGAGGTTTTGAGCCCTGGAGAAGGTTTGGGCTGATTCTCTTTCTGTTTAATGTATTCATCAGTGTGTTAATGTGCTTTGAGATGCATCAGCTGCTTCCCTGTACTTACCAAGCATTGTTACACATTGTGGAGTGGTTTGGCAGCATGTGAAGTGGCTTTTAAACCAGAAGTACACTGCGACCTACTGATGAGCATTCAGCTCAGGGAATCATGCTGTGGCTGCTCTGAATTGAAAACCCCTGAAAGGCCAACAGCAAAGGTATCTTGTCTTCAGCACCTGTCACTTTACAGCTTCATTTCTGTTATACTAATCTATGCTTACTACTGACAAATAGTTACCCTGGTGATTTTCTGTTAGTTCCTATCTTTTCAAGATATTTCAGTGTTGCTTTGGAAAGGGGAGCAAACTTGAAGACAAATCTGTCTTCCCTATTGCTTGTCTAGCTGAAATAATTCATGTTGATACCAGCAGCATTTAGCTTTAAAGCATTCTGATCTTTGGCTCTAGAGTATGTTTGTTCTGTACACCTTACCTGATTAGACAGCAAGACTAATTTGAAGCCACTTGGCATTTTTCTCAACTGATGAGATGATCAGTCTGATGACAGTGTACTAAGGCCTTAAAACTGTTTTCCTGTAGAACTGTTAGTCTTTGCTTCTGACTGTCAACACAGTAGAAAAAAGATGCATCAGAAACATTTTAAGAAGGGCAAGTCTGATTTTGTCTTTGGCTTAGAAAAATGTGTGACAACATGTTGCAGTTCACCACCATCTGTAAAGCATATTTGTCTATGTAATTATGTGTTTTGCTAGATGGTGTCTTCCTCTACACCCTTTGATATTTAGATTTGGCTCCTCACAATTTGCTGAGCTAGGGATTCATACTACTACACCTGTACATGTTCAAAACACACCAAAGATTACTTTCTTTTCCTGCACACTCTGCTTGGATTTTCTCCCGGCTTCCATGTCCCATAGATGAACCCTATGTCTTTTCTCCCTTGATTTGCAGAACAAAAGGTTTTCACAGGCCTCATGTTGTTGAAAGTCCTGTAGTGGGACCTGAAGAGGCACAGGCATGGTGCTTCCTCAGGATTAAGTAAAAATTCATTTGGACACAGTCTGGGTTGTTCTGGTAACACTTGTATAAAATGACCAGGAGATTTACTTCTTGGACTTCTAGATTACTTCTAAATTAAACCTTGGACTCTCCTTCAGTGTCTAGAAACAATATTCATAAGTTGCATGTTACTACCTTTTGTTTTCTCTTGCTGGCTATAATTTTGTCCGTATAGAATCTCTATTTAAAGGCTATTTTTTGCTCATGTTGAACTTTATTGGATGATAACGCTTCTGGGGCGTGCTTTGAGATGTTTCTGGTTTTTGTTTGTTTTGTAGAAACTGAGGAAAAAGTAGGAGACTAAGTCAGGAAAAAAGACTTTTGTACTTCTGCCTATCTGGAAGTAGAAAAAAGATATTCAAGATTTTAGCATGGCAATTATTTGAAACACAGTGGTTTAAGCTGCTGCCTGCGGCACTGGAGGGCCCGGGTTCGAATCCCCCCTGTGGCGCAGGGGTAGAAGTGCCACTTCGCTACACAGAGGGCTCGAAACCCGGGAGTTGGACTCGATGATCTCTAAGGTCCCTTTCAACTCGCACGATACTATGATACTATGATACTATGAATACGTGTGGGTGGCACTTGTGGGTAAAAGCATGATGTTGTGAAGGTTCATAAGAAAACACGAATTCAATTTCAGGCAGTAACAGCATGGCAAAGCTTCAAGGATGACTAATAATTGAGGCCTTTGGAACAGATGGTATTTTACAAGCACTTTCAATGCAAGTCTCATTTCAAATTACTGTTAGTCTAATTCAGCTAGTGGATGGAGTGGTTGCTGGGAGTGCCCTGGCACTGCTGCTCAAAGACACCCAAATGTACTCATTTACTTAACACAGTTGAGCACAAGAACACCTTGGGAAGAAGAGGACAGAGCAGAAATATGGAAACCTGGGGAGAACACAGCATCACGAAGAGGAATGAGCAAATGGTGTTGAAGGTACATATGTAGGGAAGAAAATGGATGGCCTACAAATGTCAAGTTATAGACAGAGGAGGTCCTCTGAGACTAATTAAGAGTTTTAGGGACAATGTAAGGTCAGAGCTGTTCTGAAGTTTCTCATCTCAGATTTCAGCCTGCTAGTAATTGGCTGAGCGCTGGGTTAATCTGTAGAGGGAAGCATTACCCCCTGCAAGCAGGATCAGGGCTGTTGTTGAGACAGAGAGTTGGAGATGCAGCTGGGAGAGGAAGCACAACTGTTGCCGGCTGCTCATCACATCCTTCCTCCCAAAGGTTTTCATCCCTCACAGCTGGCAGCTGACTTGGTTGTATGGATGACCGTACACCTGGTTAAGCAAAAAAGGACCTAGTCTAGGTTAATTAGCTTAAATGGTATGGTATGCCTTTGGTAACTCATATCATTTTGATTGAAAGTAGCTGGGGAATGTTCCACCAGGCTGATCAGTGGAAGGGGAACTTCTAGCAGCAGCAAGTTGGGGGAGATGGCAGCAGCTTCAGATGCAGAGTTACTTTAAGAAAAAAAAAAAAAAAAAAAAAAAAAAAGTATATATATCCTTAATGGATCAACAGCTGCATGGAAAAGAAAAGGAGATACATAAAGGCAGGAAAAAGAGAAAAAAAAAAAAATAAAAAAAAAAATGGGGTAGGGCAAGAAAAGATTAATTAGAGGAGAAGAGCACAGTTTAAAAATGAGGAAAATAACTTCTGCTCAATCAGTTTGAGATTTTGATGCATTTTTTGAGAGCTCCAAGGCCTGAGAGAGTTAGGAGGTCCTTGAGGCTTTGTAGGCTTGAATATGTATTTTCTTTTGTAAACTTTGTTAGCATTACCTATATTAGCGCACCAGTTGAAACAAATTAAAGACTGATTCAGAAACAAACAAATAAAAAAAAATGTAGCACCTGTACTCAGAAAATGCAAACTTCAGAACAATTTCTAAATATAGGAACATGCTTAGTGGTTACGTTACTTTCTACTTTCTCCCTTTGCTGTTTGTGGAAAACTCACTCCTAGTCTGACCTATAAAGCCTTCCCCTGTTCCAGCAGGGCATGTAGTTGTATCAGTTGCCTATCTAATTATGGCTGTTCAAGAGTTAATTACCTTTTGAGTATAACAAGCCAAGAGGAAGGAAAAACAGCGCTGCTTTACTCTCTGTGTGTACACCTTGGTGTGCTCAAATCATTACAGTATATCACAGGGGAGTTCCAGTAGAGAACAGAATGAGCATTTTATTTTCTCTAAAGCTGGGAATCTTTTGTCAAAATTTTAATCAATTTCTACTTTGTGATTTCCCCTCCAAATACCTTATGTGCTAAAGGGACCTATTATATTTTTTCAAATTGGACACTTTTACAAGAACAGCTATTAAGAGGGAGGTCTCAAACTCGGCCCAATTTACCATGTATCCGGAGGCTTAACCAAAACTATTATTACATGAAAGAATGGAGGAAATTAAGAACAGGGCCTTCAGAATACCAAATGCCAGTACAATTTTTTTTTTTCTTAATTTTCTTTCTGTCTAATTAATTCTGTCAGGAGTTTGAAAACAATTAGGCACTAAAAAGGAAAAAAAGAGTAAAATAGTCTTACCTAATTCTTCTGTGCGTGTTAAATATTTCCATGCTGTGTTGCAGTCATCTTTTGGACTAATGTCTCTCTAGTGGTGCTTCTGGAAAAATCTTGTCCTCAGTTGTTGAAAAGTGTAATGAGAGCCTTCTAGATAATAAAATGGAAGGCTGTAAAAGTCAAGGAGTAATGCAGTATAGGTCAAAGAATAGTAGAACCATAGAATGGCCTGGGTTGAATCAATGATCAATAGTTTTAACCCCCTGCTATGTGTAAGGTGACCAACCACTAGATCAGGCTGCCCAGAGCCACATCCAGCCTGACCTTGAATGCCTCCAGGGATGGGGCATATTGTTCAGAAGAATATGACCTTATGACCTATGGTATTCTTTTACATAGAGTTTATCAAAAGTAAATTAAATCATATAGAAATGAGAGTGGCTTGAGAGAATGTGTTTTGTTAGGCTTGGTTACTGTATAATCAATGAGTATACAGATGTATAATCAATAAGAATACAGAGAAGTTAGGCTGGAAAGATTATCGCATTAGAGAGGGATAATCAGAAATGAATGGAAAGCTTACCCATGTGCAGTCTGTTTGAATTCCTCTGCTTTTAAGCTTGAATAAAGTATATGTAAAATCTCACATCCAGTCTGCCTGTTTGTATGGAAAGTTGTCTGCATACTGAAAAGCAGAAGAGATCAAGACTGTGAGGTTAGGAGACTGTGAGTTTAAATTCATGTGCAATCCTTTATTGCAGGAGCAACTGGGTGTTTTCACCAAGAAATGCATGTCTTTCTTCCACACAAGCCTCTGTGACTTCTGAGGTAACAGAACGCTTCCTCCAGCAAGCCTTTTCTGCTGCTATTTTCTGGAGTGCCTGTGTGAGGTTATGATATGTGGCTTATGTGGCAAACGGAAATGTCAGAAGTATTAATGTTCATCCATCAAGAGGACTTCTCTTGTCCTCTTTAGCCTTTTGACACAAATATGACTGTATCTTCCTTGGTGGGTAGAAACTTTGGTTTCCTTGCCTTTGGCTGTTAATTTGGAGCATTATTAGTTTTCTATTTTGGCTGGGTTCAGCCTGCTGTTGCATGTTTCCTGTGAAGTATTTTAGGAAAAAATAGAAAAGTACAAATCGCTCCAGCTGTAGCAAGTGGAAGCACTGTGTGACTGTAACCTTACTGTAGTGTCACTGTGCGCTGGGGGCTGTTTCATTTTTCTCAACGAATGACTTCTTCCACTTGTGCAGTTTCCTGCTTCAGGAAAGGCTGTAAGACTTCCTCATGAATGGGAATGAGCTTTTCAGGCTCATTTCTACACATTTTAAAGGCCTTATTTTTAACTTACAGACTAGTAATGTGCTCTGCATAGACTATATGCTGCAAAACAAAACCAAGACCTGAATTACATATTGCAAAGGTCCATCATCTAGCTCTTCATTTGAGTTGTCTGTAGAAGTACTGACCTCTGTGGTTTTCTTTCTATCCGATTACAAATGTTTTTATTTTGATTCTTAATGTGTGTGGTGGCATCCTGGTGGTTGATCTGCTTTGTGGCATGCTCAATTCATGAATTTTGCTGAGCATTTCATAAAATTAGTAGGAGAACATTCATTCTGTTTTCTGAGGAATTTTGTAGCCTAAGCAGAAGAGACAAGCAGGTAAAGAGAGAGATGGTATATACATGTCAAAAGAGATTGATTGAAGGTTATATTGATCAAGGGTGCTCTGTAACTTCTTTTAAAATTGTTAAGGTTTGTATATTTTGTGTTCGAATGAGGGTGGAGAAAAAAATAAAAATAAAAAAGAGCCAGAAAATTGGGAAAAGCATTCTGACCCTTTCTTCCTTAGCTGAGACCTGCTAAGAAAGTCTCTCTGGCAATAAAAAGCTGATAAGAAGCATTAATCCTGTTTCTCCACTTTAAAACAAATAAGAAATCAGCCGCTTGCATGTGTTATGTTTGTAAGCTGATTTCAGTCTTGTGACTGCAGCGAAACTGAAGGTGTTCATAATTACAGGCCATCACTACTTAAACTTGTTAAAATAATGTGACCTTTAAGAGTAACTGTTATTCTTTCTATGTTGGAACCATCCTTGTTTAAGCTTAGCAAGTAAATATTTAACACAATATTTCACCATCTCATTTCTGCCTAACATAGAGCAAGTACATTATTGACATATAAAACTTCAGTTTGTTGAACAGAATGAATGTAATCCTGCTTTAACATTGCTGCCTAGATGTCAGCAATGCTCATTTAAATGTGAATAATTGAAGCAAGATGAAAATATTCTGACCATTCTCCCTTAATGTTCAGTAATATTTTTTATCACTATTTCAGTTGTCAGTCTATCATTCTTTACTGATGCAACCTAGCAAACAAAGTGCAGTTCTTATTCATTCCTGACTTCTTGCTGATTCAAAAGCAGACATCCCTAACAGATTTCTCTTTGTATGTTGTTTGATGCTTTCCCTTTTAATTTTTATCTGTGTGTACTAGTTCTGTAAAACAGGTTGATCTGATTGTTTAAAATAAGGTGAAATGATAGAAGTGAATAAGCAAATAAGCCAAAGAAGAAAGAGGAAGCCTGTTGCGGGCCTGTAGTTCTCAGCTGATGAATTCAGTGGTTACTGTCCTTTGACTTTGCAATCATCTCTGTTATGAAAAGAAAAATCTTGCCATCTTGAACCATTTGTACCTTTGCATAATATGTGAATGATCAAATTATTCTGCTGACTTTACAGTCACAAAAAATTTTTGCCCTTACAGCTAGCATCCAAAGAAAAATAGCAAGGAAATTTTACCTCCAAATGATTATTTTTCATGGTCTACAATACTCCATATCAAAACACTTAAGATTCTTGGAAAAAGATTCTAATTGTTACAGATTTTACAAAGAAAAGATATTTATTGCATGAATTCCTACATTTGACTCTTAAAAGCTGTTAGAAACCTGCCAAAGCACCTCAGAAAAGAAAAGGAAAACAAGAAAGTTTTCTAGCTGTCTAGCTACGTCAGTGACAACTGACAGCTATGGGTCAAAGAATAGAGGGACACCCGGGATCAATTATTGATGCCTGAATTTGTTTTTAATCATCTTTGTATGTGAGAGCAAACTAATTTCTTTGTCCTCTGTACAGATGTTTTCATTGGCTGCTAAACAACACTGTTTTGATTTATGAGAGGTCATAACAAATTGTTGCAAAGAGGTTGCAAGATATTTCTGCAGCTAATCAAGTCCAAAATTCTTTTCCTTTATCAACGTATGTGTGGGGAAGGTGTGCCACAATGTTTTGTTTTTAAAATCCATATAGTAATTTGCTAGTAGTGTGCATTGCAAAAATATTCCAAAGTCTCACGTAGCATACATAATTCATATAGCTTAAAAAGGTATATGATGTTATGTAGACTGATGCATGAGCTCACAAAGGGATAAGTGAAACAACAGCTTGGAATCCTCTTGAATAGGTATGTGTAGAGCCAGATTCAGCAGACTCCAATTTGCTAAGTTTCATCATCTGTACTGTTTAGAATTAGACCAAGGACAATTGGTAGGTATACACCAGTGAGGATTAATTTGTGGTGTTTTCCTATACTTTAATTCAAGTATTTCTCAAGAACATGGATTGTGTGTGTTCTAACTTGTATGAAGGAAAATGTATTTTCTGGAAAATTCTCATGGGTATTAAAATTTTCTTTTCCCCCAGTTTTGCATGATGGATTACTCTTGCATATTTTGTGACTCCTTTCTCTACTTTCCATTGTGACTTTCCATTGCCATCAATATATATAAAAGCAAACCAGGAGGACCCAAGAGAGCGAACTCGTGATTAACGTATTTTTTCAGAGCTGAAATGGAGAACTACAAAATTGTTCTCGTGATCCCAGTGTTTCATTCTGTCTCTAAAAGTGTAAAAGGACAGGGTCTGATAACTTTGCATGCACATTTTAATTTTTTTTTTTTTTACCTTTTAAAATTCTTTACTTGTGCATATTTTGCTCCAGTGGCCTGAAGTAATCATGGTTTGATTGCAAAGGATCCTAGTCAAATTCTAAAAATAGAAACCCAGAACCCCATCCTGACTTTAGCAGATCTGCAAATCAGTACATAAATAATTTGACTTCTTTATCTTTTTCAGATAGAAAGTACTCAGCAACTTCTGTAAATTATTTGCCATGTTTTTTTTTTTTGTTGTTGTTGTTTGTTTTTTTGTTTGTTTTTTATTTCCTTTAAAAATATTTGCAGGCTCTGGTAAATTAGGAATGAACAGTTGAACATATACAAAGCTTCATCACCCTATCTGCTATTTTAAATATTTTCTCGAGAGGTCCCATAAAGAAGCGTATAAATTATTTTACTTTTTTTTTTTTTTTCTAGTGCAATATTCTTGAGAGAACTGAGGGATTTGAGCTTTGCATTACGGTTATAGTGTAAAGTATTGATATGATACCAGATTTTTGAAAACTAAAGTTCTGCAAAATATGAATGAAAGAATGGAACCTCTTCAATCTAGGTTAACAAACTGGAAAATAAACTGTGTCTGAGAAGCTTTAATGCAGAAATAATTCTTAGAAGTGGAAAATAATCTTTGTTCTTTCATTGCATTTAGCTTATAATACAAACAAGATCTGGTATGATAAATAGGGGATCTTAAATGACTTCACAGAGTCACAGAATTGTAGAGTTTGGAAGAGTTCTCTGGAGGTCATACAGTCCAACCCATCTACTTAAGCAGCTTCCTTTACGGTAGGCTACACAGGAAAGCATCCATGTGGGTTTTGAATTTCTCCTGAGAAGGAGACTCCACAGTCTGTGGAGTATGTGGTTTAAAATCCAGGCAAAATGGCAAATGTCCTTTGCTTTACTGACCACAGTGTCATCTTAGGGGTGTTAAGTCTGGCTGGATTCTGTTGTTGTGACAGTTTTTCAGGTGCTGTACAGAATGACTGTCTCCCTTCTCTGAAGGAGACTGAGGAGCGGAAAAGCTAGTAATGATATTCAGCCCTCAACAGAGCAAATATTATTAAAAAAATAAAGAAAAAGAGAAAACTGTGAATAGAGGTTGAGTCTGATGCCTCTTTTTGAGAGTGTGACACTCGTTTGGAGACACAATCTTGAGAAATCCACAGAGCCCTTACTTCTGGAGCTTGGATGTGTTGGAAATTATGTTATTTCTTTACAGTTGCTCGCAAGTACAGCTGTCTCTAGGTCTGATGGATTTTCTTAGGTGTGGATCTTGTTACTGTGATCTATGTGTATGATACCTTGAGACAAGATAACTCCATGTAGAACATACTATAAACCTCTCCAGCTATGAGCTGGTAGTGGAATAGTTTATGGGCAACATATGTTAATGGTGCTCTGTGATGTGTGTCATCTGCCTGGGATTTGAGCGTTGTCTGAAAGGGTGCTTTGTATTGATTTCAAATTCTTTTTTGAAATATTGTGGCTTCTGAGGCTGAGAAGCAGCAAAAAGTTGGTGTCAACAGTTTTACTTCTCTGTGTATCCTGTTCTTGGCCATGTTCCCGATTGAATACTCTTGACTCTTCAGAGGCAGTTTAGACACTTTCGGAAAGAGGAATTAGTTTTTATTTGATGAGCCATTGAATGTGATGAGCCAATGAACATGTTGCTGTCACTAAATTGTTGCAGCTTAGTTACGGAATTCCTTGAATTCTCACTAGTTTGTTGCTCTCAAGATCTTGTTCCAGGAGCACACCTGATACACAAATCCAAGAACATACCATAAGTATAATTAAAGTCTTAACTGTCTAATCAAAGTTTATTATTTTTCTAGTAACAGTAATACTAACATGTGTACTTCAAACTAAATGCAGTTAAAATAATTTCTACACAAATTTTCTAGTATTTGCCCCTTTCTCTAATGTTATATTCACCTTCCTTTGTACACTCTGAGTCCTAAAGTCAATGATTTCAATCTTGATAGAGCAGAGGTTTGTGGTGAGCAGTCTGCACCTGGGCTCTGAGTCCTTCCTTTAGAAGAGTTTGGAGCTGTGTGTGTAGGTTTCTCTCTTCCTACTTTAGGGTCAGATTGCAGGCATTTTTATGTCTGTTAACAGTGTCTATACGTTGCTATCTCTTTGCTAATCTGTAATTCCACTTCAAAATTTACAGTCTGTGGTGTTTTTGGTACGTGATGGAGACATGTTCCTTTGTTTTCTTGTTTACCCTTTCATCTGTTTCTTACCCAGCTTTTGAGTCACTGACCGCTGCTTACCAGTAGGGCCTGGAAGCTCCAGGATAATCTTGTGGCCATGCTGCTGTTCCATACCTCACATGTTGCATTGTGATTTTAGTTCCCAAACAGTACTTACTAATTCCATCTGCTGCCGAAATGTAAGCTTCACGCCCTAGACTTTTACAGATTTAAAATAAAGGTAAAGCAAAGTGGGCGATAGTCACCATGTGGCTCTTCTCCTGTGTTTTCCATAGGGGACCATAGCAGATCTGTGGTTTGATGTGGCTGGGAGAGTGATCTTCACTGGCCCTACCCTACAAGTTAGGCCAAAAAAGTGCATTTTGGTGAATTGAAATACTTTAATGCGAACAGTTGCCAAAGTAACAATTGAGACTTGAAAAGCACTTGGATCTGTGTGACCTACAAGGATTCTTACTCCAATTTTTAGGGATTTTTCTTTCTTTTTTTTTTTTTTTTTTTTTTTCTTCTTCCTTTTTTTCTTCTTCCTTTTTTTTTTTTTTTTTTTTTTTTTTTTTTTTTTTTTTTAATTTTAACTTGTGCAATTTTAACTTTTAAGCAAAAGGAAATACTTCTTGGTCAAACTGGGAGTGTATGAGGTGGTTCTACTAGGAAAAGCTAACAGGCTAAAGAATTGCTTTTTGTGTGCCAGGACCTCTTCCACCTCACACAAAAGACTGAATAGTACATGGATTGTACTGATGCTGCATGTTTAAATGTTTGGTATTGACTTTATAGAAAGAAGGCCACTCAGAAATCTCTTTTAAACAGTGCAAGCACATGCCTGAACTAGCACTGAGTGCAAAGAAGGATCTCATCCCTCTGCATGTTACATGGGATTCTGAATCCTCTTTTTCTCCTAGTTGCACTCAAAAACTGTTGGAGATAAGCTGTGTATCACATACTTTTATTTTTATTTATTCATTTTTTACTTAACTTGCCCAGCATCTCTCTCAGAAAAAAATCTCCTGAAAACTAGCTGACCACACTGGTTAGGGATCTCTCTTCAGTAGCATTTCCACCAATTTGATTAATCAGGTTTCCAGCACAGCTTCAGCCAGAATGTGGTTGGCCTGAAGTTATTGCAGCTGCTGTCTGCGCATAGCAGTAGGAGAGGAATATCAGGAGTTTGAAGATCAGCTTGGTCAAGAGGAGGCATGGGTGAAACTTACTGTTCAGCCCAGAAATTCTAATTGCCTCCTTTCTCTATCTGTAAAATGCGAAAAGCAGTACTTCTTAAAAATCAGGATTTCGTTAGGAAAAATAAAATAGTTAAAAATTCTGAAAACTTGATTAAGAAACCATGAAACCTTTGTTTGGAATATCTTGATGCGGAAAAGCAAACAACATTTTATGAGCTTAGTTGTGCTTCTCTGTGTGTGGTTTGGGTTTTTTCCCTTCCTACTTGACCAGTCCTTGCTTCAACAGATACAGCTAAATCTGGACCCACAATGAAGAGTCTAGTAGAGCAATGGGGTTCAAAAATTCTAAGAAATCCAGGACCTGAAATTCACTGCCACTAGATTATATAACTCTTTTGAGAAATACTTTGAGAAACATGGGAACTGGTTAGACTGTTCTTTAATGAAGAAAATCAAACATGATGAGTTCTATAGGCAGTAGTCAGCTAGCTGTCAGTGATTAGCTACAGATGAGATTGCAGTCTTTAATGCTTCTAGACTTTTCTTGGATGAGTTGGAACACACGATGAAAATGTAATTACAGCTTTTGATTTTTTGGGTGAATGTCTCAGTGCTCCCTGGGAGCAGTCCAACAGGTTATTTATCCAAGAGGTTTGTAGGGAAACCAGTTGCCTGTACAAATAAAGGAAGAAAAAGAAAAAGCGTTGTTCATGCAGCAAAATGCCTCCTCACATACATTTTAAGATGTGGTATTTTTAATGCATCTAAGGGAAAGTCAGTCTAATGAAAGAACAAATGTTTTTGGTCTTTTATGTGGATTGTGTAATTTGTATGCTTATTGTATTTTTTTTCAGTTCAAAGGTTTTGCTAATTATTAAAACATTAAATGGAAGATGAATGCTTTAAAGAATGTAGTCTGTGAAAGTGGTGTCTGATAGTATGTGCGTTGGCTTTGTGCTAGTGTAAATACTGCTGGGATTATAGCAGTGCATTGACAATACACATCAGGGCTTCGATGTTTGAAAAAGCAGTTATGCATAATTTTGACCTGAATGTTTTAGTGAAGCTGTAAGCAGTTTTCAAAAAGATCTTGTATTTAAAGGCACTTAAAATGTTCATATGTATCCTTGAGGTCCCTTCCAACCCTGGCCATTCTGTGATTCTGTGATATTCACATTTAATAAGGCTTCTAATAGAATGTAAGTTGGGAAGTATAGACTAGGCTTGGTAAGTTGTAGAAAGAGGAAAAAAGTATTTTGGAAACTGGAAAAGGTAAGAGCAGATACAAAACAGAAGTAAGCAGCAGGAAGCATTGTCTTAGATCCTCTTACAGATGCTCTAGGAAAGAAGAGAAGCAATAAGTGTCTCCCATGGGTGTGAAGTACCTTAGGGCAGAATCAAAACATCTAGAGGGTGGATGCTCCTGCTGAACTGCTGAGCTGGTAACTGTCACCTTGTTGTGAAGGACAGCTTGGTCTCTTAGGGATCAGTCGATGGAGACCTGGAGAAAACCCTCAGGCTTAGTTATAGTTTGTACTTGTAGTGGAAGTGTGAACCCACTGAAGGCTAACTTGTCTGAAGCAGCGTTCCGCAGAGTATTCTTTGTGGAATGACTGTGGAGGATCACCAAGCAAAGATCGCCTGCTGCATGTTGTTTCGGGGCTTTTGTGGGTACGCTAATCTCTAATTAACAGGATTTTTTTGGTAGCACACTGAAAATTGACATGCCTGAGCTATTCAGATCAGCAGATACCTTCCCATAGCAATTAGCATGTCTGCTTTACAATTTAGCTAGAAAGCACAGCGCTGCACACTCCTTGCTTTGCATTTGTCAGTATCAGTTTATACTTGCGGGGATATGAACGAAGATCTGGGGTCAAAACCATTTTCATTCTGAAAGACTTGAAATTTTACAGATATGTTTGGTTAAAGAATTTACTTTGTTTGGTGTGGTAATGATTACTATTCAAGCCATCTTTTTGAGGACTTCTTGTGCATTTAAAAAACAAAACAAAACAAATGTTACATCCATTGTATAGCATCTTCCTTGCAGTAATTGTCTGGCAGTAGAAGCAAAACAGACAAAGGAGGTTTCCTGCCTAGAAATCTTAGCAAAAAAAATGAATTTCATGTAGGCTTAAGCTCTGTACTTCAGAAGGTCTTTCAGTGTTAGCACACAAATGACCTGTTATGCAACTATTGCTTTAATCTAATGAATTATCTGTGCGTTCAGACTGTCCCTGGTTATTTATAGTGACTGATTTTTTGTAAGAAATATTAAAGCTAATACTCAATTTCTTACTCTTAGGTAAAAGTCCATGGTCTTATACTTCTCCCAAATCTCCATTCTCCCCATTCTGTTTGAAACTTATTTAGAAAACATACTGGATTCTAAACTTTTAGTCTGAGTGGCAACGACAGATGTAGAAGTATCCAGGTGAATGGAGGGAAGAATTAGGGAGAACTATCTGCAAGTCATTTGCATCTCTAGAAAAAACCTCACTTACAAAGGAAGAAATCTGTAAAGCTCTAAAACATCTGAGTTGTTGTTTTCAAGCACTGCACTTCAGTCAGCCCAAGAGGTGAGGTACAAAATGAAAGGAATAATTATATCATTTCTCTGAGGTTTTCAGCTGACGAAAGCAGGTAGCCTTCTTGATACCATTTTGCTGGACATACTTACTGGACTTCTTGTTGAATAAGTGTTGACGTAATGATTTTCATTTTGTTCATAGTGTTACTCTTCCAGTACACAATAACGGGATGAAATTAAACAATGCATTTGTGCATACCAGAGGCCTCAGAGTTCAAACTGGCAAAGCAATTTAAATGCAAAACCATAACAGAATGCATGTCCCTCTTTCCCTCTTTCCCTCTTTCCCTCTTTCCCTCTTTCCCTCTTTCCCTCTTTCCCTCTTTCCCTCTTTCCCTCTTTCCCTCTTTCCCTCTTTCCCTCTTTCCCTCTTTCCCTCTTTCCCTCTTTCCCTCTTTCCCTCTTTCCCTCTTTCCCTCTTTCCCTCTTTCCCTCTTTCCCTCTTTCCCTCTTTCCCTCTTTCCCTCTTTTACAGGAAAATGATAAATAAAGCTCCCTCTGGTATGAATTTCCATTTGAGTGTATTTGGCATAACACAGGAATCTTAGAAATGAGTGAACATCTCTCACATCTGGAAGATGTCTAAATTATCACCAATAATGTCCCCACTACAAATGACTGAACAAGACGGTAAGGCACTGTGTCAAATGTAGTCCAATTCTTTCTGCTGTTAAAAGAAGATCCACCAAAAAACTGAGGTTGTTACAGTTCCTTAAGTCCTATGTAAAATAACAGCAATCAGATTTGGAATACTGGCTGTTTTTAAGCCAACAAGTTGGTTTGATTTTTACATTGGTTTCAAGAGAGCCTTATCCCCCATGCATAAACCCATACGTAATAGATTACGTATTCTGTAATAACTGTGGTGTTTATACCCTGGTGATGTTCCACTAAAATGTGCATGAGATCTTATGGCTGCACTTAGTGGGAGTCATTCAGTTCATGGACTTGCTTGGCGTCTGGGAATTATTCTCCTTTCAAGATGAGCAGAGCCATGCCTAATGGTTCTCCTACCCTGTGTGCAGGTGGCCAGCACATTTGGTGCAAAATGTCCAGCCATACTGCTGTCTTCAATTAGGATGCATTCAAATCTGACTCATTTGTTACTGTGAGGCTCTCGTCAACCTGGCTGCTTTCAACCCATAAGTGTTAATGTGGATTTACCACAGTGTGGTTGTCAATCACTCACACCAACACCCTCCTGGCAAGAGCTGCTCTCTAGGCTGAGCTGTGTGGATGGGACTGCTTCATCCAACCTGCAAAATGAGGGACCGCAGTTTTGTTTCTTTGCATCTGTTCCTTTTGTTTTCCATGGACCGTGTAACAATTTACCACCCAAAGAGATGAAGGGGTGTATCCCATGCCTGTTGCGTTTGGATACCAGTATAAAGACAAGATGGTCTGTGGTAAAGTCTTGTGGTTTTGGAAATTGTACTGCTTATTTTATTTTTCCAGCAGGGTAAATCAAAGAAATAAATAGAAAATAAGTGACTTAAAAAAAAAAAAAAATAATTCATTTTCCATTACCAAGCATGTACTTGGAGTAATTTATGAGCATGCCTTTATAACCATGCCCTCCACCCCCTAAGTGGTTTGCTGCTGTTCCATTTCCAAGGACAGAGAAATGGATGCTGGTTAGTTTTGTGGACTTTAAGCCATTCTCAGGAAGCGTTTCTACTGCTGCTAGCACCACCTCATTCTTGTGTAGATTCATCACAGCTGTTTGTGGCGCAGCATCAGCCACTGCTGCTCAGACCCTGCAGTTGAAAGCATGCCCTTCTGCAGCCCAAAGGCAAATTAGCCCATCAACTTAATTCTTATGGGATTGTGGCTCTTAATTACTGGACTCCTGCCACAGAGGTGATTTAATACCTTTTGAGTCTTTGTGGACCAGGGTTGATAGAAAGTCATATCCCAGCTCAGTGAGAAACATGCAAGTTTTTATGTTGTTTTTTTTTCCCCAGTTTAGGCTCTGGTGACACTGATGCAATCCTCACCTTTTTTTTTCCTTTCCTGTTTCCCACTTCTGGCTCTTGTAGCTTTGTCTAGACTACAGATATGGATGATGTGGGAATAATGGGTAAGTGTGCATGTGTGTACATGTACACGTGCATGCACATGCATTTTATGTCTTATAAACTTCACATTACCTATGTGGAGTACTTCTGCTTCAATGAATGAATAGCATTAAATCAAAACAGGCTGTGAGGGGGAAACAACAGGAAATGAAAGAACAGCTAAGATAAGGTATTCAGCTGGTTTAATAAAAATGTGGCTGGTACCTCTCTCCATAGATGCTTTGCCTTGCTTATATCCTTAGCTTATCATAGCTAGAACAATGTGGTGATTGGAGAGCCCGTTGGGAGCTGGATTTGTGGGGAGAGCTTGCATGGTGAAAGACCTGTTACCCAACATGTTGAACAATTCAGAAACACTATGTACCAGTGTTTCTACAGGCTTTGAGGGCCTGTCTATAGCCCTGGATTTGTTCCTCTGACATCTTTCCCTTAATGACTTAATGAGAAATAGGACTGATGTATTTTTTGCCTTGTTAGACCACACAAGTACTTGTGCACACAGAAAATATCATCGTCTTATTGTTTTACTCAATCACTATCTGCCATGGTTTTATAGAAAGTGAGATAATTGACTTACTCCCAATTAAACAGTCAAATCACTTTCATAGCCAGAATTTTTAATGATCTGTACTTCTGATAAGTCATGAACTTTAAATATTCAGGGGGCATAAAACTTTCATAAGCTTTTTCATTTTGTGTTGCAAATGCAACATTCAACTATCTCTGCCTTCTACATTGCGTGTAAGGGTGGGAAAATCCAAATTCCACTAATGCATAACACAGCCTGCACACTTGTTTATTCTCCTGGCAGCAAGACGAGAGGGAATGAACTACACGTGACTAGTATTAGTCACACTGTGTCCTACTGGAAGGTATGTTGCTCTTAAGAGGCCATTGCAGGGTATTACAGCCTCATGGAGCTGGGCAACTAATCCAAAATCATTAAGCACTTTTTCTTTCTTGGTATAATAGAACTAAACTAGTAAGATAAGAATATTAAAAGTAATTAGAATGATGGGGAAAAAAAATCAAAGATGTGGAAGTGCCACTAAGTGATAATTCTTGCTTGTCTTCTTCACCTCTTGCATTATCCTTTCAATAGACAATCACTTTTTTTTTTTCTTATAGTGTCTTTTTTTTTTTTTTTTTTTTTTTTTTTTCTTTAAACTGCCTGTTTTTGGTCTGCTTTATCCCAATGTTAATTATCATCATTAAATTGCCCTCTCTGGCACTCTGCAGAGCGTTGCTTTCATTCCAGAGCTGTTTTCCCTTTGTTAGTGGGATACCTTGCATGGTGGGGTCCTCACGAGTGGTGGGGCTCCAAGGCTCAGTTGTTATAAAAATAAAAAGGGTATGATACTTCATTATCATTGGCTTTTATGTTGTTGTCATTAATTGGGTCCATGTAATGGATGAGAATGTAGACCTATTGCCATGGTTTGATATTTTGATTTTTGTTTGTAACAACCATCTGTTAAAGAGCTCTATTAATGCAGGTTAAGGTGATGTGGAAACCGTGTGGCTGACGGTATATAATCAAAGCCAAAGAAGCCAACGTAATGGTACCCAGGTACTCCACATGATCACTGGCTGATGTGGCTATGGTTGCACAATCATTTCTTCCATCTTAAGTTGCCTGTGATCAAATATATTTCTCAGTGTCCTTCCTTACTGTGCAGTTCTGTGAAAATTCCTGGAGCTACAAAAATCTGTTCCCTTCATGTTCCTTGGAGGAACACTTGGTGATTCTATGACTCTATGGTGCACAAGTGTGGCACAGTCATTCTATAGGAGAGGCTGTCATGCTGGGTAATTTACTGTACTGTATTTAATTTTCCACTGCTCTGTGTTGCAAACCCAGATTATTGTGGTAGCCACATGAGATAAGAGAGGTTTATGGCTGCTTTGTGTTCCCAAAGCACTCTAAATTATGCAGAGTGAATTCATATAGCAGTGAATCTAGTCCAAAAGTTTAAAATGACTAGAAAAAGATCATTTTCTTATTCTGTCTTTTTTTTATTCTTTGTGTGTAAAACATACCCACATCGATATTTGTTCTCACGTGACAAGCTATGTCATAATTAGCATCCATAGTAGTGTAAGCCCAGTATTATTAGGCAGTTACATAAAAATCCTAAACAAAATAGTTCAGCAGTGAGTAGGTGGAACAAAAATTAATTGCTTTAAAGTATGGAGTGTGTTGATTTAAATTGTTGGGCTTATCAGTTTGATATTTTTGCCACCACTCTGTCTTGTCTTCTTTGTGGTCTGCTGGGATGTATTTACATTTTAAAGCAATATATCTGGAATAGTTATTTAGCCGGAGATCTAAATTTAATTCACATTTGCTTCTAGTGTTTTAGAAATCTCTCAGTCTCTGTGACACTACTGTCTGGAGGGGTTCCTCTTTAAAACTTTTTATGTTTCACCTCAATTAAACTGAACTTTGCTTCAGGTAACTATGAGCATTAGTTTTCTGAATTGTGATGAGCTTTAGTCAACCATGTCTTTCCATCATTTTGTACTGGCATCATCTAGTGACTTCACTGAGAAACTGGTATATTGGGGTTTCCATTTACTCACTCAGTGTTTTTACGAGTGCTTAAACTGACAGTGTTTGTACTGAAGATGTTTACTTATTCATTTGGAAAGACTGCAAGATTAAGCACAATAGATACACATAGTAAGAATAAAACAATGAGCAAGAAAAGAAATGAAAGTTGGTATAGTGTGATGACTGGGCCCAAAATCCCTGATGACTCTATGACGACTCACAGTTGGCACTAATTTTTGCCCATGCCAAGAGTGTCCTTGAATGGCTTTTTTCTCCTGCTAGTATTAATCACTCTTCTCTAGAAAAAAATAAATTGAAGTTCCTTTCAGCCTTTCTCTTTTTCCACTTTCAACTAGGTTGAATGAGCCACCCAGTTTTAATGTCCTAACCCTCTGTTCTCTTATTTGTTCTGGTAGCTCTGTTCTGGTTTAAATAAATGTTTTATGAGCTTGGCTGGCAGCCTTCCAAGAGAGGCCTTTCTAGTGTCTTTTACCTGGACATTAATGTTTGTCCCTGTTAGATATTTCTCAATATGTGTCCATAGTTGGGTGACATAAATGGCTGAGGTTCACCTTTGTTTGGTCTTTTCTGGTCTCTGTCACTGTCGTCTGAAGAGCTTTCACAGGAGAAGTCTGCACTAATCCCGTTCCTGATTTTCTGCTTTTATATACCCACAAATGATTTTTTTTTTTTCTATCATGTCAATCCTTAGCATAGTTTGTTTATTTATTTATTTATTTTTCCTCTTTCCACCCTTCCACTGCACTTGTGCTGCTGGCATATTGACTAGCAAATTCTTCTTGACTGCAAAAATGTCACTAAATTAAAATCAATTGACTGCAAGACCAAACTTTCAAGGAGTTGTGCAAACAAATGCCTGGTAGGTCTCATCTTTTCAATGCTTTCACACCATTAGTAGTCATGTCCCCTATCTGATTTACAGTCCTAGTGCTAATCTCTATTTTTACCAATTGAAATAATAACTTCCCTTATGGCACCATATCAAGGGCTTCAGTGAAGTCCAGTGAATTAGATTTTCAGTGTTTCTTTTGTCTAGAAAATGAATTACCTTATCTGATAAGATAAAGTGTGCTAGCTGTCTGAAACATGTTTATGAGCTTGGCTGAGGAGCAAAAGGGACGGTGCTACCATCTGTGGGATTATGACTTGCTGTCGCTGGAGAGTTCATACTGATTTTTTGATATGATCTGTGCTAGTAAGTATCTCAGAATATTTTGCTTTGTTGTTGTTGTTGCTATTGCCTAAATGTTACTGGTAGTTTGCTTTTATTATCTCATTAACTTTTTTATCCTCACTAACATTGTTTGGCCACTATAAGTTCGTTTTCATGGAGCTTCATCTACTCCCTATTAAGCCTGGTTATCCTCTGGCAATATGATAATATCTACAATGGGAGTGGAGGAAAAGTATGCTAAATGTCGTTCAGTTTACTGTAGATCAGGAAATGGTCCCTATTATTATTACTTGGACTATAAATTAACTACTGAAAACTACTTGGCTCCATTCTCTTCATTTAATTTCTCTGATATTTTTTATAAGTAGAAGGCTGTGCAGAGCTTCTGCATCATCTGGTGTAGTCATTATACCCTATAATTTACTACTGAAGTGTTTATTGAGGAGCAGAGTAGTTACTTGTCCCAAGGCTGCACAGTTGCTACTCAATCTTTTAACGGGTAATGTCAGTCCATTAAGTTTCAGTAAAAGGAGCAAACTTACATTGAAAATTTGAGAGAAAAATGTTCATTACAAATTTGGGATTCTTTAGTATCTTCTTGCAGTTATCATTTTTTGGGTTGGGAGTGACCTTAAAGGTCACTAAGAACAGCTTCCACTACAAGGAATATCACACTGCATTCTTGGAAAAAAACAATTGCTTGGTCTCATAGGTCTGAACAGATTTGCATCAGTGTAATGCATGCAAATAAAGACAGTTGCTTATAGATGGCATTAATCTTTTTTTCTAGGGATGTATAAAACCAAAGAACAGAAAAAAAGGCCATCATGCTTCAAGGGAACAAAATGAGAATTCTGGTGAGTAAACGTACACTAGGTTCATGATGTCTTGCAGGTTTAATTTAAAAGTCAAGTTATTTTCTCCCGAGTCAAATACTATTCTCTTGCTTGTTAATGCTGTTGCAATAATGCTGATGTTGAAAACTCAGTGACAACTTTTCTGAAGAATGGTGCAAATTGTTACATTGGTGAAAATTAGTCTGATAAATTAAATGGTGGTGATCTTCTCTCATTTTTTTTAATCCATGATGAAGTGGTACAGTGTTGGATCCTTTTCAAAAGACTGTCAGATTTTCCAACAACTTTTCAATGTTTTAGTAACCTGAGTAACTTTGAGTAACTAAATTTCGTGGGAGAATCCTAATGGTTTGTGCAGGGAGCTAAAACTGAATGCAATAGAATTATTCTTGCAAAAAGAGTACTTAACACCCCATGTGCGTGAGATTCGACAGTGAGAGTATTGAAAGCTCCTTGTGCAAGTGTTAAGTGTGAAAATGTACTAGGCTTTTGCAGAAGTATCCCCCTATGTCTGCCTCCCGAGATTCAGAAGCTGACATCTGTTCTGGTTCCTTGACCTGGAGTTTGGTCAAGATGCAATCAGTAAGGACTATTCTTTCCTAGTGGTAGACTATTGAATATAAAGGGACATGCTCATGTCCATGTGACTGAACATCAAAATATCAAATCACAGAGAACTGTTGAATTTGAGAAGATGCAATGCTTAGAGGTAGACCTGCATATTAGAGGCTTCAAGGTATCTTTCTGTGGGTATTTGGATACTTGTTCATTACAGGGGGGAAATTTGTACTTCTCTGGGCAGGTTCTTTACCAGATGTTTCTTTCTCCATCAGATGATTGCAGAACCGTAGTACATCTGGCTATTAAAATATCTTTATATGGTCATATGATTTATTTGGAAAGCACAGTTGAAACTAGTAAGTTTACAACAATGTGAATAGCTCCTAGCAGTATCTGGATATAGAGATAGTAAGCTTTGGAAGTTAAATTAGGAGACAGTGCTGCAAGATGCTGTGCATACTTACAAGACATGTTTGTTTATTTTTAAAATTATTGCATTCAGGCAGCCGTCTGTTTACTTTATGCTATTTTGGTATTTTTTCCTGAGAGTCAAGGGACTTAAATAAACCTGGAGTCTCTCTGGATTATAGTTATGTACTGTTTTATACATGCTGGAAAGCCATAAGCCTTCAGGCTGAGATAACTGCATAATAAACATATATTTTATGAATAATTTCTTTAACACATGTTGCTTGAGAAAAAGTCCAAGGGGGGAGATACTGTTCACCTCAGTCTGCCACAACAGACTTCTATCAAATATAAATTTAGAAGACCTCCAGTTACTCTCCCAGTTCAGGAAAGAAATCATTTTACCTGAGGTTTCCTTAAGGTAGCAAGGAGATTTTCTGAATATGTTCTCTCTGAGCTGAAGTGTCTGACAAGCTGGCACTTATAGGGGAAGGAGGAGCTGTTGCTGGGAGCATGGGAAGGATGCTTTGCATTTTTGCCTGTGAGCTGTTGCCTCTGATGAAGCATTAGATATTACTGTGTATGACTTTTGCAATGATGTAATCTACTTCCCTGTTATGGTACAATTATTGGGCAGGTATTTGATTAATAGTAACTGCTCACTAACAGAACAGCCAAAAAGATCATTCAGTGTTCCTGAGAAGATGAAATTCCTGCTATTTCACATGCCAGCTTGGACTTGCATGTGCTTGACTGCCTCAGCTTTGCTGACTCTGTTAGAAAGCAAAATGCCCTTGTCACCTCGTCGTTGTCACCTCTTCTGAGCAACTTCTGGATAGTGTTCCCTTTCCAATATCTGGATACTATCAACAAAATATCCTGTCGTGACACACTATCTATGTATGTTTTATAACAGCTTTCTTGGATTTGCATGTAACAGCATTGCTACAGCTGCAAGGGTGTTATTTTGCCTAACTTCAGTGAAGGATTAAGTCAGAATGTTTACTTTTTATGTTTTTGGTCATCTTACCTAAAATTAATTGAAATAAGTAACTGATGCTTGTATTTTAGAGCTTAGTTTCTCCTGTGGATTCAGGTAAAGTTCAGTGCAGCTGTTCAAATAAAGATTTTCACTCAAGTACTTTATAAACAAAATGGCTCAAAACTTTTCTTTTATAGATGGTGTTTTAATTATTGAAGACAAAAAAAAACACAAAAACCCTCTTTCTGATCTTATTATCTTTTCATATTATATTTAGCCTTTGGCGTTAATATTCACTTGCATTTCTTTCCTCCTCCTTTACGTGTGTTCTTAAGAAATTCTAAGGTTTGAAGCAGACTTCCTGTCCCACAGATTAAATTTTAATTAGTAGCTTAAAAGATAATCTTTTCCTTAAAGAACGGTGAAGTTTTACTATTCTGAATTAAAATTTCCTTCAGCTCACATATTATGTCCCCCAGTGCGGTCAATCTAGAACTATAAAAAGTAACTTAAACCATGAAAAAATGAGGTTTGCCATTTACTGCCAAAAAGGAAAACCAAGTAGCAAACTTTGAGAGTATTAAATATTTTGACTTTTTTTTTTTTTTTTTTTTTTTTTTTTTTTTTTTTTTTTCCTGAAATAGTGCCCAACTCACAAATGGAAAATGTATTTTAGCTGTCTCATGCTCTCCCTCTCCTCTATGGATTGGGTTTCTTGGTCATACAACAACATTCACAATAAATCATGGGCTCTCTTTCTGGTGAGAACAGATGGATAGTGAGGGGTGCATCCCAGCCCATAGAGGAAAGCACGTGCTTGGTGACTTCCACAAGGCACAATATCATACAAATGAATGAAAGCTAATACTTTAGTAATGTAGTTTCTCTTCTAGATTTTCATTTGTTATGCTGATAGTTCTACTGACCTATCAGTAATTTCCCATGGAAAGTTGATAGGTTTTGCAGAAATATAGCCATTAGCTGGAAAAACAAACTTCTGTCAGAGAGACTTTTAAGGCTGAATGAATGTTTTTCCATTGGAAATGTTGGTCTTGTTGGGAGTAAGTTACTGAAGTAGATAGCTACTAGCTATGTTTTATGCTGGCTAGGGCTTCTGCATAAAGGTAATCCCAAATGGAAACATAAGGGTAATGAATATTCAGAGAGCTCCATCTTGATCTATAGCTCACACAGCTTTCTCCAACAAACAGCTTTACATCTGGAATATTATATGACTTTCTTTCATGGTCTTTTTTTTTATTTATTTGGATATGCAGTTTTTTGTCCTATACTTCAGGTTTGTAATCAAGATGCATGTTTTAACAAACATGGAGTTTGAGATATATACAAAATCTGGTGCCAGATGGCTTGAGTGATCCAGAGTTGTACACCATGCACACATGGTGGTTACTTTTTGGCAAGATGATACCAGAATGGAATACACCTTAGGCTCAAATCCAGGCTTTACAATATACAGGATGAAATATGCAGCCTGTTAACTTCTACTTGTTTCTTTATACTCATTTTTCTCTTTAAATGCATTTTACTGTTCTCCAAATTTGTATAGCTATGTATATTCTAGATGCACGTGTTTTGGTTTTTTTTTGGTTTTCTGTTTGTTTTTATTTTTCTGTTGCCTACTATCTTACAGAGTTATTTCAGCTGTGCTGGTGAAGGGCAACTGCACTACCAGTGTAATTAACTGCTGGTATAACACACCACTAAGCTTCTTAACTTTGCTGGGGAAACAACTTATGTAGATCATCTTCCAGACATGTAGATTTCATAGTTGTGTTTCAAAAACAGAAAAATACCCACAGTCTTACAAGATGTATTAAAAATTCTTTAAAAATGCAAAGGATTAAAAAGTGCTAGGTCTTGTTATAAAAATGTTGAAAGTATTTGGGAAAGTACAGTTCTGTGAAGCTGGTTTAGTTTTTCTCATGTTGTTTATGGATGTCTGCTTGCTCAAACACTTATGTTTTGGCTGGGCTGAGAGAGTGACATGTTGGCACAGGCTAGCAGTAGCCACAGGTTTTACAGAGCAGCCCTGTGCTAATGGCATTGCCTTGGTGCCTGCATGAGGGTGACGGAGTCTTCATCTCTGCTGGTACTCTATTAGATGAGACCTGTTTTCAGCATTCAACAGCCACCTTTGCACGTGCACCATTGCCTACTCCTCTCTAAGTTTTAGAGTGGAGTAGGGGAAATGGAGAAACATCACACTGAGTGCAGGCATGGGCTCGATTTAAACAGATCGCTCATTTCACATTGTAATAACCTGCTCGTGCCCTTGACATTTCCAGTGAACAGAGAATTGGGACATTATCAGTGACTAGTGAGGATGAAAGGAAATACTTTACCTCAGCTGTGGAAGCACCAGCATCTGTTATATTTTAGCTGTTATCTTTGGCCCAGGACCTATAACTGATCTCACAGCTGAGACGGGAACCATATGCATAAAGAAACTTGTTTTAACCCTCTCCTCACCTGTCTTTTATGGGTGCTCCTGCAAGTGCTAATGTGAGAGCCATTAACGCTCCCTCATCAGGAAATGCCACCTAATAGGCAAAAGGTTAATGACAAATAGAATATTTCTGATGATGGTGCAGGAAGAGGTGCTTCCTTTTTGTGGTCACAAAGCAGCGATATGCCCAAAAGGCCTTATCCAGTTACTCGAGTATCTTATATATACCGTCTGTAGTTATACCAGCTTCTCCCTAGCTATGGGGTTTCACTTACGGTTTCATCTTCTCCGAACAGATTTATATGCAATGGAAATACCAGATTATTAGACCTATTTAAATGAAATGTGTGTGAAAAGTGATTTGTTAGTTTTAAAGCTGTACTGGTAGTTTAGCAGGTGATTGATGCATTTCAAGTTGATAAATGGGTGATGAAAGTGATATTTTAAAATAAGAAGATCACATAGAGAAGCCATGAAATGTCATGTTGATGCTGCTAATCATTTCTGAATGCTGTGATTGTTAAGCAGGATGTGGAATATAAAAATAGAAAACAAGCAAAACAAAAAATTCTTCAATAAGGGAGATAAAATGTTGTATGGGTTTGTGTGGTTTTGTACTTCTATTCTGTTAATTGTTCCTCACATCAGTCTTAATCACACAAACTAAGCCTACTCACCCTAAAATTGTCCTGCTGATGTCAGTCAAGAAAGTTTTTTAGCTTTAAGTTCTTAACATTTAACTGGTGCTATCAAGCAGCTGTTTTACAATAGTTCCCAAGAACTGACTTGAGAGAAATGAAGGGAGAAGAAAAATAAATAAATAGATGAAAGCTCTTGAAAAGGCAAAACTAATTACGTTTGATGGTGGGTTTTGTTTTGTTTTATTTATTGTTTTTTCTGTTGTAGTTTCAGACCAGCATTGCATGCTGTCTTGAGGTGACTGTAGAAGTCTGTCTTAAATGGAAAAAAAATAAAAACAAAAGCCTAAGGCAAGCCAAAGTAAATATTAATTTTGAAACTATGAACTGATATCCACAGTGAAGTAACTTCTTTGGCAAACACCTGCAGTTTGGGGTATATTGTTCATTCTTATATTGAATAAGGAAAGACTTTTGATAATTGGGATAAGAAACAGTGATATGAAACACACTATAAAGATGTTTCATGTGCAGTGAATTTAAAAGTAAACTTGTTATGTTTCCATTGTAATGATTGATACACTCTTTGACATGACTGTATAATGTCCATTTGTACAATTGCCAGACTAGATGCCTCATTTTTGGATGCTTATAGCACTTTGCTAGTGTTCGCAGCTTAAGAAATGCTCACAGTGCTATTGGATGGTGTTGTCTCATTTGGAAGGTAATACTGAATGTTCCCAATGTGTTGTTTCTTCACGTGCCTCTATAAAATTTAATTTAAATTTTACATGTTGTACAGCCTATGAAACTAGAGTTAGAACCATTAACTCATGTATTACATTTATTTTTTCAAGCTGAAACTTAAGGCAAGATGTGCTTTCCAGGTGTTCCCTTAGTAAAGCAATAGAACACAGTACTTGACACACTAAATTGCTTTTTGATGATCAGAATTTATCATTGGTTTCTAGTACTACAGAAACAAACTAGGCAGTTCTAAATGGTACAAAAAAACCCACAAAAGTTGTTCCTGCCATTTCCTCATGTAATGTTAACTGTAGAAGCCTGCTTTTCAAGGAGGCTGTTCATAGCCAGTTTCTGCTCATAATAACCATGAGATAATTATTTTTGGTTTTATGTTTTAATGTCAGCCATGTATGAAATGTAATGTATAAAGAAACCTTCATTTGTTCTGTAGGTATTGAGCTTTTGTGGGAAGCAGAAACTGAAAAAACATAGCAAAGCAAAGAAAACAAAGAAACACAACCAAAAGTGCATGTAGCCTATACAGACAGCTTCCAACTCATCTACTTCAATGACTTGTTTAGTCTCATGTTGCCTAACACTTTCTATAAGAAGATGCTTTTAGTTGAGATTCTTCATTAAATATAAGGTTTCTGTTGAAGTTCACAAACTTTTCCATATTTCTTGCCTTGGGGAAAAAAAATTAATCAATTAAAGTAAATTTTGTTCAAGAATTTCAAGTTTATCTGTACAAGAATTAATTCACAAAATGTATTGTTTGCTTTTGCTAAAGTGACTGATTCAGCTGCTGAAAAATCTGCTGAGAAGGGTGATCTTTCAAGAAACCACTGAACACAGGAAATGGAAGTTAAACTATCAATGTTTTTCTCTGCTGACACCCCGGAAGTCTGGCAGAGAAGGTGGAAACTGCTGTACCAGTGCCCAGACAAACTGGAGGGCAGACAGAAACAGAGTTTCTGGATAATGAGAATATTCTCTCTGTTCCTACTAATGATTCTTTTTAAATGGCAGGAAATTTTAATGTGTGCTTGTCGTTCATCAAGGGAAAGAGGCTGTAGTGCAGAAGTGTCCTTGTGACATGTTAATGCAAAGCTTTACTACCCTTGCATTTATAAATTACTTTTATGCATAGATCCAATATAATTTTAAAAGTTATTCTCAGATATTGGACAAGAAGTTGGGGGTTGAATGTACAGGGAGCCCAATACCTCTTGAAATCTGTGGAAGTACTTTTTTTTTTTTTTTTTTTTTTTTTTTTTTGCCATAAAATTGTTTCATCATGGTTAGTCCTAAAATCACATCCAGGGAACAGACAAGCATTTAACTTATATTAAAACCAAATAAATAGATAACTACTATTCACAGGCATGTTTGTTCCCTTTGTTCATAGTACCAATATACAGGTCAGCTAAGCTTTAGGATTGAAATAAGTGATCCATGAAACTAATTAACAGGTTTACAAATCTCTCTGTATGATCAGATCTTTCATAATTTTCTTGTCATGCGCATGAAGGCGTGTGCAGTTGCCAGAAATGTATTACAAGCATAGTGAAAATAAATAATCGAATATGCTGAGAAATCAAAGTCTTATTAAAAATAACTTCAGAAAACAGATCCACAAAAGTAATTATTTGCACAGTTCCTATACCCCACAACACCTGAAAATTAGGTAATGTTTAACATATGTCTGACTGTAGGCCCAAACCCAAAGTCAATTGTTGAAGTCTTTGCCCCAGAGGAAAACCATAAATCAGACAGGATATTAGAAATGGTGGCCGGCTAAAGCTGCTCAAGGATCCGGACAAATGCTCCTAGCTGGCAAGGACATCTTGGCAAAATGCATACTCTGTGGTCAAAAGTACACAGGGAATATATGGTTCATTGCCTGGCTCCACCACCCGACAAATAGCTGCCATTGTCTGTATGTTTATTTGTGTACCGAGAAACAAGCAGGCTCTGGAGCAAGGTCCAGGGGTGTTGGTTTTTTGCATTTTTTTAGTGTGCTAACTTCAAATGATCTCTAGCTGCAGTTCAGCCCACTGACTTTGAAAGAGTTCTCCAGGGGTAAGCTCGTGAAAAGGCTGACATTTTTAAACAGTTTTAATGGGAACTTTTTGTTCTTCTTGATGATTCTCACTTTGAAGCTCGTGACAGTCAATGTTTGAAATGTTAATTTGTTGTTGAGGAGAAGAATGAAAGAGAAGACTTTACTGGGAACTCATTAGGCCTCATCTAGAGTACTTTGCCCTGCTTTGGGGCTTGAGGACAAGAAAGATGTTAACAGACTTAACCAAGCTCAGCAGAGGGCCATCGATATGGTTAGGACATTGGGGCAAGGTCCCATAAAGGCCAAGAAAGGAGCTACTGAGATGCCACCAGGCTCCTTCTCTCCACGGCAGGAGGAGGAAAGACATAAATGTAAATGGGACACATTCCCATTGGACACAGAAAAAGGTTTTTAAATGAGGGCAGTCAAGTCTTGGTCCTTTGCTAGAGTGGCTGTGCAATCTCTATCCTTGGAGAAGAAATGCTGGAAGAAAGCCTTGGACATCATGGTGTGGGAAGACTACTTCCCAAATTCATTGAATTTCCCAAGTTGGAAGGGACTCACAAAGATCATCAGATTAAACTCCTGGCTTTGCAAAGGACCACCTGATATCCAAACTCGATATCTAAAGGCAGTGTCCTAACACTCCTTGAGCTCTGGCATCTTGAGGTTGTGACACTGGGGCTGACTCTGGGGAGCATGTTCCATGCCTACCACTGTCTGGTGAAAAACCTTTTTCTAACTCTGAGCCTGACCCTTCCCTAACATGGTTCTATGCCATTCTCCACTCCTTGACTGCTTTTCTTGCCATTGAAGGTAAAGGGTGAAACCCCTGCTCATTAAGAACTGATGCCTGAAACAGACTGTTTGGTACTGCATGGAATAAGGCAGAATGAAGTCTCCTTTCCCTTTGGAACCACTCAAAAAAATCAATACAAGTTAGCCTACAAAAGGCCAATGGCAGGTTGTGTTATAATTTCCCAATTTTGGGCTTCTACTGCAAGAACAGCTCACATGTGACTTAGAAAACTATAGGTGAACATTTATCTTTTTTTTTCTTGTGTTAGTATACTTTTATTCAGACAAGGTTTTTATCTATACTTTGTGTATAACACAGAAGTCTACCTCAGGTATGAGTTGTTGAAGGATTTAGATTATTAAATTATTAAATTATTATTATGTTTATTTTGAATTATTATTATGTTTTTTTCTTCAAAAAAAAAAAAAAGAAAAAAAAAAAAGAAAAGAAAAAAAGTATTGGAATAAAAACCCTAAGCAACATAAGCAACTTACAGAATATCCTCTACTTAGCTGTAAAATGCTTTTAGGTGCTTTTAAACATTTGTCTGATAAACAGCGGTTTGAAACTCTTCTTGCTTGACTTTCTGGTTAGGCTTAAAGAAAGAGACAAGGAAAGAGCTGGTTGATTCATCTTCTGTAGAAGCAATGACTGCATCATCACAGTTTTCTTCTCCGCTGGCAAGCTCTGACCCTGTGTAATCGACTGAATTTAAAAGAAGAACAACCCAGCAGGTATCTCCCACCATTCCTAGATATGGAACCACACAGTCATGTGAGTTCACTTGGGAGAATTTTCTGTTGTTGTTTTTTGTTTTAGCAAGTTTTATGTTGTGGGGAGAGGTAACATTAACTGATAAAGCCAAAAAAGAAAAAAAATACAGGTCGGAGTGCACAGTTCACAAAGGCCATGGTAGATGGGAGAGGTCAAGATTCGAGAAGAAAAGTAAAAAGTGACTGAGTGGAGAATGGAGGTTTTCTTTATCCTAGTTTATAACACAGCAATGCTAGCCTTAGCATTTCCTTGAGGGAAGAATGTGCTGCAATTCACCTTTTTCCCCAAGGAGGAAAGAATGCATCTCTTGTTTGGCTTAGCTCTTGTGGATAGAATTGCTAACAAGGCTTCTGAGTCTGAGAGATTCTGAAATAGTTAAAATTGCCTTGTACTCAAATTTCAGTTTTGTTAGCCATTAAATTAAAATAATCTTGAGACTTGGACTGGAAGTGACTTAAAAATCTAAAAATCAATGATGAACATAGAATATATTGTCTTTTTTTTTTTTTTTTTTTTTTTTTTTAAGAGTAAGACTGACTTTAAATCTGCAGTTTTGTAGAGACGTGGTGAACTTAGCTGCTTCTACTTGCTTGCATGTTAGAACTCTAACAAACACATATGACGTAGACTGCTGTGATTTCATGTTAACAAAATAGTGACTGCCGTATGAGCAGCATGGCAGTTCAGTGAGAGGCATTCATTTCAGTCTCCAACTCCTCAAAGCAAAACCTTCCCAGCCAAGTGACCAGTATGTCTTCCTGTCTCATTTTCTGTTTTGCTACCTGACTTTCTTGATTTTAGTGGAATGGATCCTTTAAAGCCTGCTGGTTACAATACAGGCTTTGATCTCAAAATCCTTCTTCTTGCTAATTTCAAGCAGATTGTTTCTTCTGGGGCTGGATCGACCCAAAGTAGGCAGCACATGAAGCTGAAATTCACTGTTCCACGCCTCAAGTTAACATCCTAACCACCAGCCTACATATATATTAAAAACCCATGCTGGAGTGGAAAACCTCAAATGAGCAATGTCCAATTTGGCTGTGACTAAATGGAATTTAATTAGAAATGTTCCAACTAACACTATTTACTGACCGATAATGCTGAGTTACCAACTCATGAAATTACTGAACTCAGACTGTGTCCCTAAACTGACAGTGGAAAAGTGATTAAAAACCGTTAATTTCTTTTCCCAGCCAACTTCTTTCCCCAGCCAACTTCTATTCTGCTGAGTGATTTGTGCAGGGGAGATTTAACAGTCTCCCTATTAGAAGGTAGCAGGGATGCTTGTTTGTTGTCTGAGTCATTTTTGTTGTCCTCCTTGAGTAGGGAAAGAAATCAGTTGTCCACTTTCAACTCTTCATTTATTCTATAAATATCTTGCGGGCTGCCTCAGTTTACTTATTTTTCTGCATAGAAGGAGGTAATCCACTGAATTCAACGTAACAGCCCTGAAGTCTTGCGACATCCACTTCAGCCAGGCTGGTGGTTTCTGTGGGTGGGCTGGCTGGAGCCGGAGCTGGTGCAACAGGAGCAGAAGTCTTTGGGGCTACCCCAGCTGAGAGCCATAGCTGTGTTCCCATCTCATCTTTTCCCTCTTCTTGCTTGCATGACTGTTAGGGCCCTGGAGAAAACCCCTTGTTCTCAGGGCAGGATCATGGCGCAGCACTCTCCTGGGGAACGTTACCATCTGGTGTCAGCAATTCTTGTCGTCCCAACTCTTGGAGCAATTCGTTTTTCCGGAGACATGGGTGGCGGGATTTTCTGTGGCTGATTTCCTTTGTCTCCTTAAACACTCATTCTTCATTGTGAGCCTCATGGGCAGCGGGTTCTCCAGCCAAAGTGTGTAAACATGGAGGGGGGCTTTTCCACTACTAAGCTTTTTACAATAGATGTCTATTACTCAAAATAAGGAAGGCAGTTTTATAAGGCCTGCGAGTACACATTTCCCAGTATGCTGCTTCTTAAATTACCAGGAATGCAAAAATAACCAATAGTTTGACCTCTTAAATCACAAATTGGATAGGCTTACCATTAAAGGATGTTGTAAATGTGTTTCCCATTATTTAGTTCATTTGGTGTGTTCAGCCGTGAGCTTTTGGATGTTTTGTTTTGTGTTGTTTTTTAAGTTCTTTACAGGATTTGATAACTTTCCTGGAGTTTGATTAGGTCCTCTGGACCTACAATAAAAGAAACTGAAGACTGTTTATAATGAACATTGTGTGGAGTTGCAATCATAGTATTCTTGCTATAAAAACTAATGAGTGCCTATCATAAAGTATAAGTGTAGCAAATGTAGTGACCTTCACAAATAAGATCTATCCATCTTTTGTATTTGGTGAATGGAGACAAAGATTATACTAGAGAATTGTCCCATATTGAGACATGCTGTACACAGTTTATGAGAGAACACTTTCCTGCCTGGGAAGGAAGTTACTTTGCTTGAAATTTCTACAGAATGGGATCTGTAAAAATTCTGAATGCTGATCTAAACTTGTTGCCATTTAAATCAATAATATCTTTGTTCATGTTTTGTGGAAGTCCTGCCGGAGCAGTGCAACAGCGTTCATCTGGTTTATTGCACACTGTAAAGTTCCTATTTGACATCCTGGTAACTCTTTTAGTTTTTTGTCATTGATTGTCTTTTTTATTTACATGTAGCTTTTTAAGCAGAGTTCCATTTATTGCAGGTACTTTAAAACAGAAATAATGAAAGTAAAGGCAATGCTCTGGCTTTACAGTGTTCATAAAAAGCGTTTTATAAGAGCATCTACAAAATATTTCTGGCTGACAGTGAGTTTTGGAAAAAATTTCATTGCTTTCATATTTTAATCCTTTCTCGTACTTTTATTAGAATTATTCTGTCTGCAGTCCCAGTAAATTGCAAATGGAGCGGGAAGGAGTTCTAATGGAACATGAAGTTCCAAGTGTGTTTCCTGCCCTTAATTTTAGATTAAGCAAGTTTCGTATAAGGAGAGAAATTGTTTGTCTTATCTGTACTTGGGGGAACGAGTCAAGAGACATTAAGAGGCTGCATAGCATTCAGACTGTGATAGGTTTGGTCCCATGCACACAGCCTACCTATATTTTGATTGGGTTTTGTACTGCAGTCTGCAGGACTTCTGTGAAAGCTTGAGCAGATTCTTAGTGGTTAGTTGTTTTCATTAGTTAAACATGTCCTAAACCATCTGCAGAGTGGGGGCTCATCTTTCTTGCATATGTGGGTTGGTTCAGTGCAGAAGGCTCCCCATTGAGAAGGACAGTCATCCTCATTGCTGCCGTGTCTCTTTTTGGAGATGAGGGCAGCAGCTCTCCTGTGTCTCCCTGACTTTGGAAGGACATAGGTGGCTTCATCATAGCTCTGACTGCTGTATTTAAAATATTTAATGCATACAGAGTGATTGGTATGCAGTTGGCTAGAAGGACATTAGTGCAAGAAAGTGCTTTGAAAGCCCAGTGCTGAAGGGTGAATGCAAAATTAAATCCTGATTGCAGAGTTTTAGAGCAGTTAGGTGGTTGGGTTTCTTTTTTGTTTTGTTTTGTTTTGTTTTGTTTTGTTTTTTGTTAATTTGTAGGACATATAAAGTGACCTGCTGTCAGGCAGAGGAAATGAAAGCAGGATGAGACAGACAACTGGAAGTGCAGGTGGTTTTACTGCTTTTGTGATGAAACTGTCTTCTGCCTTTGATTCCTTTAAGGAAAGTATGCAGTGCAGCAAACCCCTACTTTATTTCAGTGTATGCAAAGGTAAAATGTGTTTCATTAAAATGAGATTCCAAATGTGTTTCATTAAAATAAGATTTGAAAAATACTTAGATGATGACTAGATTCTCAAAGATAGTTTAAAGAAATGTGCACAGCATTCTGTGAACAGATAAAATGTCATCTGTAATTCTTTGGATATACTGCCTGTAATATACACTGTCATCTTCTGTTTAAAGTCTTATCAGTTAAGCATATAGAATAATATTGTTATCAGTAACAGAACATTGTTCTAAAACGACTTTGTCAAATGAAAGGCAGGAATAGATAGTATTTAACTGAGCAGATGCTTTTAATGGAGATATGCAAGAAAATCTCAGAAAACGAATGTTTCTAAAATTTTGTTGGACTGTATTTCTAACTTCATCTAAGCTAATGTATGGAGAGAAATGTTGCAGCAGAGAAGCCTGAAGACTCAGGATTCCATACGTTGTTCCATAGGCTGAAAGGCTGCTGATATTTCTTGTAATAGATAGGCTATGCCCACATAATCAGCTTGTGACGAGTAGGGTCCAAGAGAAGGCTAGAGAGGTCAAATCTCTGAAGTGGATGGAATTCAAAACTGTTTACTGACATACACAAAAGAGAGATGAGTCCTCTGCGGTCACAAGCTGTTGACTTTTTTTTTCCTATGTACTTTTAATCAACTCATTTGAATTCTCTGTATATTTGTAATATGTTTGGCCTGTAGTCACTAGGGTACCCAGCATTTTTCTGTCCCTAGAAATACAGCAAAATGCACTGCAAAAAGACAGCTTGAGACCCTAAGAATTTACCATCTCTGCACTGGACAAGAAAAAACATGCATATGGTGGAGAAAAGTAATAAAAGGCTGTTTGTCTGTAGGACAGCAAGTGGTCTCAGCATGTAGTCAACTTAACCCTTGTGAAATTATTTTGGGAGAGCCATCTGTAGAAGCCTTGTGGTACACGTGTACTGAAATCCTGTGTAAATACCAAGACTTCAGTGCAGTCCAGCTATTTGGACAATAAATCTTACTGGAACACCTTGTTTTGTCCTGTAACAACTCAGACAATGAGTAGAACTAGGATTTGCTGGCAGCTGCTGAGGACAAGGTCTGTTGTACTGCCAACATGTGGTTAATTCATGTCAGGTCTGTGCACATCGACTGTTACTTCAAATTCATCATACAAGCATGAAAGTGTATTTATATTCAAGTGTACTCGTTGTTTTGGAACTATTTGCTCTGGATAGAGTCATTGCCTTTGAGAGCTTAAGATGTACTCTCTACACCCATTTATATAGCGTTCCAGAGAAGGTTTGTTGAAAGAAAATGGTAAATAGTTGAAAATCAAATGTGTACAGAGAAGTGATGCATACGTTGTTACAAGAAAATCAGATTTAATCAGGTTTTGACTAAATACAGGTAAGATTTTTCTTTTTTTCTTAAAGAGAAAAGCAGTGGGGCAATTGCTGCATAAAGAAGTAAGGAAAAGGGAGAATGAATAAGGTGCATTTTACAGTAAAAATCTCTAAATAAAAGCATAAGGAAGAAGATTATTGTGGCATCCAAAGGAAGAACAAATGGAAGTGAGCTTTTAGGGTCACAGTGGATAAATGCCCTTGAAAGCACGACTCTGATTCCACGGAATGAGGAAAACAAGCAGGCTGGGGTTTGTCTGGTGCATCAGTGAGTTGCTGTTCCAGCCTGAGCAGATCAGTTCCCATATTGTCCCCGATGACCTGTGAAGCTTCTCTGTCAGTGGAAACAACAAGAAGGGGGTGAGTGACCTATAGCATCACCTGCCTTTGCTTTCAGTGGCAGATGCTAATGCACAACATCCTGCTCTATAGAGGGAGGCATAACTAACACTTTTGTCTCCCAAAGTGCTTCCAGCCAAATGTCTGTCACTATCAATACAGCTGTCATGCTGATCCTTGCGGGTAAGGGCTAATGGTGGGTGTTCGTTTACTTTATGGAACTTGTGGGGCTTTTATTGCAATGTTGTTTCTTTTTAAAGAAACTACTCAACAATTCCCTTTATAGCCAAGCAGCACATTAGTGTGCAGAGTAATAGCGCAATCAAATCCTTCTACGAAGCAGGGGAAAGCAATGCTTCTTTCTTCTAGGAATTTAGCAGCATCCAGTAATCACAGTGATATATGCTAGGTTCGTGTGTCCTCCTAGGGAGAGAAGGCAAGGGAATAATAACAGATGCTAGGCTGGGTATTGGTCTCATGTGATAATAAGAACAACATTGAAGGTTTCAGGCAGGGAAGGCCTAAATGCAGAAAGTGTTGGAAGATCTGGTTGAAGATTAGTATTAAACCTCACGTGGGGGAAAGGGAGGTGAACTCTTTTTCCATAAATCATCCAGATACTTAATTTGATATCAAACATGAACCTTAACATGTGTCATATAATCTGCTTTAATACACAGGGGTCTTGTTAAAATGGTGTGAGCCAAGGACTGTGCTGATTTAGACAAGTTTGAGGAAGTCCCTTACAAGGCAGAAAATGTACCTCCAATTAGAGTGCTTTCATTTAGAAGCAGAACCTAGGACATTCATATGAGTTTTAGGAGTTTCCTCATGAAAGGTATGGTCCAGTGCTTGTTAGTGTCAATTCGAAGACTCCTATTGCTTGGTGGAGGCAGATTCACCCCTTGGAATGTTGGTGCTTATTGGAGGCCAGGTAAAGAGGAAGAGAGAGAAGTAATACCGTGGTATTCATAGTCCAGAACGAGAGCACCTCACATTGGTTTATAAACCTGGATGCTGTGACACCTCTCTTTCTTCTTTAATTTTTTATTTTTTTTCATTTCATGATGGATCTCTTAAAGGGCTGACCATTTTAGACCCAACTGTGAAGTCTTTGGCTCTGAGTAGAATCACAGAATGAGCCATAGAATGGCCTGGGTTGAAAAAGACCTCAAAGATCATCTAATTTCAACCCCCATGCCACGAGCAGGGTTGCCAACCAGGCTATCCAGAGCCATATCCATCCTGGCCTTGGATGCATCCAGGGATGGGGCATCCACAACCTTCTTGGACAACCTGTTCCAATGGAGTAGGGGGAAATAGTCCAAGTTTGAAATAAGCATACTGATTATATTGTACCTTTGAGACTGGTATGAAAAACCAGCAGGTTGAGCAGACCTGTGCCACTGAGTAAGACTTTGTTAGTCTGGATTATCAGCCATGTTTCTCTTGAAAGACAAACCAGCAGCAAAACAAGATTTGAGCAATTGGCTAACATGTTGATCCTAAAAAACAAAACAACCCCTCCCCCCCAGCAAGTAAAGTTATATGTAGATGTTGTTTATATGTATTATGATATGTAATAATATGTATATTTTAAAGACATATAATACATATTTAATTATATAATAAAATACATGTTATAAAATTTACATGGAAAGATAAAATAGTATGCAAAAGGACACAAGAAGTTTCTGAGACTGTGTAGAAAGAGGAGGATTCTATCCGTAACATATTCTGAAGCACAAAACACATATTAAGTATTTCTAAAGATGTATCCATTTGTATAATTGTATTTGCAACAGCTTAAAAATGAAGTGAAATCAAGGAAAGAAGGAACAGCAGGAATTCCTGCAGAAAGAGAATTGTTGTGGTTGATTCTAGGAATTTTCAAGCTGCCCTCCTTAAGTCAAAGGACACAAATAAACTTCTTTTCTACACTGATGTTTTATAGAATTCTTACAGGAAAGCCCTCTTAAACAAACATCAACAAACAAAAAGATGATGATTCTGGCACACTAGAACCACGTTAATCTGCCCTGTGAGAAAAGATTCCTGAAGGAAGCTGGAAATAACAAAGATCTTAATTTGAAGGCAAGAAAATTCTGAACTTCTGTGACCGAGGCACAGGGAACTCAGCACTTTTTAAAAGCATTTCTGTATTAAAGATACAGATGATTTATTGCCGTTGTTAGACGTAAGGAAACTTTAATCTTCTGGGATACCAGATCGGTATTTCTGTTTTAATCAAAACAAACACATAAAAATAAGGTTATGTCTCTACAATATATTTGATTGACGCTATCTTCGTAGTGTTTGAAGATGCAGTTTTTATTTTACTTCTTACATCTTGAAAGTGTTTCAGTCTTTTGTACTGCTTTTTTTTTTTTTTTTTTTTTTTTTTTTTTTGTGGGATCTACAAAACTCTGTTTCCCAAGTGCTGATCACAATGAGTAATTTATCTTATGACAGGACACGATCCAAGGCTTAACTGAACTAAGGGGTGCGCTTGTGTGGAGTTCGGCTCCAACTGAGGCAGACTCAAGGTATTGCAAAACTGATCCTCCAGCACTTCAATAGCAGCCTGGAAATGGAAGAAAAATAAGCAATTTGCTATCTTTCCTCAGGCAGGACAATTTTATTTACTCAACAGAAAGTGAACTAAATGAGACCTTCCATAAAGCATGGTATTAATGTCAGGTTTATAAGAACGTCTTATAATTTTATCAAATCTTAGATACTAACAGGGGCTGTTGGTCATCTCTATTGCAGTTTAGAGCACAAAAGGATGTACTGCTTTAATTGCATCAGTTCTTAAATAGGTAGCTTTATAAATATAATTCACCAGATTCATAAGGCTTTAGTGTGGTTCAAGAAGGTCTGAATGCATCAATTGCATACAGATACATTTTCATAATTCCTTTTTCATAGAATCATAGAATCACTGAGGTTGGAAAAGACCTCAAAGATCATCCAGTCCAACCATCCATCTGTAATCAGTATTTCCCACTAAACCATATCCCTCAGTGAAACATCTTCATGTTTCATGAAAACCTCCAGGGTCGGTAAGTCTGGCACCTCTCTGGTGGTGGTTTTTGTTTAACCATTTTCTTTGAAATAAAAGCAAAATTGAGTGCATTGTATTTAGCTGGAAGGTCTGTATCTAGAATAGCTGATTAACCACAAAGTATTTTCCACTGAAGGACCTGAAGGTGAAAAATTCAGAACATGAGTGTAATGTATCAGGACATACTAATAACAGAAGTTCAAAGTTGTCCTAATAGGGGTGAATATACATGTAGTATGTTGACTTGTGAAGCTGATGATTGAAAGCAAACTCAGGATGCATAGTTTCCTTGACTGAAAAAGAAATACAACAGGTGACTTTTTTCCTCACCCATATGGTTTCTTTGTTGACTGTTCCGTGCCTGTTTGTTCTCTTTCTCTATGCTCGTGTTCTCTTTTTACCACATTTTTCATTCTCTGTCCTAAAAATGCAAATCTCATGCTTTCTGATTCCCTCTCAAATGTTCTCTTCAGCATTACTGTATGTAACTCCCTCACTAAAATAGCTTATATAGGTTGCTTTGCAGACCCCATTTTTGGAGGGGAGGAATTGTATGCCTGCTTTGTTGATGTAGAGATTTCACTTTCTGAGAATGCTTAATTCTTTCCTTTACCTGAACACAAAGCAATCATTGCACAGCAGGGTCAATGGAAGAACTCTGATGGAAGTACAGAGAAAAAAAATAAAAATAAATTAAATTAAAAGTAAATTGATAAATGAAAAGACTATATAAAACTTGCTCAGAAATTGTTTCCTTTTTTTTTTTTTTTTTTTTTTTTTTTTTTTTTTTAGTGGAAGATACATGGTATGCATTTTCAATACCTGAAACTCAGCTTCTGAGAGGTGTTTTTAGTTTGAAGGAGGGGTGTTTAAGCCGTTTCGGTCTCTATTACATAAAGGACTTGAACTGATAAAATCTTGTGTGCTGAAAGTTATATGTGAATATGAAATGGTAAATGATACCTTACAGTTGTAATTAAGGTCCATTTTTCCCCCTTTCTTCCAGTCTGCAGAAAAAACAGAAATCAAAGCTGCACTTAAGGTATTTTGTTTTATAGTGTCTGTTAGAAAACTACTAAGAAATTACTTTTCATTCTTTCTTTTCCTTCTGTAGATGAATTAAACTGAAATAAAGAAGAACGTATTTTACTCATCAGTAGACAGAAAGTTTCTATATAATCAAAGCAACGGCTGATCTGATTTGAGCTGGTTGGCTGATTCCTCTTACAGCATGTCTTCTGTACACAGTGGTTTGATTTGCATGCAAATGTGATAACTGTCAGTTAAATTTGAAATATAGACCTCATTTCTAGTATTTTGAAAGGAGCAATTCTGTGCTTAATGTGATATCCATACTTAGTTGCAGTAAAGCAGTGAACTCAAGTTTAGTATCATTTTCAGCTGTCAGAGGTATTGGTCTAGAATTCTTTATTTCAATATTTCACTGAAAATATCAAGTATGGGAAGTGCTTTCAACTAGTTTACCTATGTACTTTTTCTGAGTTTATTACATCATGACTATTATTTACGGATTAAAATTCTTGGTGTTATGAGAAACTTGATTAATAGAGAACAAATAGCCCATTCTTTATAGACACTAATACTACATATTAGTAGCCATTTTCTGTTTTTAAATCTACGCAATTACCATTCTGTATTTATTTCAGAACAATATCAATTTAAGTATAAGACCTTCAGAACTGCAGTTTTTAGGCAAACTCTAATCTCAGGCTACAGAGTGTATTGAATAGCACCTCAAAACGTTTTGGTTGTGTACAGATTTAAACTGCTCTCTTTTTTAAGCCACTGTGGATAGGCTTGTATTCTTAAATAAAAGTCTTCCTTACTGTGCATTTACCACTGGTAGATTGGATTTGTTTATGTACTGCTGTTTTTATATATAAGAACTGCTACTAGTGCTCACAAGTACTCATGAAGTGAGTAGTGCACGGTTTGGAGTCACACTGTATAAACCATTTGGAACATGTAAATCTTTTTGGGAAAAAAGACATTCCAGTAGAAACTCTGCTACAAGTTTAAAGAGAATGAAGTCTGAATGCTATAGGAAGATTAAAAAAAACATTTTCTGCTTGTGGATTACTTCCTAATTTTCATTCACAGGGCTAAAGTATTTATTAAGTATTTCTTCTGAGAACTTTTATGGCAGGCTGATAATCACACTGAATTTTCCCCACCAATATGTCTTACTAATGGTTACATGAGGCATCTTAATGGTTGTCTTACTGTAAAATCTTGCTTTTGACATTTTAACAAATGCATGCTAAGTACAAATCTAAGTAATTTAGGTAATTTACTGCTTTTAGTTGCATATAATTGATATTTCTCCTCATAATTACGCTCTTGAACAATTCTCTTCTTGTATGCTTAAATGTTTGCTAGTTAGAGAGATTTGGATTTGTTACTTATAGTGTGCATATTTTTTCCTGGATTGTCTAATACATTGGATACAATTTTGTATTTTGAATGGAGAAGGTATGGCAGTCACATATCATAGTTCAGCAATCACTTATTTTATTAAGTTCAAAATTGTTTGGCATGCAGCCTAGATTAACGCGCATTTATGCTGCGTAAATGAGTCACTAAACATCATGCAAATCCCTTGTTTGTTTTTTAAGACAGTGGTTCACACTTTAATACCTCGACAACAATTTTATTTCAGTTTCTAATCCTGAACTGATTCCACATTAATGATTCACCACTGGTGGATTTGCTACTTCACTTAAAATTCTCATATTGGGGAACATCATTAATTTACATGAGCTTATATTTTAACCTGTGGTTTATGTCCTAGTATTACTAATATTGCTTTAGGCAGGAACCTGAAAGGCTGACTTTGTTAGGAAGCCTTCCTTTATGCACATTGTGTTTAAGCACAAATGAGGCTTAGCATAATCATCTATATGCGTATATAGACAGCTCACATCACAACACGGAGCTCTAAAAACACCTCTGTTCTCTAACCTTGTAAAGTGCAGTAACAAATATGTTTTCCACTGTTGCTTCTGCATTGGAGACATTTGCAAATTTGGAATAAAAATCTTCTTTAGGACCTGATCCAAAACAGATAACATATTGTAATGTTCCTTTAAAAAAACAAAACCTTTTATAACACAGTTGCCAAGTTTGAGAATGAGCCCAGTTAAACCTATTTAAGTCCTCTCTCATATATCATTAGAGATTTTCCATTCAAAATCTCCCCATTAATGTTATTTATGGACCATTCAAAGTAATATTATTTTATGTTTAGGAGAAATAAAACTTTGGGGATTAAATATTTTACTTGTCAGTGTATATTCCAGTAAATGTATTTTTCCCCAGCTAAATCCCAGAGTTCTTTAGATAATAGCTAGCATTTGTAAATACTTGTATCTGTGACCCTGATCTCTCTTTTCTCATCAAAAAATGAAATAATTATATTTCACAGATAGGTCAGCCAGGCAACGTTTGCTACACTGTCCCACCAGTTCTGTTTAGGTTTTGCTATAGCTGGAGGCTGACTTTTGTTGGTTTCTTTTTTTTTCTTTTTGTATTACAATCAAGAGTGCAGCTATAAAGAATTGACTCCCTCCAGAAAAACGCTGGCTATGAATTTGTTAAGGCATGGATAATTTTGGTCCACTCTTGATCACATCCTGTTGGAGCATACATTGACCAGTGGGTGGACTGGTGGTTTTGAACACAACTTCTGCTGCTTTTCACAGATTCTGGAGTAGTTTCTTTATTCTAAGGACTCATCATACAGCTCTGTGGTTTTGTAGGGAAAATCATTTCTTCTACTCCCAGCCCATTCAGGTGAGGGATAGAGAGAGTGGCAGTTTTGGCTGTAATACTCTGTGATGTGTAATGATTTTGTATCTCATTCTGAGGCTTTCTGAATAGAAATGTGTGTGCTTGTGGTGCATGGACCATGAATATCCAACTCTGTGTATCTGATGTACATCAAACTTGCTGCAGATGTGTGATGCAGCCTTTGCAGTGTGAATTGATGATTTGGGAATCTGTTACATGCTGTGTGCATTGGTTTTGGTGTAGCAAAGAAACGTAGCACATCTGGTGTATGCCATGCTCCTTGAATGTTGCTTGTCCCCTTTGCCCAAGCCATGGTGTTGGCCTGTATGTGGGCAATGATTACTTTTCCTTTTTTTATTGTTGTTTTTATGACTGAGTCTGACAGCCAAGAGCCCGGACTTCAGACCAGCTTGCCAGACATCTGCAAGCCTAAAGCAAATATCTGAAATTCCCTGTGTGGTAAGAGCCAGGAAGCTCAGGTGTAAGGTAGCCCAAGCCCATGCATCAATTCATCTTCTAAGAAGCAATCAGAAGACCACTGTATGTTTTCTAAGTGTTTACTACCTATCTCATTGTTACTTGTGATTGCATGGAGTACTAGACTACACAGGGTAATGCATACAAGAGCAACAAATGCACTTCTAATGTAAGTTAAGGGCAAAATAATTTCTGGCAGCAGAAACTTGAAGTTGTCTTTCTCCTGTGGTGATTTGCTGCTATATTAATGCACTTGTCCACAACTAGCCTTACAGAATTTTTTGTATCTTAGTCAGTGTAATTTATTATTAGAACTTAAGTTCTTAATGTTTTAGAATGAAGCTGAAGGTCATTTACACCTATACCAAAAGCACAGAACATACTGTGAAAACAAGAAGTGGTTCAAATCATAGCTCAGGAGAAAAAAAAGTATTGTTATTCTGCATTGGTTCCTTGTATTCTTAAAAAGCTGACTGGAGTGGAGGTTGCTTCTCAGATACCTGACCTGCAAACCTGACCTGCAGGTCAGCACAGGACCATGGTGCAGTGCCATTGGGCAACATCTAGTTGAAAAACAATGGTGGGAGACAGCAGAGTTGTAGGAGAAAATCAGAAATGCGCTGTCCCAGACTGGAGAGAACATTTGACCAGCAGCTATTTGTTGGAAAGATCTTATGCAGGCAATGAGCCACTGATTTCAGGCTTCATTTCTTGTCCATTTATAGTATGACACGTTTATAAAACAACAAGCAATGACCAGGCCAGAAAATCATTTTCAAGCCATATGTGCAAGCAGAAGAAGACAAATTCTGTCTGATACACATGATTAATCATGTGATACCAAACCCGACAAGTTGTGGGTTGCTTCACTGATGTGAAGCAGAATTATGGTAGTGCACTGTTCAGGGACAGACAAGGATGAATTCTTGATTGATTTATATGCTGGTTGCTGGGAGGAAAACTTATTCTTGAGCTGAATAAGGATATTTCATCTGTTATGTTACTATAAATAAGACATTTTTTCTTGTTGCATACTGTGAATGTATTTAGCATTGTGATATAATACATTTGTGTTGCCGTGGCAACACAATAATGTTATTTTGGTTACCCTAGGAAACACAGAAACAACACCTGATAGTGGCTGTCATACCCATTTGGATGGACAGATGATTATTTTCTCTTCTGTTCAGCAAAATGTCTTCCATCCCCTACAGTACCTGAAATAACAGAGGTTCTTGTGATCATTATCTTTAAGTAGCCATTCTCACAGAAGTGGCCTATGTGCATGGAAATATTCAGCCTCTATGGTAAGGGCTTTCTGTTCAGTGGCAGTGGTCCAGCAAGTCACTTTTGCCCTTGCTTAACATCAAACTTGTGAGAGGTCCCACTGAAATGGATGGGATTGCTCATGTGCTTAGAGTTAACTACATGTGTAAGTGCTTTGCTGGACCGATGCCGAACGACAAGTAAATGACCAGCCTTCGGTTCTGAACAAGCTTTTGAGAACTTGAGAGAGTTTGTGTCTATTGATTTTGTTACTGAGAATCTATGGGCTGTTTGTAGGTTTCCATGTTTCAGCCATTAAGGAAAGTTTTATTGTTTGGGGAAAAAAGATTGGAGGGGCCGCTGAAGGAGAACTGAGTGCTTTTCATCATGGGAAGCAATGTGCATGTGTTGGCGGGGTTGTTGTGGTTGTTTTCTGGGTGCTTTAAAAATGTTCATCTTCTGTCCCTTCTGCTACTCTTCTGTGAAAAGGAAAGTGGCAGGCTAACATCGCCATTACGTTATTTTATTATTAATGAAGTCTCATTTGTAAATTCTAGCTTTTTGACCATTTGCGTAGCTGTAGAAAGAGACTTGATTTTTTCCTGCGTCTCTGTGAAGTCTGGCTTCACAGAATGCTATAACTGAATAATTAAAGTTTTTATAAAGAAACTTGAACTAATTTTATAATACTGCCTGCAAAATAGACATGTAAATGGAACTTTTCAGTAAGCTCAAATTCATGCTCTATTACACATAGTTAGAAAAAAATATTTAGAATGCAGTTTATGTCTAATACACTCTTGCTTATATATCCATACATACTTACTCGTAGTCCTTTTCTTATGACCGTATTGGAATGCTTACAGCAAAAGCAAAGCATTTCAGCATATAAAAATATGTTTAGTCTGTATTTTTACACGGACCAAAATTCCTGGAAGAAAAAAGTTGATATGTTCAAGTATTAGTCCAGTCTAATGATAAATTTTGATTCCCTATAGATTGCTTAGTGCTGAAAGAGAAAATACCCTGGAATCCTTTTGGCCTTTTTCCCACAGGGCCTGACCCCAGTTACTCCCAGTTTCTGGCTCCATACAGGACTGTCAGTAAGAATAACTGCTCTCTCTATATTCTGTGTAAAGCCTTGCAATTACCCAAAGAGCAGTGCATGGCCATGAGATAGATGCAGGCAGGGAGGAGAAAGGAGGAAAGGAGTAAAGACGTGTGACTGGGCTTGTACTTCAAGAAATGGTTTCTTTTTTTTTTTTTTTTTTCTTTCTTTTTTTTTTTTTTTTTCATTCTCTAAGATGAGCAGCATATGAAACAGAAGACCGGCTATGCAATAGCCTCAGTTTAATGTTTAGAAAGAATATGTCTGTGAAAGGAAACATTTTTCACTAGAAATGATGTTCAGCAGGGGTTTACTTCTGGTAAAGGGGCTGATAGGGAAGAAAGCAGAAAGCTTTGGATGCAGTAAATAAGCCCTAGAATTGTTACACATTTTATTTGCTGGAGAAAGGGCATAGTTGTCCAATTCTTCAGAGATGGCTTGGGTGTGGTGGACATTTCTGGCTCCAACCTCGGTGGATGCAGTGTTGGGTGTCAATAGCACGCAGAGCAGCACATCTGCATTTTCTGGCTGAGGATAGTTCATTTCATTCCTACATCCGTTTGGGGGGAGTAGAGAGAGAGTGAATCTGCTCCTTAGGGGAGGAAATCCAATGAAATGCTTGTGTTGGAGTTGTTCTGTGCTCAGTGTCTAAAGTACATAATGCTTGAAGCATATAATCAAGCGCTGACTTCAGTTCTTTTCTGTATTAAATTAATTTATGTAGGTTTCTTCAAAATGCATTTTAATTTTATGGTGTGAGAATGAGAAAGTAGTCTTCAGAGTAAAAGTGAAGGCATTCAGCAAAACCTGAGGATGCTCTCCTACCTCTCCAGCAGTCCAACGATGCAGTGCAGGGGCTGTCAAGCCTTGGTGCCTGTGCTTCCTGCAGAGGCAGCAGACCTGCCAGGGAATGATTCAGACCACCTGAAGCAGGGGCTGAGTTTGCTCCCAGGGCTGTCAGAAGCCCAGCTTCCTAATATGTAAGCACTTGCTGCAGATGCCTGTAGGAACTATGGAGTCCTTCGATATTTCTAAGCTGAAGGCTTGAATCTGCAACTGGTGGACCTATGCATGTGTAGTAAATCAGCACAGATAAGCATCAAGTTTAATACTGGATGATGTTTGCTTGTGTGAGCTGATTACAGTTTACCACCAGAGCTAAATTTATTGTTGGGTTTGTCATGCAGAGACATTAGTGGAAATCCAGAGGGCACTCAAGTTATGGGCAGAATTTCTGATGACCTAATGTCAGGGCATATAAATTACTGGGCTTCAGACTATGCTTCAGTTACACAGAGAGTAAATTAATCTCCTGTCGACTTCAAAGGGTTTGAGGTCCCATATTCATAGGGAGTTCTCACTCTTCCTTCCCTCTTGACCTTCTCCAGTAACTTTTCTGACTTTTATTCCCCTCTTTTATAGATTAACATCTTCACTCTGCTATCCCATAGAATGCCCAGCACTTTCAGTTTCTCAAACACAAAAGACCTGCCTTTGTGTCGTTCAAGTCTCCTTGAAACAACTTTCTTTTCTGCAAAACTTTCCCAGCAAAACTTTTCATCTGTGCTCCTACTGCTTTTCTTTTCTTGAGTGTTTATCTAGTGAATGAGATGTGACAGTAATCTCAATTTAAATATTTCAAGGCATAAATCTTTATCTTGCATCGTGTTGAAATACTAGATGCAGTTACATTTGGTTTTTTATTTTTTAATTTTTATTTTATAATTTACACCAAAGCCAATTTCCAGTATTGAACCGTAACAAAAAATGAGCATGTTATCTGTGAAGAAATATTATTCAAATACAGGATTGATTCCCGCTGCAATCAAAGGAAATATTTATTGTGTTATGTTGGCATGAAACAAGATCCAAAGATTTCATGATCTATAATTGTCATAATAATGATAGATGCAGTAAAAAATACCATTTGATATTATAAGACCTGATCCTATGTATGACAGCTCTTTTTCTATTCCTTTTCAGGCACTTGATTGAGGAAGAAAGTATTGGCTAATCAAAACAAGATAAAGAACAAAGACTCAAGAAGTACAAAAAGAAGGAAGAAGAAATTCAGTCCTTAATAATGAGGTAATATTAAAATACATAAAAATTCAGTGATGATGAAAGTACTTCTTGAAATAACATAGCTGTCTGAGTAGAACAATGAATGTTGCTTTCAGTGGTCAATACTACTGTCATAATCGCTTCAACAGAACACTGTGTAGTACAGTGCAAAAACACCTTGCCCATTTATTTCAAAGTCAGTACAAACACTCTGGGTGAAGTCGTGGCCCCACTATAGTCAGTGCTGAAACTTTCACTTGCTTACATAGGCCTAGGATTTTTCCCTCTCTAAAATTTAGCATTTGTTTTTCTTTTCAACTGGATGACAAAGATTTAAAAACTGAAAACAATGTAAGCATAAAACAAACAAAAAAATAAATAAATTCATTTTTTAATGGAAAACCAAAATGTGAAAGTTATGACTTGCTCCTTAGGAGGTTCAGTTCTGAATGGTTTGGTACTCATTTTATTCACCGAAATTACTGTACATCTACATCACACTTAAGTGCACTCTGGTATTTTCTTTGGCTTCATGAAAAGGTGTGCTTCCTTTGTGGATATGTATTCATCCTTGAAGTAGTGAAAATGAACAGTTCCTCTTGGGTAACTAATTTGAAATGAACTGAATTTGATCTTAGTCCCTTTCTCTCATCCCTGCTTCTTTCTGCACTGCCAAGTAGTGATCCAGTAGGAGTTGACCTCTAGAACAGTGGTGCTGAGGACCAGTTTTAGACTGTGAGGAGTTACTTTAGGTAAGCTCTAATTTGCTCCCATTGACTTACTGCCCATTAGCAGCTGGAGCACATCTGCTGCTTTAGTTTCATCCAGAAGGAGTCTAGTTTGTGTACTCTGAGGTTGTTCTTGGATGTGAACTGAAGCACGGTAAGTGCTTCGAAAGCTTACTCTTGATCCAGACTACATAATGTATGTGTGTATGAAGACTAAGCAGACACACCTCTTGTTGCCTTAGAGAAGTTTTCTTTACTTAAAGCTTTTCTTTACTTCTGTCTTTCTTTCTTTCCAATTAAATTACAGTCATCTTATTCTCCTCTAATAATCTTCTCTTGTGCTGTAATAATTTTCTCTTTCCCTCATAATTCCATTCTTGCTCTTTCCTCAATCAGTTTGGACTGGTGCTATATCCTTTATTTTAAAGCAAGATAAAAGGCATTTCTTAGGCATGTGGCAGAAGATATATCATCTATTACATCACAGTCAATCACGCAAACAACTATTTCCAGTCTGTAAATTAGTCTTCTTTATTATGGTCATTGGAAGAAGCATTTATCTCCTTTTCGTATGTTCACTGTTTTTGGGATGATTATGATGACTATTAAAGTGTACCATACCTCTGTCAGATATTACAGCGATGAAACAATAAATCGACTTGAATTTATGAGTGTAGGTATGCTAGGTAAACAGATACAAATACAAGACAGTCTAAAGTTGAGTTGGATACTTATCAAAATTCATACAGTTAGAACAGTCTATAGTTTAATAAACAGTAGTATTGTTTAAGTAGTTCAGATGTTCTAAAGATGAGTACAATACAGTGCAAAAAGCAAATATTCAATGAACTTTAATGGAGGTAAGCAAAGAGACAAGTTAAAATGAAGGAAAACATTAAAATTTACAAAAACCAAAGCGAAGTGCTGTGATTAATGATCAGAGAATATTGAAGATACTTTAGGAAAGAGATGTTTCTGAAAGATAATTTACGTAAATCAATAGACCCTGGTATCTCATGCCCAAGACTGAGAGAACTGTAAATTGCTTTCAAGTTTTCTTTGACTATTGCTGTCTTCTGCAAGCTCGTGTTGTCTTCTGTCCTTCCCACAAATGGGGAGTTTGTAAACTAAGAATTTCCTCACCCAAGAGAGAAGAAACTTGAAATTATTTAAAATGAAGAAGAGCCTGAATGAATTAGCAGTGATGAGCAAGGCAAGTACTTGCAGATGAGTTTAACAGTTGGACTACTTAACAGTACTGACATGTATTTATAGCAATGCAGCTAAAGACACAGTCATCTGGGGATTTAATGGGTTTTTACTCATAGCAGTTTGCATTGACAATATTTTGGCCTGGATCAAATATTTGTTTTACAGCTAATACAATGGGTAACTCATTAGAGTGACAATGAGCAGGCTTCTTAATTGGAGAGAAAATTCAGAATGTGGCAATGCAAAGGCACAACTCTGCCATCCTCATCTCAGGATATATCCTTCCTGCTCTTGTGGTACCTTACCATGCACCACTGTGCTGCCAGGAAGCAGTTATTAGCTTATCATTAGAACTAAAATGAATATTGGGATGAGAATAAACAATACACCAGGGGACTCATTATTTGTCTTCCAGATGCTGGGGGTGAAGAATATATGGGAGTAACTGTTTGCCTTGCAATAGTAGTATTCTGATGGCCACAATCCAGGCCCTGACTAATATCTTTGAAATGCTGAGGACAGAAGTTAAACAGGCATCTAGATCCTGGACCTCGCTAGGGAACCCCTAATTAGCACATGGAGGGCGAAAAGTGAGGGAAGCACTGAAACTTGAAACCAGGCCAAGAGAATAAAACCCACAGGGCTTGTGGCCATTGCAGGTAATAACAAAGGGACCGTGTCTATAGAAGGGTGAAGGAGAGAGTCCAGGGAAGGGTAAATCAAGAAACCAGAAGATCTGAGGAGGCAGATTGGGATCTGGCAGGAGAGGGTTCTGCTGCATGTTTTGGTCATGGCTTAGGGAAGGCACAATCACCGAGTGATGGATCTGCACCAAGGCTTGCCTCGGTCTTTGCTGCATAAGAATGTGCGGACGAATGATGGTTGGTGCAAGGGGAAGCCATGGAAAGCCATGAGTGCCTGTTCAGAAATCCAGTGGGTAAGAACATTGCAAAACCTGACAAACGCTGTTGGGAGCTTGTTTAATAGCTTTGCTGAAGGAGATTTTCCAGATTTCCACAATGCTGTGTTACTTCTCATATTGTCTAATTTTTCACTGTGAATCTTTCTTTCTCTTTCTTTTCTTTTTCTTTTTTTTTTCTTTTTTTTTTTTTTTTTTTTTTTTTTTTTTTTTTAAGTTATAAACAACTGAACACAAAACAGAAATTTCTCCATCTATCTGACAGACTCTGCTGACTTTGGGGCAAAAGCTCCAGATTTTGGTGTAATTACTCAGTTTAAAAACAATGTTGAGGACAGAAATGTGGGAGTTTGGGAAAAACTGGTGTCTGGTTTGTATTCTGTTTTCTAGATTTGTAAAAAGGTAAATTTTGTAGGTGTACTTTCTGAATAGTAAGGAGAAATTCAAAGGGAAAAAAAAAAAAAAAAAAAAAAAAAAAGCTATGACAAAGAATTATAGACTTGTCCAAGAGTATAGATTTCTAACCCATTTAAGTCAAGTGGCTAATGGTATAAAGCCATTATATGGTACATTGTGAGACCATGGTGCTTTCTATCAAAGTTCAGCCTGAAAAAAAAACATCTCATTGCTGCCAGAAGCCCATGGAAAGGGCACTTTTCTTCTTGCAGAGATTTGATTGTGTGTGTTATTTAAGAGATACCAACCAAAGCCAGGCCTGGTTTGCTGGACACTGTAATACTGGGTACAGTAAGAGAGAATTTCCCAGTCTTTAAGATATGTTATACAAATACACAAAATGCAAAGGAAATGGAGAGAGGTAGAACATAATTATCAGTGTTGTGATGAAAGATGACACACTAATTCGCTATTTTTGGCAGAGGATTATTACTTAGGGACTAGAAGAAAAAGGAGAAATCTATGGAAAACAGAAAAGGGGAGGAGAGGAAGATAAGGACAGCTGGGGGTGAAATAGAGGTGAGGGGACAGTGAGTGAGAGCAAAACACACTTGGATCAGAGGAAATCACCTCTGACTTTTGCCTTTGGGATGTCCAAGTGTCTGACCCCACAAGAAGTTGTTCTCACAGCTTGAGAGAGAAAGATGAAGGCTTTCAAGTGCAAAGAAAGTTTGTCACACTTGAGTAAATAGCGTGTATTGTATGCAGGATTTATAAGTATTGCAAAAGTAAGTAGGCTCTTTTATATGCAAAGCATTATAAATTTATCAACAGCATTTTTTGCGGAAAGTTTGTTTGCTAATGTGAAGGATGCAAGTGCTGGAACTGCAATAAATATTCCAGCAGTTGTAAGAATTTATGTAATGAAAATTACTGAAAAGTTCATCAGAAAATGCAGGAAAGATGCGATGAAGTCAGTGTCTCTAAACATCTTGGTGGATTTGTCTTTATTTACCTATTATTACACAAATGGCAAACTAAAAATGTCCTACATTGCAGAGATGGCAGCTTAGGACTTCTGAATATATATCCCTAAATTTGGGTGTTTGTTTTTTTTTTTCCCTACCAAATGCTCATTGTGTAGAAAAGAACACAGGGAATTTTGTTTATTTTCCTACGGTTGTAAATTCAATTTGATCATCGCAGTCATTGTAATGTGATGTGATCTCATTCAGAGTCAAGATTAGTTCAACTTACTGCATATATAGGGAAAACTAGAATAGAAATTTAGCCCTTGACATTTGGTACTCAAAGTTAAATTAATTTAGAGATTTAAGACTTTTAGTAAGTTCTAAATACAATTATTTGATGGTTGGATAGCTAGCTTTAGATTATGGCTAAGAACCTGCTTTTCCTGAGAGCTGCTAAGTAACATAAAGACCTCTCTTCATACTATGAGTTGCCTCGAACCTTCCAAAAAAATATTTTTATATTATATTAAAGTGGCCATCGTTCCCTCTCTAAACAGTCTCCTATGTTCATGCCGATTTTGATTTGGCATTTATCCCAGATCCCTATGCTCAGTAAGTAAACACCTGCAAACAAAAAACAGTAGATGGGCAGATGGGCAGACACAATCTGACTTCCTCCAAAATACCCAACAGCCCTGCTTTCAACCTGGCAGCAGCCTTCCTAGTTCAAGAGTCTCAGCCTCCCTTCCCTTGCAACCACAAATTAACCAACCACTGGGAAGAAGACTGTCCTGTGGCAAAGCAACTTTTTAAAAACTAATTTTTACCACATCTCCTTGAGGGTTGCATTGTGTTGGCTGTAAACCATATCACACATGGACATATCATGCTCCTGAGAGCCTGGTTGAGGGTTTTCATGGAATCATAGAATATCCTGAGTTGGAAGGGATTCACAAGGAACATTACGTCCAACTCCTGGCTTTGCAGAGGACCACTAGAATTAAAACCCTATTGCTGAGAGCAGTGTATGGACGACCCTTGAACTCTGGCAGCTTGGGGCTGTGACCTCTTCCCTGGGAAGTTTGTTCCATGCCCACTGCCCTCTGCTGCAGGACCTTTTCTTAACATCCAGGCTGATCCTCCCCTGACTTAGCTCCATGCCATTCCCTTGGGTTCTGCCACTGTCCCATGTGAGGAGCTGTGGGCTGCCATGAGGCCTCCCCTCAGCCTCATCTGCTCTCAGCTGAGCAAACCAAAGATCTTCATCTGTTCCTCATATATCTTGCCCTCTAGACCTTTCTCCAACTCTGTAGCCCTCTTTGCACACCCTCTTATAGTTTTATGTCTTTCTTATATTGTGGCACCCTCATCTTCACTCTACTTTTAGGAAGAGTGTGGGAGCAAATGGCCTTTTCCTTTCTTGAGGAGACCCCTTCTTGGCTGAGCCTTGCCACCTCACTTAGTGGTGTTTGTGGTCCAGCTTACATTGCTGCACTAGAGTGCAAAGAAACACACTGGAGAGGTACCTGTCAGGAAGAAAGACAGAATGCATCTCTCTAGCACATTTCCGCCTTGGGCCTCATTATAGAAAAACAAGGGCTGCCAGTTGGACCAAAGTTTAGCAAAGCTGGGAACTCTCCTTCTCTGGGAAGATGTCCAAGACCACCAACCACCTCGAGGACAGAGTATTTTGCTGTCACATCATCAGGACAAGCTGGAGTCCCCTTGGTCATGTCTGGACTCAGACCAGGTTCTTCAGGTGAAAGGTCAGAGTGTTTAAAATTGTCTTGTCACAGTGTCCTGTTCTTCCCCAATCCTAATTAATGGTCTTGTCTCAACCCTCCTCAAAATCAGCTCCACCGCTGTAGCTGGCTGGCCAAAGCCTGCACCTGTCCTTGTTCCCCCTCACAGGCTGTTTTTAATTCACAACCCCGGAGTCACCCTTCCATCAGCTGGGGTTAGGTTGCTGCATTTTCCAGGCAATGGATTAAAAAATGAGACTGAAAAATGAGTTTAGCATATGACTGTCATGCATCATTTATTTTATTTTTTTCTTTTAAAAGCGAACTGGAAGGTCCATCTACTGCTTGTTGCCTTGTCTATCAGAGAAATGGAATTTAAATTACCGTAAGAGTAGTTAATAATCCCCGTGTACAAAAGTCCTCTCTTTTTCATGGGATATGAAGAGCAGATAATTGGAATTTCTGCAGACTTCAGAAGACATGTCAAGTGTAAAGACAAGATTATTGCACGTGGAAACACACAGCCCTAGAACCAGACATTGTGCCTTCCTGGGAGGAGATTCTGTGGGACTTGCTTGAATCATCTTGCTTGGATTTGCTGGGTGTGTATCCTGAAACAACTATAGATTGATTGCTATTCTCACTGAAAAGGTAAAATCACTTCCCTGGGCTATTAACAACCTCATGTTTACAAAGAGAAGGCATGTTTTTCACTCTTGTCCTAGAACAGTATTTCTGTAGCCTCTTTTTGATTTGCAAACTAGTTATTTTCAGCTGGCAACAGGCAGGCTTTCTATCTATCTTAAGCTCCCCAGACACAGGGGTTCACAGACCACAGGATGAAAACTGTTGTAGTGTGAGGCAGGACAGTGTTTTCCTTATGTTGTGTTTAAGGAATCATGAACAGAATATATCCCATCTGATGTATTTGTTTCCAATTATATATTGGAGTAAAAATAGTAAAGATAGTAGAGCATTCATAGTGAACCAGGGTGCTCTTATACTAAATTTTGTACAAATACAAAAGTAAAAGTCAGTCCCAGCACCGAAGATTTAGATTTCAAGTACAGACAAGTGACTACAGATTGAGGAGGGGACTGGGTCAAACAAGACTATAGAACCATGCTAGTGCTGCTATCAGAGATGCTTGTGTATGTCCTGATTGTTTACAGGAATCTTTTCCAGAAAGGATTAATTGAGAAGTGAAGACTTAGGCAGTATTTCACCCTCCCTTATTTCCTGCTGTCCTCCATATACTGCTTAAACCCCTCACTTCTGTGCAGCACATGTACAGTTCATCTTCCCTGGCTTTACCCATTTGAAAGCTCAACATCTGGTGTAAAATAAGTGTTGCTGCTCTACCTTTGCTCTGTGGGAAACAGAGACACAGAACAGACAGACTTCAATAGCAGCAGGTTTTACTGTGGGGCAGCTAAATTATTTTCTCAGCATCTTTTGTCTATGTGGCTAGTTTTGTTGTGACATCTAACTTGGATACAGTTAAAATCAGCTAAAAGGGATCCTGTGCCAGGTCTCCTTTTTAACTAAATCCCTTACTAAGTATCTATGCATTTTTGAAGCATTAAAAATATTAATTGTGAAAATGTAGTTAAACTTCAAATTCCCAAGGATACCCAAAGGTACTGCTAGAGATAATATGTTTGACCCTGGTAATAAACAGAAGTTGCCACTCCATTTCCCATATAACAATAACATTTTTGAGATGGGTGCTTAGGCAAAGAGAACCAGATTCTACGCTTTTTTCTTCATATAAAGGCCTTGTTATTCTTTATTTTGGGAAAAAACAACATCAACCAACCAAGCAAAGAAAAACCATCAAAGGTTATAAACACTTTGTTAGTATAAAATGTATTTTTATCTAGAGTTGACCTAACATGAAAGCCTTCAGTCAATACTGCTGTCTACACCCAAATGGAAGCAGTGAAATAGAATAATTTTAAAAGTCTTCTGCACAGATTTTTCCTACCAGCTGTAGTTCTGATGATCTCTAAGCTGCAGCATTTATCTGGGCATATCCACAAGCACTGATCTAAATGTCAGCCATGCCAATACAAGTATTTAACTGATGATCATTTTAGCTGTTACTGCTGTTATCTCAAAATGACGAACAGTCTCACCAATTTCCCAAGATTCAAAAGCCTTCAATGTCTTCAGTGCAGATGTCAAAACCTCCTGCCAACTCCCTTTAGCTATCCTTTAATGCTGATGTGTGCTTCCAGCAAAAAAAAAGACTGTGATACAAAGACCATTAAGAAGATTGAAATGTGGTTTTCCATGTAGAAGTACCTTAATGAAAAGAAACTTGTAGGCACTAGGTGTCCCCTTAATCTGGAAGAAAAAAAAGTCTAGATAAAAACAAATGGGAATAAGCCAGATGTGCTTAAACAAGAATCAAGCCACCTTCCATCTTGGTGACTTCAGATTGAGATTACCTTGAGGAAATACTGTTAGAACTCACATGCAAGTTGTGCCTTAAAGTGTATGCTCATGGCTGTGTTTAGAATAGCTAAGTGGGTGAAATACAGTAGCTTTCCTTGCTCACAAACAGCATGATAACCTAAAATTGCCTGCTGATACTCAGAATTCTGAATTATTGTATGAGGTTACCTTCTCACAACCAATCATTATATTATAGCACTTCATCATCATCTTCACAGTCATTTTCTTCCTAAAGAGCCAATAAACCATCAACCCCCAGGCCTAAACCTCCTTGTTTCTTGTACAGCTATTTTCCTGCAACTGTTCTCGCTGCTGATCTCCAAAGCCTTTTCAGTTCTACAAAAGGCATTTTCTGATTTTGCTTTTGCTTTTCAGGAAAGATGATTCATACTGTGTAGTGACACAAGGGCTCTGAATGATAACATTACTCAAGTGCCGCACTTCAGCTGCTCCACTGAGTGCTGTAGGACTTCCTGTCTATTGGATCACTGGTAAGTCAGGCTCCATATACTGAAAGCATTTATGTTTCAGAGAGGTGTAGGAAATGCTTGGGCTGTGCTCAAGGAAACAGGAATTTTAACATTTATTTCAACCTGTTCCAAAGTTCATCTCACATTTCCTTGACCGTTTGTGTAATCGATTTGTTAGCGCTCAGTAGAAACTAGGAAAAAAGGATCTGATCTTTCTTCTACATTTCATGTAATTACTTCTATTTAACAGAGGTGGAATAGATTCTGAAAACCCTAGCAGATTTTTTATAAGCAAAAATATAAAGGGATTCCCAAAAGGAGGATTAGAATTGAACTCCTGTAGGAAAATTACCTCTCTGCTTTGTTTTTAGGACATGTAAAAATTACTTCGACATTTGCTTTTGCCAGCAGAGGAGTCCATTAAATACAATGAATCTCCTTGCTCATGTTAGGAAGACAGTGATAGAGAAGACGACCCTTATTAAAGGTAAGACACAATTTAAGTAATTTTGTATTTTGTTGCAAAGTTTGCATGCAAAACAAGATTTCTTCATGTGAGCCTATTTTTCTTTTTTTTTGGCTTATTTTGAGTAGGTTTTTCACCAATGGGGGTAATGACCTTCAAAACATTAAATATACAGCTGAGAAATCAGATGTGATGGGAACTGCCTTTTGTTTCTTTGGTTTTTTTCTTTCTAAATAACTGCTTATTTTCAAGTGATCATCACAGCACACCCTAGGTAAAGTTGTCTTACTGTAAACCCTGTAAGGAATATAGCAGTGGACTGCTTACCTTAGTGATGATTTTTTATTGTTGGTGTCATTCAGGCATTCAGGTGGGTAGTACTAAATACTAAAGCATCTGTGCACTTTTACTTTGAGTCATTAGGATAGACTCTGGAATACACAAAGCAAGCGCTAAACAGTTGCACTCTGTCATGAGTCCATTTCTGTTCTCAGCATTAAACTTTAGAGGGAAATTTTCTTCTTTTGATTTCTTCTGGTTTTTGTAGGCACATTTGTTCTGTGCGTTGCACAGTTAAATATCCTTTGAAACAGAAGAGTCGATGCTTTTTTGAGAGAATGAATGTTCAAAAGGATTTTGTTTTATCATCTTGCATTGTTCAGAAGAGCCATTTCTTACAATATCCATAACTGCTTGGGTAGAGAGAGAAGAGGCTGTCCAAATTATTTGCAGGTGCATTTTTCTAGAGCTTTGGGAAGTCATTGGATTCATTAATTTGGTGCATTCCAAGCTTCCTTGCAAATCTCTTGCAGAGCCTTGTCATTCATTATTTGTATGTATATATATGTATTTTTATGACTCCATTAAAAATTACTATCATTAAGTAAGGAGATTTAGAGATCTAGGCTTTTGATTTCACTGAATTATCGAATGTTTGGTTAACACTTGATTTAAAAGAAAAAAGCTTGCAACCCTATTGAGTGAATGTTGATGAACAGCATATTCGCAGAAACAAAGAATAGCCTGTAAGCAACAGAAATCAAACGTGCACTTGCCATAGCAATCACGCAGCATTTCTGATTTGTTGACCGCTGTTCAATCAAGTTTGATAACAGCAATGAAGAATTACAGTAGAAAGTTTGCCAAGGTCTGAAATACTAAGATGTGTGTCAGAAGAAGTTATTGTGTAAATTCCTTACTACTCTACTCCTTTTTTAAATAGAATTTTCCTGAAAAGAAAAGAAAAAAAAAAAAAGAAGAAGAAGAAGAAGAAAGAAAAAGTACGTGCTTCTTAAAACGTTAATTTCCTCTAAAAGATTTCCTCCACTTCAGGAAGCTGGCATGCAGCAAACCACTTCTAAATCAAGCTGCAAGCCGGTACTGTAAAAAAAACAAAGAGTTTATTGGTACCAGACATTTGTAAATAAGTAATTGACACTCATGCTATAACAATAAGCAATTCCAAAAAAAACAGGGAGCTGCCAGGATAAACAAGTTTGCAATGAGCTCCATCCAGTGCTGGATATCCATCGGGGTCAGTCCCACCAGTGGTGGTCACAATAGCAGCTCTGGGACCAGCTGGAGTTCTGCAGCGCAGTCGTCTCCTGCTTTTGTCTGTTCTTCCATTTGGATCCCTAGCCACGGGCAGGCTGCTAGCTGTGGCAGTGGTGTCTGCACAATTTTCTGAGGGCTGGTGACACATCCAAAGCTTTGTGATTAACACTGAACTGTAGGCACTCTTTGGTAGCAGTGAACATGTAAGAAACAGTATTAGAAAATAGGACACCTGAGCACAAAGCTTCTGTTCAACACATAGCGAAACATTAATCTAATCGGGGTGCACAGACCTTCTGAATTAACTCTGTTCCTTCATTCTCGTCTCCTGCTGCTTCAGGTAGATGCTGTACATCAGACTGGTGAGCAAGGTAAGAAAGTGTAACAACTTTTCTTTCTTAGTCTGATCTTAAAACAAACTTAACGACAGCTTTGAATTGATTGAAACTCTGCCCAGTGCAAAAATAGAAAGTCCTAACCAACTAAAGGAACTTCCATTCACTTTGACATGAAGTACATATGAGGCTATTTTTTGCGTTTATTTTACTTTCCCAGTGTAAACACTTATTTTCTGAACAGCTCACCATCCATTTGTTGATTGTTTTTAATGGGGTCTTTCTTACTGTCTATAAATCTCTCTTAGAGCGAATGGTTTTTGAAAGCCTTGGCTTAGAATATGTGAGTTCCTGCTGGCTTTCGTGTTCAGGATGCCTTTTTTTTGAGTAAGTAAGTGACTTTCTTAGAAAGAAAGAAAGGCAACAGGAAGGGATTAAAAAACTTTTCTGATTGAACTTAACTTTCTGATTGGGGTGAGGATTCAGGTTTGTGAAATTAAGAAGAAAGGGCTGGCAGGTTCTTGACAAGGAAAAGTTGAGGAATCCTTTTTTCTCACCCTCTTGGCCTCCTGCTCAAGAAGGTTCGTGTGTCTTGTTATGTTTCTTTACTGTTTTTCCCTTTTTATTTATTTTTTTTTAATTAAGACAAAGAGCAGAAAAGTCAGAAAACAAAAGATGTATCAAATTCCGGTGAATTGTGTTTTAGAGTCAGATGTTGGACATACACTGTTGAAAATAAGTACATAAATCTATTTCAATAACTGCTTTAAGTAAAAAAAAAAAAAAAAAGTTTTAAATTATAAATACTACGGATTGCAAACAACATAAGTCAAAGCAAATCATACAGTAATAGATACATGCCCACATATATATTGTAAATCAAATATATGCTGCTACGGAGTAGAAATCCATTATTTTTTGAAAGTTAGTGAGTATTTCCAAATAGATGTTGCATTGCTGAGGCCACTCTAGGCTAATAGGAAGAGTATTTGAATTGTTCAGCAGTAATCTCTTCAGTACTTGTGTCATGACAGCAGATTTCTGAAGTATTACTAAGCCAAAGCCATTCTTAATTCCTTTGATGAATGCAACAGGGAGTGAGAGCAATTATCTCTAAATTTAGCTGTTCTTTTATTCTTAAACTGATGTATGTTTCCCCAAAATGCTGAGTAGCTTCTAAACACTCAAAATTCAGCCTTGCGAAACTGCTTGCATGCTATTCAGTTCAGTTATGTTGCTCAGTATTTGTGGTGTGCAATGAACTGCCTGTGCCTATTGTTTTTGTTCCCAGATTAAATCTCTGAAGGCTTTGGCTGTCTCAATCTCCATTGAAGTCACTGGGATCTGAAGACGCTTGCAACTTTCTTATTACGGTGCTGTTTGCTCTAAGTGTTAATATGGCCAAAGGAAGACTACCCACCAAAGACTGTAAGGAACAGTAGCAAAACCTTTTTATTTTTTACAAACACTAATGCTACTTTGGGACCATTTCATTCTCCAAGTGTACATCTGTTTGAGCAAAGGATTCCCAGAAACAAGTAACAAGAATATTGAGACCATTGCTCAATAACCACAGCTTTTATTTGGCAATAGTTATTGAGACCTGGAAGGGTTTTCCTGGGCTCAAAACTTGTCTGTTTCTTGTAGCAATGTTTTCAGTTGGGTCATATGGATTATTTCATGTTATTAGAGCTGAATGCTAGTTATCTACCATTTCAGATTTGCTAGCTCTTAACTTTGTAGCAATGTATTTGTATGCTGGAACCCGTAGCAAAATTCCGCTATAATTTTAATGTCAGGTGTACCCACTGTGAGTCTCAGGTTTGTATTGCTATCTAGGAAATGTGTCTGAGCTCTTTGCTTTTTAAGCTGAGTTGAAGCAGTGCATCCAGAGGCATTACTTTCAAATCTAGTTCTTAAATGTTTAGGTGGAAATGACATGTGATCATTTTAATCTGGTCTTTATGTGTTTGACTGCAACTCAGCCTACATAGTGCTGTGAGACAAGGGTGATCAGATACTAAAGTATACGTATCCTTCCAGAATGAAAGAACTAATCTTCTGAAGCAGCAGGTAAGTAAAAGAATACGGGTAAAAGATTTGTGGAGAAATGGGAAAGGACATTTAATATATTTAATCTTATTATACATTTTTCTACATTAAAAGTCATCAGGCTGCAAATATATTTTGCTACAAAGCTTTTTGTAGGAAATATCTCTATAAGAAAATACATCTCATTAAACATTTCCTGTAAATAAATTATCCCACATAACCATGTTTTGTTAGAGGAGAAGGGAGAAGGTTAGGCTAATGACAAGAAGAGCCAAAAATTGCTGAGCCCATTTCTGCAACCCCACCGCTCCACTTGGGTTATGTTTTCTTGTACATGCAGTTGCCATGAAGGCATCAGAGTTCCTCTGCTGAGCGTGTGCTGACAGTGTAAATAACACAGATTTGATTCTTGTACTTTTTTAATATCTTGAAATTCTGCTATTTCTGAACCTTGTTCCTGTTTTAGGTTCACAAGAACTCCTTTGAAATAGCCGAAGTGGAGCTGGTAGGACTGTGAGATTGAAGTCTGACTCAGACTGTTAAAAAACAGAAGAGCCCACCCCAGAGCAGTCCCTTATGGCAATTAAAAAATAACTCCAGTAAGGTAAGAGACTTGTGAATTACTCTTAATTTTCTTTCATAAGAGTCAAAAAGCAATATATTCTTACTAGGAAATCCGAGCCTCAGTGGGTGCGTAAGGTGTAACTTTAAAACAACCACTGGTAGAGATGTATCAGTGGAAAAAAATTGTTTGAGGTACAGGATGACGTGGTCTCAAAACTACATATTGGTGTATATATGCTCAGAACTGATGAAACAGAAAAATCTTGTGTGATACAAAATGTGAAACTGAGTAATTACAAATGGGTAATTACAGATTAGCAGTACATCAGTTATAGAATCAGACTTCTTAAAAGAAATATCAAACTCTTTATCAACATCTATACAAAGGAATTACTTGTGAACAAGTAAAATGACAAAAGTTTAAAAAGAACTGAGAGAAAAAAAGGATAGTCTCCATTCTTTGACTTCTAACTTCTACACAAACATTATAGTGTTTTTTCCAATGTCCATGTACTTCCAGAACAACTGACAGAAAAATCCAGAGAAGATCCCTTTAGAAGAGATCAAGTTCATGTTAGATAGTTACATGCCAGAAACTGGTATGCTGCATCATCACATGATGCTTAATAATTTTGTGGCTGTATCATATTTTCTTGCACTGTTTTCTGCAGGAGAGGAAGTGCTCACAAGAGCCAACTCTTTTATTTTTTTTTCTCTTTGCTACCTCTAAAAAACAAATCCATTTATGCTTCTGCAGAATGCAGTCAGATTTAGCACTAATAGCAAAATGTAGCCCATTGTTACTACTGAGAAGTAAAACTCTGAGTTTATAGCACTACTGTCTGAATTCCCCAACAAGTGCCTACATCTTCTGTTATAACAGTAACAATGGCACAATGTCATATCTCTTTAGTGTTAGATATTCAGCGCTCCACTATCTCTTTGGAAATGTCTATAATGCAGGTATTTTTAGGAAAAGAATGTATATTTAGGTCTAATGAGCAACTGCCAGTATATAAATCTGGATTCAGCATGCATTTGTTTCATCTGTTCAATCCAATGTACATTAGCAGTAAACCGAGACAAATACAAGCGATTAAGTGCCCTACAATGACACTGAACTACATAAAGCATTTCAATTTGCCTAAATATAGGAAAGAAAACCCTGTTTAAATGACTCTAATTAGAGAAACTGCTTGCTGTCTTGAAATCATGAGATGGCAAGTTTTCACCTTTTTGTGAGGGCCTAGAAAACTTAGGACTGTTGTGGCAGTCCTGCAAGCATGTTTTCTTTGCTGAAGTGTCAGCCCTGTGTGACAAGTATATGGAGATTCACAGTAACTGTATTTCCATCCCTCGCACCTGCAATGGATAATATTTTAGTCACTGATAATGTGTTGACAGACAAGTCCTCCTGGAATGCGCTACTTCCTATAGGAGTACAATGTATACAATTTATTTAGCAGGCATTGCCATGGTGGAAAACCACTGTAGCCCTTATACTGGCCCCTGGAACATCGTGGGACAACACAGCAAGGTAAATGGCATTAATTTCCACTGTACTTATTTGCATACTAGCATTTCCCACAAACCATAGGAGTTATTTACAAAACTGCACAGTGGGAAATCTCTGGCTGCTCTGGTGTTTACCACCAGCTCAAAAAGAAGTGCTTTTGATGTGGCTTTTTTCTACTCCTACCTTGTTTCTTTAGCCATTCCTCTTTCACATGCAGTCCTCATTTCCCAGCATGTTGTAATGCATTAAATACAGAAAAACAGTCACTTAATACTTAGTACTATCTACCCTTCAGATTTTCTGACACACGTGAAGTCTTGATTTAGAAGAAGAGGTTGCATCTTTCCATACTTTGCAAGACAGCCCTTTGGCACAGTCACATCGTTGGAAAATCTCTAGTCCATGGGAGCCTTTCTTGCGCTGCTTGGTGCACACCTCCCCCTGATGCAATACAGGCTTGCAAATTTTGGTCCAGAAATGGCGAGCACAGCAGTGTCCCTCAATACAGTCTGATGACCGCAGGCAGGGATCGCCTTCGTGTCCTGAAAAGAGCAATCAAACTGTTTTACCTCAGGGGAAAATGGAAAAGGAGTAGACTGATGCAAATGAAGCTCAGAAAAAGGAGAGATGATATTTCCATCTGTGGCTTTCTGAAGGAAAAGTGATGAATTAGGGAGGTTCAGAAGAGTAACTGTCAAGAACTGTCACAAGACTTAGTAAGGAGAAATTCAACTACAACTGAAAAATGAATTTTCAATCCCCACTAATACATGGAATAAAGCAGATGCTACTTCAATCAGAGGAAATTGCTAGTTAATATTACCTCACTTTCTGAATTGTGCCCTGAATTATCTTAATAGAGAGTCACAACCTGTGAAATTACTGTGTATTGCTGGTGTGTGCTTCTGTATTTTAACAGCATAACATTATTCATAGAAGAATAGTGAAGTGCAAATGTTATCTTACCTTTAATGTGTGACAGCTTGGACTGCGCCCTCCCTAAGTTTTGCCATCCAAAATCCTTGCTAGCATAATGACTGTTTTTCTTGTTGCGTGGCCCATCTAGTGCAGGGATGTGAGGTGTCAGGATGTTTTCAGTTACTGGTACACAAATACCTGTGAAGAAAAGTCAGTCAGTTACAGATTTCAACAAGAGGAGAAGAAGCTGAGGAGCATACTTAGACCAGGTTCAGTACTGAGACCATTAAGGGAAGGGGATTGCTGGACTCTGCTTTGGTGACTCTCAGCTCTTCAGCTCTAAGCATAGTTCTGTCACTGATCCCTAGCCCCTGTCTTCACTACAGCTGCACTTCACTCCCTGTCACACAGTCTTGCAGTCTGACCACCTGGAGATCATCTTGGAGACATCTCTCCAGGTCTCAGGAGAAGAGTATGGGAATGCAAACATTACAGTTACAACAGAAACCCCAAGAGTGAGTAGCTGAGGGATTCACCAGGTCTGTTTTGCTTCCTTAAGAACGTGGGCTCTTTGCATATTTCCAGAGAATTGAGCAACACTGAATGCAGTGCTGGAAGTATGCTGTTGATTTCTGTCTGTCTTCATCATTTGGGGTTTTTTCCACAACAAAAGAGGAAAAAGTCTAGTAGTACAGAAGTCTTAATCATAAAAATACTATTAAAGAAAGTGGAGAAAAGTTTTAAAGATACATTTAAAAACAAATAATTGCAGGGCAAGTTAATGGAGTGGAGAAAGTGATAACTATGGCTTCAGGTATGGGTGTGCTTCAGGGAGAGGAAGGAGGAGAAAGAGGCAGGGGAGACTGAACAGCCCCTAGCATGGCCTAGCTCTTGGATTTTGGCTCACATGTAGTGTCGGAACTGATTCTCTCTTCCCTCCTTGCCTCTCTTCCCCTCCTTTTCCAAGCCTAGCACCATCCAATTCTACATTAATATTACAACCATGAATCCAGTCACTCTAATCTTACTCTCACATGGCCCATATTTCTACTTCACTAGTTCAGCACCCAGCTTCCCTTGTCCAACAGTGGATAGATAGCTTTTATGAAGACTGATTAGACTGGTTTCTTACGCAGTTTTGAAAATCAGATCTTAGATTTTTTTAGAAACAGAAGAAAAAGATCATTCAACAACTTTTCTAAGCCATAGAAAAAGGGGGAAGACAAGCAGAGCTTATAGCTAATGTTATTTTCAATATCTGAAGGGATTTTATCTTGGTTTAGAAAAGGAACTGCACTCACACAGGAAAAATACCTCTTCTGAGAACACTCAGAAATCTATTTGCAGTAGACACTACTAAAATGCTGATATTTTAGAGGGAAAACAAGAAATGGAAGATGTACCATTGTTGCAGCGATTCCCAGGGCAGCACATGCCATCTCTGTGGCACCGTTTCTTCTTCCTCCGGCACAACATGCATGCAGATGATGCCTGATGAGGACTATGGCAGTACCGCCCAACTTCACATTCCTTGTCGTTGGTGCAAGGATAGATCTGGAGGGTAAAAAGAAAAAGTTTGTGGTGATGCAGAGTATAAGACATACACGTGGTCCTTTAAAAAAAAAAAAACAAAAAACAATAAAAATAAATTGAAAAAACATACAGGTAAGTTACCATTCATGAAGCTAGGAGATGCAGTTATGCAGTTACCTTCACAGCAGCCCTGTCCTTGGGCTCAAACTGCTGGTGGAACTGGATCACTGCCTCAAGAATGACAAAACTACAACCCACTCCTTTGGTGGTTTCATCTTTTCTTGCCTTAAATATATGCTGTAACAACAGACCTTATATTTTTGTAGGTTTAAGATACTCAGGCTTCTCATTCATAGGCAAGAGTTTAAAATTCTACAGTGAAGAAAAACAGAGCCAGAAAACTCCTCTCAGTCACTGAAAGCACACTCTGCAACAAGTAATATTTGCATCTAGGTTGGAACTACAAGGAGGCATTTTTCTTTGACAAGGTGTCAGATAGGATAAGAATTTCACCATTCTCACAGTGAACACAGAGTCATAAAGGTTAGTAAAGACCAACCATTAACTCATCACCACCATGCCACTAAACCATGTCTCTCAGTGCCACATCTCCATGTTTCTTGTGCTCCTTCCAGGGACGGTGACTCCACCACCATTCTGAGCAGCCTTTTCCAATATCTCACCTCTCTTTCTGAGATGAAATTTTCCTTAATGTCTAACCTGGACCTTCCATGGCACAACTTAAAGCCATTGCCATGTTGTGCCAGTCTATGAGTTCTGAGGCAGTCCACATCTTCACCAGACTGGTGCAAGCTTCTTCACAATTGCACCATTCCACTCCAACCCATTCCATTCAGACTCTTTGGAAGCAAACAAACATCTCCCATCAGCATTTAGCTTTGGTAGCCTTTACTTCATTTAGGTACCTACTATTCTCCTTAAGCTTGCCAACTGCTGAACAACAACCCTATTATATATATAGCACAGACTATGTTATACAACACAAGAGCACTTGAACATATAATTGCCTGAAAGCACAGTCACAGACATACAGTTCTCCCCTTTTCAGCAAAACCAACATTATCCTATAGAAAAATTCACTGATTCCTAAAAATAATTTAAAAAATTAAAAAAATTTTAAAAAATGTGAAGGCACTGTATTCTCCCATTAAGAAGAGAAAAGTAAGTAAGTTTATTCCTATAACATAAGAAGCCATGAGGCATAATTACACCACCTTCTTCCAGGGTCCCTTTTGCTGACTCCCACACAGCTTCAACTATGCTCACTGTCTGCATCTAATTTTACTGCTCATTAAATTAATTATAGAGTTTTTCTATTTCTCAAAATTATCCTTGAGGACTTTGTTTAGATGTAAAGATGAGAATAATTCTGGGCAGTTTCTGGAAAATGATGTTTAGACCTCCTCAACTGATTTTCTCCAGCATTTTAAAAGAATCAAAGTGTTGCTTTTACTGTTCTCAAAATAACTACTGAAGTTATTTATTCAACACAAAGAAAAATCTCAGTTGAATAATTTTCAATGTAGAATGACTACTTTTAAAATATTTTTTAATCAAGTCTTGATTATACTGCTCTCAGGAAAGAAAAACGTGGACTATGTTGAGAATTTGCTATGGGAAGCGTTCCTTTAGATGGAGGATGGCCTGTTTCTTTGTCTTTCTGCTATTCTCTTGAAAATTGTAGAAGAAACAAGAGGTCAGATAAAAACATGCCAGTGCCTTTAGCTGAGGAGAACCGTGCCACTTTCCTAATTGTTTTCACTAATTGTATTCTTTTTTAAAATCTATTTTACAGTAACTTAAAGAGCTGGATGGATATTTCCAGAGTGCTGCTCCATTACTTCTGCCCTATGAATATATGCATCTTTGAAGAATGAATCTAGAGAGCAGCTGTTTGGAGAACTTGATGTATGTATAAGGCTTTCTCCCATAAGAGAAAGTATTTCCTCTCAAGTTCATCCTCATTCATCAAAGAAGGTCAAATCTCTTAGCTAGGAGTAGCGATAAGAGACAAATGCAAGTGCTCACCTTTGTGGTACACTCAGCGTATAATTGCTTTTTCCTTGTTCTAGCAAACCAGACCTAGATAAAATGCTCTCCCTTCAACCATATCAGTCCTTATTTTTCCCAGCAAGAAAGAATTAATCCTAATGAACAATTATGATATAGTTAAATTGGGACTTTACTAAACTAAATAACAGAAAAATGCAGAAAAAAATTGTATGGATCCATGCATGGTTTTACTGAGTTTGGAAAATACTAACACTGCTAGCAGGGGGAAATGCAAATAAAAAACAGATGAACAAGCTGTAACCTGGAGATGAAGGCATTTTAGATCCTTGTCTGTCATCAAGACCTTCATAACCGCATCTTTTTTCCAATACGGGCATGTGGTATACACCTGCAACTTGTCAGCAAGAAACCCACTTGCAGTTTTCTTTTGGTTCGTCAAATAGCTTTTTAAAAAAAGCTGATCCTAAATGGTGCTAATGAATATCTTGCATACCAAATCTGCTGTCTGTTTTACTTTTGGCTTTTAGGGTGAGTGACGTTTAAACGATACATCTAATTGCTGGATCTCAACTCAATCTTTAGAAATGGTAGAAGTTAGAAAAGATGCATTAAAAATTGCTGAGATAAGTGACACAACTCAGCCTTAAGTCTAACTCTTGAGCCCTGGCCTAAGTATAGATGAAATTTCTGAAATTAGAAAATAATCCAAAACATTTACCTACCTAAAGGCAGTGACTGCAGCATACCTGCAAATTGCCTTGTGTTACATGCAGCTTAGACAACAACAGTCAAGTCTATTCAAAATTCTAAACAACCAGCTGCCAGCCAGCTCCATGAAAAACCTTCTTGCAAATTGCCTGATGCCATCAATTGCCTTGATCTTTCTTCCAAAACCACCATCTATTTGATATCCTAGTTATCAGTCACAGGGAGCTTTAAATAAAATTGCCTACACAGCCTTGTCTCCTAGCCGCTAGACATTCATTAAAAATAACTCATGCCTTTTGCAGTGTAATTTATCTATCTTCACAGTATTCAGTAAAATGCAAAAACAAAACAAAATAGAGCACGTACCTAGTCTTGGCTAACAGCGGGGAAAATGTGTTCATAATTGTCCTGCTGTCAGTAGTAGTTGAGCATCATTGTATAAATAAGTATTTATCTTTTAAAATGCACAAAGAAGAAAATATATTTGTTGAGAAGCATATACTAACAATTGTCCATGCAAAACTCAAGGTTTTCAGAAACTTCTATACCTCAGTACCTAAAACAATCTTTACATTGAGAGAATAGCAGAGAACATTTCCTATATATGATGCAAAGACCCAAATCAGTCCCAGATGGAGAGGGAAAAAGCAAGCTGTAAACCAGCTCTACTTCCCCAGCAATGATAACTAATTCTACAAGGCACTTCATCCTTTCACATTCTTCAGCTATACATATCATTTTCTGGTCGTAAATCTCTATCCACTAAACATGGCTTTGATATTATGGGAAACCAGATGAAACTGAGATAAAATATGCAGCACTCCCTGAAGCTGCATTTAAGCAATCTTATTTATTTTTTTCAACCCAGATTACAGGCCATCATGTTGTTGTAGCATGGTATAACCTACGTTTGCCTGTGATATTCACATTTTCAGATTATTTAGTTATTTCTAATGAAGGGCATTGAAGTAAGATGCTTTCTCCTCAGTCATTCCAATTAGATTTGTATTCTTGTATGGAAGATGGATACTGAAATGGTGCTGCTCTTTCTGAGCCAAGATGTCCACCTTCCATCTATCGACCAAAGCTAACCTTTGCCATCTAGGTTAGTGCAGCACACAAATATTTTCTTTTTAAGAGAGAGGAATTCCTGCCCTTCCTGAATTCATACTCAAAATAGCAAGAGCACACTACAGAACTACTGAAAGAAAATGATGCAGATGATAGAAGGAAAAAACTGTTTTGTTTTGTTTATCTGCTCCTTCCAGGACTACTACTAAGGCACTTACTTTTGCATTAAATTCACAATGAGGTTGAGGAAAGGAGTGACTATCTAGCTTTCATATCCACCTAATTTGCAGAGTGTACAGAAGTGAAGTTTATTTCTACCTTTTGACAGAGATCTTCTAATATAGCACCTTTTATCAGCTAATAGGCAATGAGGCTTTCTTGATAGTTTTCCTGTAGTCATTTACTCTCCTGCAAATCTTATGTGGTCACTGTGAACCACAGAGCTTCACCACAAGCTGAAATAGCACAAGTGCTGGAACCATTGTAGTGTGGAGTCAATCAGCCCCAGTCTCTCTCTCTGGCACTACAAAACGTAATGCAGAAGCATGAGGGAGGAAGACAGATGCTGTAATGTGCTGAAGGGCGAGTGAATAGTCTGATGGCAAGCACTTTACTGAGCTGTGGGAGATAAGGGCTTGAATTTCAGCTTGGCCTCCAGCATATATTTGAAAAGAGTATTTCCAGCCAGCACCTTAGTCACCAGGCTCTTATTTGCTCATATTATGAGGTCTCATTTGTTTTCATGCTAAAGCTGCTCCATACTGTACTATTAAGCTATGTCAGAGAAAAGCAGGAAGAGCAGCTGGCATTTTTACTTAAGCTGTGTCATCACTTATCCGGCACAAGTAATCCTAACCACTGCTGGCTTCAGATCTACCTCCAACACTGAGTAGAGCTATACCTAAATAAGTGATACGGTGGAACAGATCACTACAGACTCCCCCAGAAGCATCTCACTTGCTTGTTTTTTAAATATCATAAAGTCCAAGTGCAGAGTCAGTCCTGACAGATGATCATGGCAACTACCACTTTTAACAGAAGAAGCAGCAAGGAGGTTATTCAGTGCTCTTTTTCTTTGGATGATGAGCAGCACTTGAGAAGGCTCACATAAGGAAGGAACTGCTAAGGGAAGTGATGGAGTCACCACCCTGGAGGTATTTTAGAGATGTGTGGTTATGGTACATAGCCTTGGTAGTGTCAGGTTGGACTTCATGATCTAGAAGGTCTTTTCCAACCAAAATGATGCTATGAACCACATGAATGATATGATCGCTGTGCTTGCTGCACTGGATACCTGGCTAGCTTCTCTATCATGTGCTGGTTACTGGGAACTGAGCTGAAGAGCGGAAGAAAAGCCTGTGCAGCTGGAAAGTAAGAGCACTACAAATCTACCAGGTCAGCCCTTCATTGCAAACACAGTTGTCATGTCAAAGGGGTAGCAACTATTGCAAAGTTGAGACAGAGGGCACCAGGAAAGGGACACAGAGATTACCCTTGGAATAGCCTTGCTTCCTAGGTACCAGCATATTAGAAATCAAATTTAGGCAACTACTCACAGGCTTGTACATCCCTTTTGATCACAAGTTAGCAATACCTTGTGCAAATATCTGTACCAGTAGGTTAGGCAGTCACATCCAGAAATGCCTTTTTCTGCTGTCAAAAACAAACAAACAAACAAAAAACCAACCACCCCCCCTAAAAAAAAAACAAAAAAAAACCCAAAAAACTCCTGTTTTTAGCTTACCTACACACACCACGTTTGTGAGACAGTTTACCACCACTGCAACTTAGTCTATTACTACTATAGCTGACCTCTCTACAGCCAGTGTGCTAGCCGGATGATCACTACTGGCCTGAGCTACTGAGAAGAGAACAAGATTTCCTCCCTCCAGCTACGAAACAAACAATAGAGATTGTTGGTCATAGTCTCAGAACTGTGCACATTGCATAATATCCCACAGCCATTAGGCAAGATGAAGCAACCAACTGGCTCAATCCTACTGATCACCTCTGCCCTGTTCAAAGCAGGAAAATGAGGAGAACTCTCTTTCTGAGTAAGGACTTTGTCACTGAAGAGTCAATACAATGAAATAGCCACAGGAGTGCCAGGTCTGCTTTTGCTTTTCTTTCTCTCCGAAGAATTAGTTAATCCAAAGTTTTAACCAAATAGCCCCAAATCTTGAACATTTATAAAGAATGCAAGTTATTGAATGACTCCTTAGTTATACCTGGTCCTGAGCAGGGATCTCAACAACCTCTTGTCTTTTACAAGGTCTACATCGATGGGACAGACAGACACACCACATATGGCCTGTAGAGCTCGATAAATATGTCAGACATAGGATTTGTCCCACTAGCCAATTTGAAGAGGAAGTGAAGTTTCTCTCTGTGAAAATCAATGAGAAGACCTCACAGGACACAAACCATTGCAGCAAAGGAAATAAGAGCGCTTCACTCAAAACCACATAAATTGGATAAAGAAAAAATGGAAGAAAAAATTAACAAACAAAGAAAACTCTCCTTTCCTATAGCTTTTTAATTTATTTTTTTCCCGCAAGAAAACTGAACTGCTTTCTGATAGCTTCTCAAACATATTCAGACAATCCATGTCTAACTGACAAACTTTGCTCCTCTTTCTCCTAGCTGTGAAGTGAGCATTTAAATTAAGATGCGGATGGGAAATGATTGTCATTTAGTACTATTTTGTTTTTCATCCCACATGACAAAAGAGTTTATCAGCAGCCATCTGGAGTAGTACAGTTTTCCCACAGCACTGCTGATGTTGCTATTTTCTATTCTTAGCTCAACACAGGCATAGATGATAGCGAGGGATCTCACTGTGCACAAGCAGAATGCCGCAGTTAATTTATCCCATGGAGGAAATCATGCTGTGCTCTCAGACAGCTCCAGACATGGATCCTGACTCAGACTGATCTCAACAGAAACTCTTAACTCCTGTGTCTGCTATGGCACAGATTGTTCCTGGAAGTAAAACTCTGTGTAGTTGCAATGAAACAGATTTACTCCATTGAGTTGCCATGACAAGCTTAACGATTCAGTTTTTCTTACCAAGCTTCTTTCTTGTTAAAACTATAAACATCTCCGACCCACTTCTCTGCCAGACCTAGAGAGTGAAAAGCACCATCTTCTGCTGCTAGATTAAGCACAGGCACTTTCTTGTAGCAATAACTTATTTTTAACTCTTCAACTTAAAACAACGCTGCTGTTTATGAGGTCTGATTCACAGACTGACATAGTGCTACATCATGGATGTTTATGCTGCAGCCTCCAAAGATCACTCCTTCCAACTGCGTGGCTAATGGCCCCAGAAGCCTGCATTATTAAGACAATAAATATTCGTGTTTGAAAGTAATACCCAATCTACTGCTAGACCACCAGGGGAAGAACATTTCTTAAACATGCAGTAGTCCAGCTCTCATGATTTGCTAGAGCCAAAGAAAACTCAGATCTTAACAAACCTAAAACAAATCTCAGCAAGGTCTCTCTGAACAGGCAAGGCTGCAGGACTCACGTGGGTCCTGACTCAGGCTTTCCTCAGTCCCATCAAAACATTGTGGAAAACAATCTCCTGTGCTGCAAGCATAAAATAAGCTATATTTTCAAATAACTTAAAGGCAAGCACACTGTACCCCAAATGTATTCATATTTATGTTTTTATGATACAGACCAACATAAAACTACCACCAGGATATAGTATATCTATGTATCATAGTTCCTAAGGCAGCACAGCTAAGGGCCTTCCTGTTCTATTGCACTTTTTAGACAAATTATAGACCTCAGAATCATGTCAGTGTCACTTTACTGAATGATCCCATTTCAGAGAAAACACACTGCACTTCCTCTGCACTGTGCACACGGCATACATGTGCTCAAGTTTTCCCTCCCTCTCATGTTTCATGACCTTGGGATTACCTAGCAGTGCTTCCGTCTCAACATTTGGAGAGACCAGGAGCATCCTATGTTGCAAACACGAATCTTGATTGGTAACTTACAAAAGACATTATTAAAAGAAGGTTCAAAAGTCCAAGGAACAGTCAGTTTGACGCCAGATTTTATGGGCATTGTAACCGCATGATTCATACTGCCTAGAAAATGACCAGCAGTAATGTTACAGCGGAAAGCATCAAAACAATGTTAGGTAATCTTTGAAGTAAACAATGTAGTGCTACATCAGTGTGACAGGAAAACTCTAGATCTTGATTTTATGTCATTTTCAAATGCATCACCAAAGACTGCTTGAAGAATAAAGGTTTGTTAACACACACTTTGTTCTATGTCTAGCCTTTTCAGCACACTGTTCTTGGCCTTTTATCTCTTCCTCTTCCCCACCCCTTTTCTGATGGTTTTGCTTTTATTTTTGTCTCTAATTGGCTATTTATCATCTGTTTCAGAGTAGGATTCTTCAGGCTTTTTGATCAGCATGTTTACTGCTATGGATGAACAGTGGGTTGCGAAAAGGAGCTTTCCCTCTGAATCTATTAATTCTGGAATTACGGGTTACTTTACTCAGATAATATTATCCAGTTGGAAACAGCTAGCAGATCCTAAAGCAAAGAAAGCACTGGGCATTAAACCACAGGTCGATATTCAGATACTGCAGTTGGGAGTAGAATAACTTTGCTGGGAACTGGCAGCAAGTTGCTGTTTGAACAGCTGGGTCTGAATGTCCCCAGGTCATGATGCACTTTCTAGGTGGAGCTTTTATTGGGAACCATCTCTGTGCAAGCATACGTTCAGCAAGAAAGACGAGATGACAGCTTTACTTTCTATAGTACTGCTACTGAGGAAATGAACTTCGTTTGCTATCAAACTTTCACAAATTCTAGAAAAAGGGGAAAACCCTGTTATATTGAAGTCAGTGCAAAAATTCCATTTGTCTGCCCTGAAGTCTGAAGACAGAATGCTCCCAAGTTAGGAACATTTGTGCAATGTCTGCAGCCCTCATCCTGGAAATTATTCATAGGTATTCCTTGCACAACACGCTTTACGTTGCAGAATACACAGCATTTAGGACACCAGTATTCAAAATGTAGTTTCTATAGTCCTATTTATAAGGACAGCTCTGAAGAAAACATGAGTTCACATCAGCTGGAGACAGCCAGATGCTGAATGTCTGAGAGGGATGAACCGCAGTCTCCACTTCAGCAGACTGCTGACTGCAATCTGACATTGATACAGAATGTCAGCATTATTAATCCTCTCCCTGATGGTCGTTTATGTGGGAACACCTGGCTCATATGCTTCTCTTTCTATCCCCAGTTCTTTCTGTACACATCAAAAACCACCACTGTCATCTGAGATTCAAAACACCTCTGCTCTGTCTCTTCCTATTCTACATAAAACCCTCTGCAGTGTGATAGCTGTGACTCTTTGGGAGGTGGTGAGGGGGGCAAAATGAGAGGGACCAAGTTCTGAATCTCCAACTCCACAACATCTTCATAGAATGGAAATCAGGCATCAAAGTGAGCTATCCCAGCTTAAATATTGGAACAGGCTGTGCCCCAGTTCCCACTCCCCTCATTGCAACTGCATTAAAACTCACACTACGAGAGCCACAGCTTCTCACCCTGGCTTGCTGCAGCAACAGTTGTGCAGGTACAAGGGGCTAGCAGTGCCCGTGCACAGTGGGACCACCTGCAATGGAGCAGCTGCCCTGGAGAAGGGCTTGGACACAGACTCCTGTGGCTCAGGCATCCTCTGTCTGTGGTTGTACATGCACTACTGCCTGTTTGACTGACTCTTCAGCTACAGTAAAAGCAAAAAATGTACTATGAGGCTATTAAGGCAAATTATCACACTCAACTCAAAGGAGGACAAAGACAGCAGAAAAGGAAAGGACCCTGACAGACAGTGTCATTAAAAAGTCATCGTGCTCTTATTATATGATTAACTTAGAGCTGCCGACCCAACTTCAGCCTGTGGTAAAAAGCTTAGCAATCAAGGTTTCAACACTATTTACCATTTTTTTTTCCTTTTCTTTTAAAATGTTCCTAGCTAATTTTGCACAAACAAGAAAACATGAACAACACAGCAAGGCAAGAATAACTTGTGAGTAAAACCAGATGAACGCTAACATATTTACATAGTGTAATGACTTCACTATTAATTCAAACAAACCCAGGCCCCAATTCTCAGAAGACAGAGCTGAGCACATGCGGTCCAGGAGGCAAGAACAGGGTGGCTCAGACTGCACTGGTGTCTGCAGCCCCTGAGCAAGTAGAGGCTGCTCGAAGTCTCAGTCTACAATAGCCACTGAGGGGCCATCTTTCATTCCAGACATCATATTCTGGCTACACCCTCTTCTTGTTCATGAATTAACTATATATAGATCAGATCTGGTCCCCATCCTCAGAATAAGCTGAATCTGCAGCTAAGAATTCTATTTATCCTCTTCCCTGCTACATTTTACCATATCTTTTGAAAATACATCTTTTAAAGCACACATTTCTGGTCTGAAAATAATATTCTTTATGTGGAGCTATGGAATCTCTTCCTTGTTCCTAGATGTCTTGGAAGTTAATCAACATAAAGCCATTAAAAAGCTTAATCCCCTATGCTTGGCACAACATCAGTCTGAGAATGGTTTCTTTGTAACAGTCTTTGGAATAAATATCCATTCAAGATTTGTTTTTTCCTTATACTGGTCACCCGCACTTTACAGTGGGTGGCCCTTTCATTCATCCCATTACTGTACTTCTACTTCTGAAGCTAAGCCAGACCCAGCAACCTGATACTACTTTTTTTGTTCGTGCAATTCTATTGTAATGAAAAGTTCCATGTATAACTGATACTTGTTAGGAAAGGCAAAGAAAGAGGAACCATGGTAAAATTGCACCACCTTCTTGACAACTTCTATTCTGAAGGAGTTGGGTTTTCCAGGAGAACACTTTGTTGGCAAGCATTTTTCACATTTAGAATGCCTCAGAGTGCAAACACAGTCAGCCCATTCCTCAACACCTCTCGTTGGTACTGACTGCATGACAGCACTACCCAGAGGCAGTGTAGGTGCTGTGCTTCCCTGTAATTCTGTGTGGTCATTTTTTTAGCTGCTACTCTACGTGAAGAGAATTGATTTTGGTTTTTTTGCCCTTTTTTTTTTTTTCTTTCTCTCTTTTACACAGATGGAAAGAGAACAGAGGAAATTAAATGACTTTGCTGTGCCAAGCCCACATAAGAAGTCCACATTACACAGGTAACCTTTTTTCAGCCACTGCCCAGTTAAGATTATTTTCCTTTTTCTGAACTTGTACCTTGACTTTCAGATGCACCAAATATAAGTGACTCTGTACCTTTGACAATTCCCCCCTTTATACAGGGATACAAATACAAACCAGGGCAACGACATTGACTAGTCAAGTATGAAAAGATATGTTCCTAATTTCAGGTCTCACTCATAAAGTATATTGTACATAAATAAATTGATTACCTAAGGCATATTTTACAGTTGATTATACTCAGCCTGAGCTGACATACTCAGCCTATCTAACAACTGCCATACAATTCTTAGAGCACAGCTTTCCTTAAGCTCTACTCTGAAAGCAACTGTTGGCCATAGCTATGTGACTGTGACACAGGAGGAACTTCTCATTTACTTTTTTTTGCTTGTGCTTGTTAATAGATTTAAAGGAGATGTGATTTACTGTTTTCCTTGCATTTTTTGCATGCAATCCCAGATGAAGAAGAGGGAAGAGGGGAGAGAGAAGAGAAGGGAGAGGAGATGGGAGAGAGGGGACAGGGAGAAAGAGGAAGATTTAATAGGTGGGTAAAAATATTTATATCTAGGTCCAGGGTTATTCAACTGGCAGCAATGAAGCTGTTCAAATGCTCAATATTCTTTTTTGTTTCTGCATGAATATTTGCAATAGCTTGCTATACACAGAGCATGATTCACCTCCTAGGCAATGGGTTATTGTTGCATTGCAAGGAGGCAGAAAAGCAGAGCAGACTGATGTGAATAAGAAGTATTACATTGCTAAAAAGTAATGAAATAATTCTAGATGGCTTTTCTCAGTCAAAAGAAAGGTATTTTTCTATATCAAGCAATTCCCTTTCATTTTCCTGCTCTTCAAGTTCTACAGGAGACAGGGCTGTACAGAATGCATTGCACACAGTACAAGTGGGACCACACATCTCCATGGCAAGGCGCCCTTTGAACAACGTTCTGGAAGTATGTTCTAAAGAGCCCTCAGGCTCAAGGATTTATCTCCTCTTGAACTGGGCCAGAACTCACATCAGTGCTGGCTGCACACCTCTGAGGAAAGAGCTGCAAAACCCACTAGGCAAAGCTCTCCATATTTGCAAGATTCTCAATTCATCTCAGTATTTACAAATTCTGTGAAAACAAAACAACAAAAAAGATCCCACCAAAACTCAGAAATCACAGCCTTTCATGTAGACCACTCAGTTCTGAAGGAGGAACAATTCCCATAGGCTTTAGATATTTTCCCAAGATGGAAAACAAGTCTGTAGTTCTAACATAAAAAAGCATCACTGTTAAAACGTTAAAACATCTTCTAAATAAGTTGCTGCTGCAACATAACATTTTGAATCCTGTCCAGATGAGTACGAGTAGAAAGGTCTCTTCCTAGAAATACTAAAGTGGTATTTTCATTGCTATTCATAGTAACAGTGGCAACAAATTTATCAGCTTCTACTGCATCCTGCTTTACAGGTGCTAATTCTCCTTTGGAGTGCAGATGCATAAGCTAACAAAAGCAGGAATAACTCCCTTTGCCCCAGGGGAAGGGATGGCTGCTGCAGAATCCCATTTCCCACAGAGGGAAGCTGCTGCTCTGAACTCTCCTGTAAATCACTTTCCAGCACCTGGGCTATCTGGGGCTTTGCTGAAGTTCTGCTGTCACAAATTTGCATGCTTACAGTCATAGTGCATTGTAAGCTCTGGTTTTATTCCTGAAAACCTGCTCTTCATCCCCTTGGTGCGCCGTGCTCATTTATATCAACAGAACCTCATTTAAACATGACATTTTCAGAACTTTGCCAAGTGACAAGACAGTGTTGTCTTAAATGGCTGACAATTAAAATACATACTGTGAAAAGAGCTCCTTTGTCACCAAAGGAAAAACATCTTAATCATTCTAGTTCACAGAATCACAGAATGGTTTGGGTTGGAAGGGACCTTAAAGACCATCTAGTCCCTGTGCCTGCTGTGGCCTGGGTTCCCCCCCACCAGATCAAGATGCCATCCAGCCTGGCCTTGAGTGACTCCAGGGATAGAGCATCCACAGCTTCCCTGGGCAGCCTGTGCCAGGGCCTCACAGTGAAGAATTTCTTTCTATCTAATCTAAACTAGATTCTCCTTGTCCTATCACTGTATTTCCTGCTAATTCAAATGATGTACCAAAATTGTTGGTTTGAGGGTGTCAAGTTCTAGCTGAGCTAAAAATAGTACAACATATGAATTGATATTTACCAATTACTTATAACTTAACTTGTAGATAGTGCGTAGTGTACTTATCACGATTTGATACAATTTAAATAACTTTGCCTAGGTTTCTTCAGTGGAAGAGATCTCTTCCTCAAGTAAACAAATATGATCATGCTGAGGCCCTACAGTACAAGTACTGATCATCAGGCTTTTGTGTACTACAGAACATTAATTGAACTTGCAAAAACAACTACATTGCTTTTATGACATTTTTCTAGAAAATTTTTAGAGAACATAAACACTCTTCTGCAAAACATCCCTCTCCAAATATTTTCAGATTTTCTCCCAATTGCTATTGACAAGATTAACTATGCTTGATCATGAGATCTGGAGAAATAAAGGAAGAAAATCACTCTAATGCAGTTAGACCATTTTTCTTTAGAAACAGAACAAAGTCTGTCTACACACACCTTCAAAGTCATTGAACTCAATATTTCTCTTCTATATTTTCAAGATCTAGATACAAATCCCTATGAAGTGCAATTAAAAAAGTTATTGTTGTCAGCATTAGCAGCAGCGCTACAATAAGTTACACCAAGAAAACCCAGCGGTTTGTAGACTAATGGCCAGAAGGGTCTGCGTGCTAGCAGGAAACTAAAGAAAAAAGATCCCCTGATGCCTCTTTGAGCTATTTATACAAACCTTTGCTGACCTTCTTTCCTTGTTTCTTTTCAGTGCCAGCTTCTTTTTACTCATGGCTAAGCCACAGTTGTTTACCATATACCAAAAGATTTGAGCTAATTATCTTAACGTCTTCAAGTCAAAGTACATATGGTTTCGAAATGAGAGTCTGTCTTAGGCCTGTCTTTCATGTAAATACACACACTCACTCAGCTGAATGGAAAATGCCTGCATGTTACAGATTTGCCAAGGAACGTGCAGTAGTACCCTTATCATTCTTATCGGGTGTAACTCAAGAAAGGCTTTTGAAAAGTTCAAAAGAAAAGCAGCAAACTGTTGTTTTAATGAGGCTCCATTAGGCAGAACTCTGTTCATGACTCTCTCAGATCACTATTTTCATTAGCACGCTACATGAGTAACAGCAAAGCTATTTGTACAGCACTGGCTGCTCGGTACAGGCTCCTGCTCTGAAAAGGTTGTCTTTTAGATGTACAATCCAGTGCTGCTCTTATCTTCTCTGGGGAAAATAAAAAAGAAAAAAGGAAATAAACAAAAACAAAAAATACAGAAAACCAACACTGGTGCAGAAAACTGCAGAATGGCAGCTTTGTGGCTGGCCAACAAAGGGTCTTTCCTAGCCAAAATCAGAAGAAAGGTTCTAATTTCTTTAGGAACTCAAAAGCATGATCTTGCAAGTCACTTCCTAATGTGTGTAGTTATTGCTGTGGTGTGTAATCTTATATGTTTGCTTTAATAGTTTCACCCACTGAAGACTTAACATTTGAATTAAGATTTGAAGAGCAGGTCATAAGCATAAGGCAGCACAAAACTACTTTGAAATGTTAGTTGGAAACACTTCAGAATTAGTGCAATTTGTGAAAAGTAACAAACAACAACAGCAACAAAAAATGCTAGCAAGTGGTCTGTTTTGTTCACTGATTCTATGTGCATCAGTTCTTCTAAAACAGCCCTCATCTGCACCCAGAGCAGCATCATGATCCAACAATGCCTTCAGAAAGTCAATTTTGTAATTCCAATACAAAACTCTCTCAAAGCTTAAACAGCCTACTTTTATAGGCTAACCAAGCTTATAAATATTTAAGTCATTAGACATGTCTGCAACTCTAAAAGTATTTTAAAAACCATTGCAGCATTCAGAAATAGCAACTGTACAGCACTCCATAAATCTACTCTTTTTTTTTTTTTTCCTGCATGTTCTGAGCAAAACCTGTTTCAATTTCAGAGTTAAGATCTCAGATCAGTACTTTTGGAACAAACACATCTGAGAGAATAAAGCCCAATGCTTTTTGATCTCCATATGTAATTACAGCAAAGATTTAGATGCTCCGTGCAGCCACAAAACTTAACTATAGCCCAAAGCTCCCACATTCCCTTAATTACGGCTCTGAATATCCGGCTCCTAGTGACAAGATAGAAAATACCTGCAGATCTGTAGTCAAGCCCCAGTTGAGAAAGGTGCTGGATCACTCTGCCTCCTGCTTTCATCTCTTCATTTGCTATCTCTCAGTTTACCACCAAATATGAAGAGTAGAAGGGAATCTTGTTTTCAAGTCAGAAACTAACAACACTTCAGGCAACAAATGTTACTTCCTAAAGCTCCACCACTTTTTAAGGTTTAACTGAAATATTATCCAAGAGTTTGCAAGAAGCAGTAATACTGAGAGGTTGATGTGAACTCTCAGAAGAGAATCACCAGATAACACAAGCAAAAAACAGCCTTTAACAAACAAACAAATAAAGGAAGTAAGCATTTGCTTTTCTATAGAAGTCTTGGGAATAGCCCATTAGCAAAAGGGAAAACTACAATAGAAGTGCTAAGAGTTAGATTAGGCGCTCTTCAGAGTCTGGTCGACATCCATAAACAAGACTGGTTTAGACTCTTGTAGAACATCCTACTTAACACACAACAGGGTACCAGAGGTTCTGCCAGGCTATCACACTACCACATTCAGGATTTCAAGCTTTTATCCTTGAAAAATTGTACCACCTATCCTATGTGCACATGCTAAAGTGTGGATGCAGCTAAACTGATGATTCCTTTTTTAAAATGTCTTGTCTTCTCTAAATCTCTAAATCCACATGAGCATATGGTGGAGAGATAACATGATGAACCATACTGCTGTATGATGAGTAACAGCAAAATGCCACAAACGACTATATAATTTGCAAATATTATTATTAGCAACATCATTTGTACTTACAGTTTCTTTCTACAGAGAGGGACAGGGAAAACCTCAGTTTCAGACAAGACCTCTGTTGTCCTAAGGAGACTAGGAATAGGAACTCCGGTGTAAATGCCAGAAGGGTTCAAAATTAGCTCTATAGTGGATTTACAAAGAATGAAGTCCAAAGTCTTTTAGGATATGTTAACAAATCAAATTGAAAACACAGCTACTCCAATGGGGGATCTGTATCTGTATGTACTTACATACCAGATATTGGCATACCTGCCATGTAAGAATTGGGTTCGGTTAACGCAGTTAGGAAACTCTTCATTTAAATTTTATTTGTATCTCTCTTTTGAAAGGAGCTTACTATTTTCTTTTTTCTTTTATGGGCCACCACATTACATGTGACCAAATGTACCTATTTAGTGAAAATGGGTTCCATTAGTATGTAATCTTATCCTTGCATTGTTTCCTTCTGAAGGAAAATAATGGGGAACAGGTGGTGATGCTTAGCATCAGGCTCCTGTTTCTAGAATTACAATCTACTGGGAGCCACCAGCAATCTCTGAAAGCTGTCATAAGCGCTCAGGAACTAGTAAGATCCAGAGCACACTCAATACATTAAAGTGTCTTTTTGATAATTTAAGTAGGTGTGACAGGAGAAAACTGGCTGAATGGCACAAGGATCCTAACATGTCCCTGCAAAGGGTCATGATTTCTTTCTGCATCCCACAATAAATAACTCAACCTGGCCTCCATTTCCACAGCAGAAATTAGACATTTTAAAAATTCAAATAGGTACCATATGCACTATAAACCTTTCTGGTTTAGCATTCAAATGGAGCTGCGTTCATGTTGATGGAAAATATGGGATTTAGACTCTCCTGAAAGAATATTAAAAAGCTGTTTCTTTGCACTTATTGATCTCCCCTTGGTGTCACAAAAATAACTATGTTGATACGTATCTTCTTGATTTGATTTGAAAACCAACTGATGTCACACTGCACAAATAGATTTACCCAGTGGGTCTCTGTACCACATGACAAATGGTCATTTCTTTGAAATAATTCCACATGACCAACCACCGCATTTTCCAGTGCATTCTTATGAGTCAGAAATAACACAACGGTATCGTTGAGAAAGAGCTAAACAAGCAAACTAGCATTTAAAGCCATGCTTTAAAATTTGGCATCAAAGCTGAGGAGTAGGACAAAGACAACATACATTTGGCACAGCACATTCAAGGGGCATACAACTTTCAAAAAGCAGCTATTGAAGGCTGGCCGGTATCCCTAACTGTTCTGTACCACATCTGCCAAGATATACACTTGCATGAGGAAATAGTTCATGCAGGTTTGGTCTGTGGCATTGTAGTTTGGGAACAACAGATGTTAAAGGAAAATAAAATTATTTGCAGGGCTAGATTTTCTGTTTTTGGAAATTGGCAGTCACCCACTGATTTCCAAGGGCAAATGTCAAGTTACACCAAGTAGTCAGATTGTATTTCTTGCATAGCTGTAGGACAGCAACGTTACATTTATGATTACTGCAGTTATTTACTTTGGAATGTCTTAATCAAAGTCAAAGCAGTTTCTGTACATTGAAGTCAGTTGAATTTGGACTAATTTCAGCAGATTTGGGGCTGGAGCATATGTACATTTAGCCATCTTTGGTCTCACCTGTGTTAGCTTTCCTCTAGAACAGGAGGCAGCACGATGAGCTTCAATTCTACAGAAATCACATCCTCTTTCAACAGTGCTCAGCAAACTCCTTTGTTGCTCCTGATTTTCCCCAATGTTTTAATGCAAAGAGAATCCCTTTTCTCCCAGAGGATATGCCTTAAGAAAATGACAAGGTGCCTGTTGCATTGAAGACACTGTAGCAGGGAAACTGCCTTACAGAAGCAGGAAAAGCCGCAAACACAGGAGAGATGGCAAAAGACAGAAGTGTTAGGAGGGGGAAAGAAAATATATTAATTCAGCTTTTGGCATCACACTAACAACATTTTTTATCCTTAAAGTTTACCTTTAGGATGAATAACAACTTTTTTGTTTTGTTTTTAAGGAACAATGAGTTTGCAAAAGAAGCCTCTGTCTTAATTAGTCTTTCTCCTTGAAACTGGGTTACTGGTGTATTTATGTTAAAACATCTCATCAAATCTATCTAGAATCAGCAAAGTTCTTAATTTTCTTAATACAGTAACCATTTCCCCACACTGATCACTCCAGCTAAACTGCATTCAGATACAGTAACAGAAATCCCTTTGGGATTTTGCAGCACCAGTAAAATTCACCACCAGAAGACAATTACAGAATTGTTATTACTGGTGATGACTGAACCATCAAAATTTCACAGCTTTATCCTAGGGAAAGGTTTATCTCTAGCAGATGAAAATCATCCTCATACTCATCTTGTGAACTGACTAAATTTAAACTTTGAGAAATGACGCACACAAAAGTAAATTGATGCCATTTTCCAAGAAATTTGATTCAGAGTCATTCCAAACATCAAATTACTCTTCTAAAGGCATATAGAAAAAGTTGCTATGCTTTTACCAGTAATGAGAACGAATGCTGACTTTTTTTTTTTTTGCATGGAGACTAAATGCTTGATTTTCATGAGTCTCATTTTGTGCTCAGCTTTTGTTACCTTCAGTGGATAATGTCTTAACCATCTTTCTTCAAAGAAAAGAAATCTTCATTTTCAAAACCATACATTGCCAAATGCATCTCTCATAAACTGTAGCATTCTGAACTAGCTGGAGAAGGGTACATATACAGGAATATACATATTACATGAGGGATAGAGTTCATGGTACTGTGATGTCAACAGTTTGCTGATAAACTCATTATTTTTGCCAGATTGCATTTCTCCATAAGCAGAACATGAGTACTTCATGGCAACACACTTTGTAGACAAACTGCATTGCCCTACATTTGACACAGTCGTTCACCCCTCTCAGTTTGTAAAATCTGGATCCAATTTTCAAATGAAAGATCACTTTGCCAAACATTTATTTTTACTGTGGAATTACTTTACCAATGTTTGGTGAATAGGCCCTTTTCAACCTTGGAGGTTATTTATTTAGATTTTTTTCTTTTCAAAACGTTGGTGGAAAGTGTTCACTCAAGGGGCACCACGTGCTTCTGATCTGATGGCCGACTAACTTCTGCTGCCTAAAAAGCACCTTGTCAGCAAGTACAAGTACAGACGGGAGGTTAAATGGTTGATACGTATCAAAACGAACCAGGAATCACAGCTCCAGCTTCAAAAGCCTGTCAGATGAATTGAGCTCCAGTCATATTTGGAGTCCTGGGAACTTAGATTTCTATATGCTACTAAGGAGTTTGGAGAAACAAACTACAACACTGAAAAGAGATGGATGAGCAAGAACTAAACACTCCAGTGTGAAAGCTGAGAAGGATGAATACAATGGCAACCTGCTGATAAAGGAGCAAATATATGTTCCCAAAGCTAATACTTAAAAGCTGCAATAAATCGCAATGAAGGAGAAGGTTTCTTAGAATCTGTAAAAACAAAACTGTGAAAACAGCACTTTTTTATTGTTGTTGTAGAATTAGAAATAAAAAAGCTTTTTATCCCAAGAATTTTTATGGGGAAGTAGAGCAGACTCAATGAAATCTTGCTGTTTCCATTACATTTTTTGTTACTGTTTCTACTTAACAATTAAATGCACTCACTAAGTTCTGATGCTTCCAGCAATACTGGAATAAGAATAATTTATTAAAAGACTATCGTTCTGAAAATAGAAGATGTGTTAGATATGTGCCTCTAAAAACAATTATTTCCAAGACAAGTTTATGAAAACTACTGTGTATTTAGCTATCATTTTCAATCACTGTGCTTCCTGCTGGATTTTTTTTTTTCTCAAGCAAAGAAATGTCACTGCAAAAACAAAGCAATCTCCATAACTCCAAATTTGTGTTACTCTCAGCAGTGCATTTCCACCAGCAATACCAATGCTGTGGTGACAAGATGCAAGTAGCAAACCACTGTTTTCATTACAAAATTGTGCACACCTGTATTGCTTTGGGTTGCTGACAATGCACTAAGTAGAGGGGAACTGGGAACTTCTCTTATTGCTAAGCCCATCAATATAGAGGAGATATACACTATCAGATGCCCAGTACCAACACAACTTTTCCCTTGAATTTCTTTGTGCAATATTGGTCCATACGCTCTAGCTTTACAATTATTTAACAATAATTCTTTGTTTTAAATATATAGTCTTACAAAAGCATGATACCACTGTCCTGAAGGAAAAATGTAGAGGTTTGGATTTATTTTTGCAAATGCTTGACTTGAGAAGTGACACAGACAATGATTTGGGTGAATCAGTCAGTTAGAAAAGACAAGATCATCAAATCCAACCATCCACAAAACACTACAAGTCCACTACTAAAACATGTCCCTAAGCACTGCATCCATGGCCAGAAACTGGAGCATAGGAAGTTCTGCACAGATGTACACAAGAACTTTACAGTGAGGGTGATGGAGCATTGAAACAGGCTGCTCAGGGGGGTTATGGAGTCTCCTTCTCTGGAGATACTCATGACCTGCCTGGATGCCTACCTATGAGGCCTGGTGTAGGGGACCTACATAAATCAGCATAAGTTTGCTGATTCTATCTGTTGCAAACCCTGTCTTCAAACATAGCAGAAGGACTGAGAGATCTGAGCAAGAAAAAGATGATTAATTCTGAAGGCAAATGTAAATAAATTCACTGAGTTCAAAGAACTTATCATAGAGGCTTCCCACAAAATTACAAGATGTTTTTATGAAGTTTCTATAAACTATGAAGAAACTCACCCTACACGTAATGATAATTAAAGAGGAAAGTATTTAGTCACAAGCAAAAAAAAGCACTTCAGGAAGTAACAAAGGAAAGTCATTCCCAACCCAAAACCTTCATTCTGAGTGATCAGTAGCATGAAAATCAGAACCCTCTTTGAAAGTGTTTACTTCCCTCCACTGACCAAATGGTAGCAAAATTGTTTGAAAAGTTTACCCTCACTTGTGTGTGCTACATACTTTGTAAATCTGTCTGGAGCCTCTTCGTCTATTTCATAGAATCACAAGGTTGCAAAGTACCTACAGTACCATCCAACCATCCTCCCATTACTATTGCTACCACAAACCACTAAACCAGATCTCATAGCTCCTCATCCAGACACTTCTTGAACACTGCCAGGGATGGCGACTCTACCACCTTCCTGGGCAGCTATTCCAGTGCCTGACCACTCTCTGAGAGAAAAAGTTTTTCCTTATGTCTATTCTAAACCTCCTCTGGTACAACTTGAGGCTGTTTCCTCAGGTCCTGTTTCTTGCCTGGAAGAAGAGGCCAAACTCTTCCTCATCACAACCTCCCTTCAGGAAGTTGTAGAGTGCAGTGAGGTCTCCCCTGAGCCTCAGATTGCTCCCCACTCACCTTTTCTATACCATTCCTATTCTCTCATGGGAATCTCTTTCCCAAACCGTGTGATGCGTTCCATTTGTTTTTTCCTGTGTCAAAGCAGTTTGCTCTGATCACTCCCACATCTTCCCTCCCCCTTCCAATCTTGTCATCATGAGTCACTCAAGATGAGCAGTACATTTAACTTAAAAGTAGTATAAAATGACCTTTTTTGTTCTCAGTTCCTGATATCCTGCCTGGATTTTTATTTATTTATTTATTTGTTTATTTATTTATTTTCCCATTTTCTATCTCCCTTTGCTGCTGTTTTGTGATAGCAAAAATTTGTGATACAGTGACTCTCTAATTTAGAAATTATCACTATATGTGCCTGACTATCATCACGTGATTCATACATATTGCTGTATAACTACAAAAAGGGAATTTTACCCGTGGTTTTATTTCCCGGATGCTCAGCATACTGGATTTTACTGCAACTCTTTGTGGTCCATGTCAGTTCTTATTGTTCTGGATACATTTCATTAAAAATTTATGTGCCTCACTAACTCCATTCTCCAGATAAATTTCCAGCATCCAGATAAACTGAACAGCATCAGTCTCCAATGATTTGTACTAAACTTCACTTACATCCTCCCTGCATTGCAAGGACTGGCCATTTAGACCTGCTTGTTTTTTCCTGTCCCCTTATTGCTTATTAGATATTCTAATCTGTTTTGAAAGGTGTTATCCCTTGGCAATTCAGTTTCTTTAAAGTGTTTATACTAGAGCTGGAGCTCTGTTCACACGTGTAATAGAAGAGCAGTGGCAAACTGCTTGCCAGAAACAGCATCATTTGAGTTTGATCTGTCATTAGCCTGGTAAGAGACCTCTTTTGAAACATTAACCTTCATGTTATCTTTACAAATATGATTAAAGCTGAGTATTAAGAGAGCATTTTGGGAGGCAGACTGGAAGGAAGGGGGGAGCCTCAGCCTCACACATGTTTGCAGGACAGTGGAGCATTTGAGGTTTATTCTTCTGGAAAAAATTCAGGTGAAACATACTGTGAAAATCAACTTTGGAAGAAGCAAATGTTCACAAAATGTCTTCTCACAGATACAATTTACGTTAATTTCCTGTCAACGCAGTCATTCTGGATAGGAGGGCCTCAAGAGTTAAAGCAATGCGAAACATTACTAAGCTTTCCTAACCTACAAGCACAAAGATTTCCAAGTGAAACCAACATTCCCAGGAGCAGCTGAGCTCCCTGTCCTGCAGTAACACAGACGTGCTGTATGACCAACAACGCAGCAAGTCACCTTCAAGGCTGGTCCTATATGGTTGTGCCACTTCAGCAGCATGGATCGTCCCCAGGGAATTTTATCCCACCACCACCTTTGGCTCTTCTGCAAGCGTGTGTTCCCCTCAGTTAGGGGTAAAAACTCAAATTTAAGTGCTGCATCTCAAAAGACTTGCATGTCAGGGAAAAAACAAACAAACATTCATAAAAACAATACACAGAAATTGAGACCAAATACTGACCAGTAGAGAATACAATACAGCCAGAAATACAACAGGAGCACTGGAGGTTGAACCAGGGAAAGAGAGGAAATCAAATCCAGAAACAAAATGTCAGTGTCAGTTGTGCAATCTGTTTTCACGGAATCATCTAAATCTGAATTAGTGAATTCCACTTCAGTTTTTGCTCCTACCCACCACAACATTCACAGTATCTGGGAAATGAGTGAGGCATGTCTCTGGAGAACAGCATGAGTCCGGTACCTCCAAAAGGCCAAAGTCAATTTGTTCCTGTATCAGATATGCATGCACCAGGGTAGCCATCCCAGCTGTACAACACATGATGTGTCGACTGCTTTACATAGGGCGGGTCAGGAAGAGGCTCATTAAGGAAAAACTCTACAGCTCTGCTTGCAACATCTTTGCATCCTCAACCAGTTTTACACCAAAGCCAAATTACACTGTTTTCAAAAAAGGGGTTATGCCACATGGAGACAGAAATCTCTACAGAATGGTAAGAAGAACCACGTCTAGTACATTAGATACACATATGCCACTGATCTTTCATATCATTATTTCATTGTTGAGGAAAAAACATACATTTAACTTTTTATGTAGTAATATTTACAACAAAGCATTCCAATGACCAAATTCTGATTATCCTACATAGGTGATGACAGACAGAGCTTCTCCCTGAGTACAATTTGCAGTGAGAGAGTCTCAGCCTAACCATTTCCTCTGTGTTGAATTTCTCTTCTGGCTGGAAAGGCCACGACCCCACTTCCTAGAGGCATACACAACCTAATACCCACAAAAACAGTCAGTGGAATCAAGTACACAAATCCCCTTGAAATTCATCCTATTTGTAAACTAAGAGCTAACCTCTGAGATGGCTTTCCACAGAAGTGTGGCTCACTGCTTGGCTAAGATGGGCAATGACAGCACATTTTACAAAGACTGGAGTATTTGCGTGGCTTTTTTGGACAGTGTGAGTTTTTTTGGCTCATCTGCTGAGAAGCAATGCTGGAGCAAGTTACATCACTGCTGTGATTACTGAACAGTCCCCACTGTGGAACTTCCCCACAGTGGACCTGAAAGCTATTTCTGAATAACTGAAGGTACATCATGTACTGTTACAGATGATAACAGTTTCACTTTCCCTATCCTTAACCCTTCCATTCTGACCCCTTCAGCTGTAAAATGAGCCACAGAATTACATGCAAGAAACTATGTCAATCCCAGCAAGGCCAATGACAATTGCACTCCAGACCTGGAAATCCTACATCACTCTCATATCTGCTTGTACAGTGAATACATTGGCTTCTATTTACCCCAAACCGTTAAAGCAAAGATAAAATTGTATTATTCTACTCTTGATCTGATTCTTTCAGACTAAGATTTTGTGGGTAACTCATTGAGGTAAGCACCTGAAACTAGATACCCCCTCCAGTATTGAATTGTACCTTGGCTAATCTGTCCTGTCTGTTGATACATGTGATATGTGCCTGTTACGAAAAATGAAAGACTTTTGGAGTGCTAATCCCTGTTCCACAGACAATCTGCAGTCTATTTGCTATTCCTTTTTGGCTTTATTTTTAACAGGGCCTTAAAACATATTTTTCCTTAAAATGACAACATTCTTTTCTGCCCTCTTTGTTCGTGGGGCTTTGTGTGCTCATAAACAGTTTAAGAGTTCCCTTCACACCTGTGATGCACATGTGTGCCTGTAATAAAGGCTCTCTTATCTATCCTGCACTGATAAACTTAACAGCACGGTGTTTAAGAAAAAGCATTGTCCTTGTGACTGCAATAAATAGAACTAAACCCAAACCTACAGCAGTGATGTTAAGGTCTAAGCTAGGAGAGAACTCGACCCATGAAGCTCGTTAAAAAATCTGCTCTCCCAGGTACTAGGGGTGTCTCTAGTTTTGCACTCTGGCATTTAAACTCTCTGTAACCCGAGTTCATTGATACAATAGAAATCTCCACTTGTATTTCAAATGAACATCTGCCTATCAAGTGTCTCCATGCATTAAGGTCTTAAAAGATTTTACAGATATTTTTTTAATGAAGCAATCCAAAGTTTGGATGGCTTTATTAAATCTAAGCAATAGGCCAGATACATGCTCCCCAGTTTGGCAAAATCAGGAGAGAAAATTAGTAAAAGCTAATCATGAAACTTTGACTTTCAAACTCACTGTTCAAAGCAGCCTATCCTTTCTTCAGCACTCCAGCCAGTCAATCCTCCTACACTCTGAATGACATCCAAAGATAAAAAAAAGTCTTACACATTTAGTAACCATAATAGTGCAGCCTTTCAGCTTATGATGTGTCTACCACTGCTGTTTAGTCAATGCTTACACCAAGGTGTGTACAGACAAACAAACAGGTTAATAAAGCTGAACATTCCTCCATATGAGACCCTTACAAAATTTTCACCACTAAGCATATTTTACGTGTTTGTACTATACAAAAAATTAGAACCTCCTCTTTCTCACATATTCTAGTCACTTCTGTAGAGAAATAAAGGGACAGAGTCTTTCTTATTTCTTCTCCTGGCTCCACTGTGGGAGCAGAGAGGCTGTGGATAATGTGAGCAGACCTGCAGCTCCTGACCAGACAGTAAATCCTGCTCAAAGATGCAAGGACACAGCTTGCATCATCCCAAGGTTTTGCTACATCCTTCCTTTGGCTCCCTGGACTCTGTGTTCCTTACTTGGAAAATTGTGCCAAAAATGCCAATTAGCATAACCTGAACTATGCTAAAGCCACGCTACTGCTCAAAAACGGCTCACTCAGAAAATGCCCCTGGAAACTCTTTTACATAGAGGGAAGTAGATTGGCATGCATTAAGACTTCCAAGCTGCAAATTCTCTTTTCAGCTGCCTTGTACCAGCTACGCACTGCTCCTGCTGTTCAAGCTCTGAGCCAAGGTCTAAAAGGGAAGAAATCCCCAAGTTGGCCTGACCACAGGACATTTTGGGATCTGCAAGACTGTCTCAGTCAAAGCACTGGCATAAAGTCTAAGAGAAATCACAGAGAAAAGCTTAATCTTCTGGTTAGACAACACCACACACTATAATTTGATACTTAATAAATTCTTGCAGAGCTATAATACAAGTATTCACTTGGTCACTTATCCTTTTAGCAGCAGAAAACAACTGAGACTGAAGTTCATTTGCAATGTGTTGCAGCTGCTGTGGCGAGGACCCCCTCAGAAAGCAATTTCCAGAGGATTCTTCTTGTTAAAAAACCATTTCCTCAGTGAGGAATAGGGTGTCTGGAAGATAGCAATGGGGACAAAACTAAGCACAGAAGTTTACAAGCATTCCTGAAGAGCATTAAAACCCCCTGTATTTATTCAAATAATTACAAAAACATTTTAAGCAGTTAAGCATTATAGCCTCTCCACCAAAATACATGCCTGTCAGCCTACCTTTGGATGGATGTTTTTCCTCATTGTCCCTAAAAAGACACACGAGGCAGCACCAGCACTTGGCTCCACCCAGTAGAACATATAGAAAGATGGATGGCAACCTCCTGTTTCCCCTAGTCCTCCCACAGCTTCCAGCATTGCCATTCTTAAGCATTGATCCACAAGAGTTTCCCACCCCAAGATCTGGTTGAACTACTTTACTATGAGTACTATGTATTGCAAATTTAGTTTTGTTGGGAGTAACAGGAACTGAGAAGATCTGGAAGAACTTCAGCCTGTGACCTGCAGTGCTTAGCTCACACATCACAGAGTGGTTGGTTTGGTAGGTCAGATCACAACATTATTGCTTCATGAAAGGGTGAAAACCTCACATTTCAGAATTACAAGTCTGATACATTTTTCAGACTATGCCAGAAGTGTGAAACTCCTGATGTCTTCGGGTGTACTTGACATCTCCCATCATCACAGGCTACTGATGTGATGATCCCTCTACACAGAGAACAATAATGATGCTATGCTATTTATCTCAAGAAATGCTGCCAGAATTATCATCAGTAAACATACCAGCTGTGCCACCTTTGCTTGTCTGCCAAACGGTCACCCTGTACCGTGGCAGATGACAACCAGCTTTCTCTCCCTACCTGTTTCTTCTGTTGTTGTTATCCCTTCACGTTACTTATTGTACACTCTCTCTTCCATGTGAATGTTGCATGTTAACCATTAAATCACAATCTATAACTCCTTCTTTGGTAAGGAATGTAATTGTTCTCCCCACCCCCAATGAGGATATGGTCATTTCACAGCTCTTCTTCCCTTCCTCCCTCCTGAAGAGCAACAGGGAGACAATGCATGAGAAGGAAGAAAAGTTCCCACCCTGCACTCCTATCAAAGAGACATAGGTGGCTCATAGGTGTATCCTGTGCAGCATAATAACCAAATGTAGAGAAGTAGATAAACTTTTATTTTTATCATAGAAAACAAGAGGGTGTCCTAAGCAAATTCACTGTGAACCAGAAGGGTGGAAGGCTCTGCTCGTTTGTTGTCAGCCCAAAAAAGAAGAAACAAACACACAAGAAAGGCAGGTCTGTGCTAGCTGTGCCAGCTTAGGTCAACAGAACAGAAAGCTGTTTTTAACATGGTACTGAAGACACATTGAGGAAATAAAATACATGCCAAGTCCAAAGCTCCCTAACACTATCTTTTGCTTGCAGCTCTACATCATGCTGGACAGAGGTTTTCCTGCTTTAAATCTATAATCTGTAAGAACTTGCCCTGAACAGAAATCATATACCCTGCCTGTGGCAGTGGAGTTGGGACTTAATGATCCTTGAGGTCCCTTCCAACCCAAGCTATTCAATGATTCCATGATATGAGCAACAGTACTGCTGTGTTACACTTCACATGAACAAATCCACAGTAAGAAAATCACAGAAAGTGCTGGGGCCCACCAGAAAATCTAATAATCATAGGAGCAGATGGAATCTTGCTTAGAACTTGGAGCATCAGAAAGCCCCCAGAAGCAGCTTTTATTTGCAACTTCAGGAAATAATCTAAGCTATTTGAGATGGGAGCCTAGCTTGAATTAAAAAGGACTTAGATATCTATAAGCTGACTTCAGTACCTGACACTGGCCACCTGGATCACTGTGGTGTCCTCTGTGAAACAATAAAGTTCTGCAGTGAGAGAAGAAAACAACCAACAAAAACAAACACCACCAAACTAAAAGGAGGGGATGAAAGAACACGAAAGCAAAAAGATTATGTACAAGATGGCAGCACATCTGCCACTACCCTTTTTTTTTTTTTTTTTTTTTTGTATATATATATACAGATTAAATCTTTCTGACGCTTCTGAAAATGAATTAAACTCAGTTAACTCCAAATAGATTAGTTACACTAGTTTCTTTGCGGTTAGTGGTTTTTCAAATGACTCTCTCCCCATCCAGAGCCCTCTTATGACAAAAGACTGAACTTCAGCATCTCTACAGGCTGTCCTGAAAAGTTTCACCATTTTGTGTAGGAACATACAATAAAGCACATCCAAAACTACCCTGTTACTACCCTGTTCTGTGAGGAAAAAAAAAAGGGGGTATGGGGGGGAAATAAAGGAAATTTTTTTTCTTCTCATGAGAAACATTACTTTTGGTGTAATTTCTATCTTTCTAGTTAAGGTTGAGATTCCAAGAATAAACGTTTGCCACAGGAACATTGACATATTCTGTTTGCAATTCCTTTTAACAGATCCCATTTTTGTCATTTAAGACTCGCAGAAAGAGATCGCACTGACAGCAAGTTACTGCTTCCCTCCATGAGAGCTGCCAAAACGTGCAGAACTGAGCCCTGTCCTCTTGCTCCCTGGCCTGATGAGTTCGCCTTTAGAGGCATGCACAGCCTGGTTCACACTTACATGATGCACAGAGAATGAGGCAGAGGGCTTGCATAGTGAAGCAACACCTCATTCCCGAGCATGTGCAAAGCAGTCCACCTTCACTTACTGCTAAAATCACTAAAGCAGTGCCATTTGCACTGCATATGTGCAACATGCATGTCTCCAAGATTCATTACTGTGCATATGAAAATTCAATCATATCAAAGCTTAGCTTTAAGAAAGTCCCAAGGGGCTGAACCATGTGCTTATGTACTTTGAGGGGGAAAAAAACAACCCTTAAGTTTTTTTCTTCTTTTTTCTTTTTCTTTTTTGGTAGCATTGCCCCAGTCTTTTTTTGTTTTGTTTTGTTTTTAATGTAAGAACAGAATAGCTGCTGAATGAGTGAACTCCACATTCCTGCTGTGTGTTTATATCCATCCCTTTCATAAATTGAGTTCTGTTTCTGTACAAACACCAGCATATAAATCATAGATGGATTTAAGATTCAATCTCGAGTAAGCTAGTTTTAATAAATAAAACTAATTACTTCATTTGAAAACTGCTGTGCTTTCATCATTTAGCACAACAATGTGTATACTTTCATGCTTTCTCTCTCTACTTTTTGTAGCTCTTTTGAAAGCAGACTATTCTGCAATTGGGAAATCCCACACATTCACCTATTTTCGTTACAACTTGAAAACTGCTTTTTTTGTGATGTTTTTTATGAAAGTAAATCATTATGTAATTCAATCAAAAAGGGAATCACTGTACTGAAGGAAATACATTTAAAATACAATCTAAAATACATTTTCAAGCAAAGATCATTAAAAAATATATACAAAATGAATCTGCTCTTCCTGGTTTTTATATAGGCCCTTCACATCCATGGATGTGAATTTCATAGAAGCTGGTTTCAACCTAGAGATTCCAGAAATGTTATGTAAGCCATAGTTGAAAGAAGGATTTTCAAAGTGTCACCCTCAGTTATCTAAAGCACAATCAAAATGCACATGGAACTTTACTAGTGGCAACAATGCAGGGAGGCAGTCCCTGCTTTACTTCCTCGTTCCAAAACATCACACAAACCTTGACTTCTTGGACTTGCTACCAACATCTGGTGGCTGCTGTGCAGACCCTGTTGGCACCATGCACTGACAGATCAAGAGGGGGGATGCTGCTGGCTGCAACCTCCAGCCCAGGTGGGGCTGGCACCTCTGCTTTGAAGGTGTTCCACAAATCAACATATTATGTGTATAATACAAGGGTTTTCTGGATATGGTCTAACAAGAACTACTGAACTGATGAGGAGAGCCATGCAACCAAACAAGCAGGAACTTCATATGGGGCTCCTTCATGGACTTAAATTCCTCTGAAATGGCATGTCCAGAGTGAGACACTTGTAAGTACAACTGTGGAAGGATAAGACTCAGCTGACAAGCCATGAGACACAAAGTGCTTGCAAGACACAGCCAGTACTGAGATACTTAAAGACAAAATTAAGCTTGTGCTACACCGGCATCTGCAAAGCATCAGTTAATCAAACATAGGGTGTTAATCAGAGTCATTTTTCTGAGGGAAAAATGTAATCCAGCTTCATCATATTTTGAGTTGTCCTCAGACTCTGACAGACTTTCCAGACAGAAACCAAATTTTCCTAAGTATTTGTACATCAGGCAGCGCATCAGAATCCGAGACATTTTCTAGGCGCTACTGCAACATTAATAGGAAGTAGTGCTAGAAAAGCCACTTTATAGGAGCTTTTGCTCTGTATTAAGAAGTCAAATAATAATAACAAATTAAAGTGGGCACCAAAGCATAACCCAGGAAGGAGCTCATACTCCGCATCCCGTTTTTGCAATGAAGAGAAAAGCCACTCAACTATTTAGCAAGACTGCTGCCAGTAAGCCAGCGTCACCCAGATTCCACACAGAAGAGCAAAGAATACATTCTCTAGTGACCTCTGCAGATTTAGCAATCCTGTGCTTTTTTGGTTTGGGGCTTTTTCCTGGTATTTTTTCTTTTTCTTTTTTTTTTTTTTGGACTGTTGCTGGATGTAACTTCTAGGTATTGTAATCAATTTATTTTTAATTCAATGGAGAAATAATTCATACTTTCTTGGTTGTTAGCTATTCAAGATATTGTGGTTGCATTTTTGGTGTCTTTGGTACACTCTGTTGTAACATTCTCAGGGCACTGAAGTCAATTACTAAATTTCATGCTGTTTGACTTGCTACAAAGCACCATCCAAGCATTTTCTAGCAAGTCCTTGTGGGTAACTACATCCTGTTTAAGAAGTGCATGCATGTCCATGTTATGATAGAGGTCAGTGTCAGTGTAGCCATTTTGATCAGGCAAAAAAGCCTTTTTGCTTTGGTTTCTGTGGGTTTAAGCCTCCTAGCAAAAGAATAAAAAATAAAAATAAAATCAAATAAACTAAACCAAGCACATCTGAAACACAAAGGCTTCGCTGGTGTCTGCCCATCATGCCTCTGTAGCATCATAACTCATCCCAGCTTTTCTCTCCTTTCTCTCTGTTCCAGACCTCATCCTCTCTCACCCACCCTGCAGAAATACTCCTCTCCTTTCCTGGCTGTCCCACTTCTTCCCTCACTGCTGCTGCTCTCACTGTGCATGTGGGGAAGTGCGAGGGCTTGTCCTGGTAGGAGGCACAAACCCAACAAGCTATGTAGTGGTGGGGGAAATGGGAAACGCGACCTGTCGGGGAGAGAAATGAAAGAATGGATTTCAGTTGTGGCTTGGGAAAGGTGAAGGGTCATGAAACCTACAGCTTGAAGAAGGGAAATGGCTGGAAATGGAGCTCCGTAGCTCTCAGCCTAGCACATCATTGCGCTGGAGGCAGAAACCACAGTGCCGATGTACAGAGGAGGAGAGAGGGAATACAACCCAGTGGTAAGAAATCTGAAATGTGGTGAACTGAAATTGCTACAGTGCCACCATAAAGGAATCTATGGACAGTTATGACTTGCAGTCCCAGTTGTATTTCCCTTTCAGGTTGTGTCACTGTAGCAGAACAATGACACAGTAAAGCTTTCCCTAGTAGTGTAGTGGAAGCTGTAACTAGCAAGAAGAAAAATTAATGCTGCCAATCCAGCCTCTTTTATTTATGGCTCTATTCACTGTATTTTATTTACTGAGAGAGACCATGTATCCAACATATGCATGGCAACTTTCTAGAAGTGGCTAACTACCAAAATGTTGGCTGCTCACAAAAGTCATTCCTCTAAATCAAGTTGTGAAAGGAAACTGGTGGCAGACAGCATGCAGAACTGAGCTCTCTGAAAAGTAACAGTCTCACATGCACTGCACGCTCCTATTTCTGAGTGTACTTTTCTCCTGTGCAAATGCTGTAGACACCTTGTGATTTTCTGTGAAAATGGGAAAACATTAACAGTCTGCAGAAAGGGGAAAACGGGAGTGAAAATGAAGAACAGTGAAGACAGTGAAATCTCACCAATTTAGCATGTCAGTACTCCTTATTCTCTACTGATCCAAGGCAGTAAAGGAAATGAGAACAGAAAATAAATAATATTCCTTAGAAAGACATAAAAAGACAAGTCATAGTAAGATCCACATTTGCCCTTCCAGTCTCTCCAGCAAACCAAATCAGCTTACTTTGTTCACACAAGTAATTTCTTTAATTTGAACTGGAACTTTGCCTGACAGTGAAGCACAGGATATTCCTTTTCTGGGTAGTTGCACTGTAACCACCAGCTGAAATACATCAACACTCCAGATAAGCCATGAACTATTGTATCTGTTGATTTATAGCTGATTAAAGACTCCCAAGTTGCTCCTAGTCCTGAGAATTAATGTATTAAAGAAACCCTCTGCAAGCGTGTCGGTCTACCAAGCTAGATAAGAGATGATAGCTACTTCCATTTTCAACATATTATAAATTCCATTAATGCAAAGGATTGTTTTAGAAAGAAAGGCAAAGGCATACGCATCTCTATCCCTTTGGCAAACGGCGCACAAAATTTCAGTGCAAAGTCCCATAACCTAAACAAATCAATAACTAACCTAATAAGAGAGTAATTTGCAGAAATTATTACAATGTCATGCCTTAATTAGTTGAAACCATGTGTCACACCACTGTAAAGAATGCAGCGGCTTACCAACCCGACAACTAGAAGCAACACCAACAATCAAGTCTTGTAGCAAGAGTAGCTTTTTTTCTCCCCTTCTACAGCAATTCTATGTTAATTGCTTTTGTGTTTATTGTGTTAATTGTGTTAATTGTGGAGGGTCAGAAATAATACCTCCAATTACTTCTAGTAAATCTGAGTAATTTTCATGATGTGCAGCAGTATGAGAGCACACGGCTCCTGGGGATAATCCCAGGTAGAGAGAGAAGAATCGGGATCAACAGCCCTGACAGGAGTCGAGGCTTCACACCCTGGGGAGCTGCAGCCACTGCTCTCCCGTGTGGTTACTTGAGAAAGAAGAGCGCAGATAGGCTTCCTCAGGTAAACTCATGGCAAGTGCTACATACAGGATGTCTTAACGTGTGTGCCACCTCTTCCAGGATTACAGACACTTATAGTGCTTTCTCCGGCTTGAAGTACACCCTGAGAGTTTGTGCCAGTAACCAGAAATCTATGGCAAACAGTCAATGTTTACAAAGGCAAACCTTGCCAATATAACTTGTGGTCTGTGCACCTGGTTTTCCAGAAGCTAGGTAAATTACACCCAATCACCCTCATCACTGCAATACGCACTCAAGAAATAAGGATGGTGTATGCAGAGAAGGATGGCAAGACTTCAGCAAAAGGCAAAATTACCTATCATGAGTGGGCTGCACAGCACAGCCCTACAAGAACCTGCACTGAAACACAAGACAGGTAACACTCAGTGGAAAAATGGCCCTATACACTGACTTTTGGTGAATACAAACAAAAGAAAAAACAAGGCAAACGTAAATGAAAGCATACCACGCTCCTGTATTTCCTCAAGGTGATTTAGCATGATATTTATTACAATGTGCGCAAGGAAAGAGCACAGTACTTCAGTAATATGAAACTTGAGCACAGCGTCCGTTACTAAACTTTGCTCAGAGGTAAGGAAAGGCAACCAAATTCTGGGTGAATTATAAAACAATTGAGTGGCTAGGGAAAAGAAAGCTCGGAGTAGTTTAAAAACAAATTTACCACTTACAAAAACTACCATCATTATTATTATGCCTGCACACAGTACCAAATGATAACGTATAATGATTAGGAAGCCGATATCAAATGTTGCAAATTCAGTGGGTCATTTGAATTTGCAGCTTCTCTGCTGTTTTAAGGAAAATGTAGGCAAGACAGAGACCCTTCAGGCACTAAGTATTTTGCCTTTTTAGTGATGAATGCTGGCAGCTTTCTTGCTGCTGCGCTGTTTGTTGCTTATGAAAAGCAGCTGTATTTTGAGGTACTAATAATACCCAATAGTATAAAAACTTTATTTTCTGAAGAAGTCTAACTCCTTCAACAACAGAAATGAGTAACATTCATACCATCCAAGCAGAAGCTTGATGGGAGAGAATTAGAGGATCAATAAGGATTGAAAGCTTAAAATACTGTTTTCTAGTTTATCAGAAATAAAGAATGTTTTCTATCAGGTTCTCCAGTTTCAAGGACGAAAGAGACAGCATAATTCACAACAAGGTATGACTTTGGTTTTGCTTTGTTTTCCCATATAGTTGCTATAACCTATTTTTTTTTTCCCCCCTTATGCTCAAACTTCATATTCAAGACTGTAACTCACCATCTATTCCAACTGGTTATAGCCAAATACAACTTCTGCAACCAGTGCAGTGTATACTGGACAAGAAACCAGGAATTTATTCTCTTCATATTAAGCAAATGAACATGCGAGTCATGCCATTGGAACAGGATGCCTGTTCCTTCTCACCACAGGGAAAGATATCAGAGCTTAACTTGCTAGGCAAGATTTTTAAAAGCAAATTTGCTTCACCACTAGAAACATCTTTTCACCTTGTGTTCAGATTTTCCTCAACTATTTAAAATTCTGCTCATTTATTGTCTCAGAGTTAACACAAAGTTTCTTCCTTTACTTCCAGCTGTAGGAAGACAAAGAGATACTGAAGAATATTTTCATTGGATTACTCTTTCTTTCATCAGTTATTGATTCTACTGATAACAAGTAATCGTTTAAAGACCTCTCAATGACTACTCTCACTCCTAACACCTATTTTTACATATCTTGTCCCAGACAACCCTGAAAAAGTTAATTAATGCAACACAGTAAAGCTTTGGTAGCATCATGAAAGGGAGACTAGCAGTTCTTCGCATATAGCACGCAGACGGACAGACACTCGAGCAATGAAGCAATGTCCTACCTCTCCTTGCCGGTGATAGTGCTTGGGAGGTTTTCTCATCTGCTCTAGCATTTTCCCCTTCTTACTGCTAGCAAGCTTCAGTCCCTGGTGGATGCCTGCGGATCTGTTGGTTGCCTGAGTTGGAGCCTCCCCCATCAGGGTGGACTTGATGGAGTTCACCTTGGAGCTGGAGCTGTCTAGCTGGGAGCTCTCCACGATCAGGACCGCGGCTAGTAAGAGGAGACAGCAGGAGCACTTATTCCACATCAGCACGACCATCTCCCCTCCCCCCAGAAGGCTTTTTTTTTTCCTTTTGATTTTGATATATATTTTTTTCTTTTTTAAGGAAAAGTAAAAGAAAAGAGAAGGGGGCAAAAAGGTTTGGGAAAAATATCTCCCAATGTTGTTAATAAGGGAGTGGATTTCGATGCCCCACACACGAGGAGCTGCTGTTCTGTGAAAGTCGGGAGAAAAGTAATAAAAAAATAAAAGAATTCCCTAGGAAAAACAAAACCAAAAATGTGTCAAGTCTATAGGCACTGAGCAACTAAGCGGGTCTGTGAAGTGGTGGCTTTTTCCTCCGGGTTCTTGAGAAGTCCAAGCAATTCTCTAGTAACTGAGAGCAACAGGCTGCAAGGCAATGCAGCCGGGCAGCTGCCGCCGGCACAGTCCCCAGCACGTTTGTTCGGCTCCAGAGGAAGGGCGGTGAGCAAGTTACTTCCCCCACTCCTCCTCCTCTCCTGCCGCATAAGCCAGCAGAGAGGAAACTCAAACCAGATCCAATCCAAGCAGCACCGGCAGAAGCTGGGCTTCGTTTTCTTTCACTCTCTCTCTCCCCCTTCTCTTTACTTTTTATTCCCCTCCTCCTTTTTTCTGTCTTTTGCCCCAGCCCATGCAGCCAGCGGGAGCGAAAGCACCATGTCTCCTCCTCTTCCTCCTCCTCCTTCTGCTGCTCCTCCAGCCCACCCGTGGCAGGGCCATGAGGCTGGGGGCAGAGGCTGGTAGGCACCCAGTGATAGCCTTGCACCTATGGGGAAATCCAGCAGCAGCTGCTCACTGGCTTTTCTTGTTGCTTTTCCCCTCCTGGACTCCACAAGGCAGCCTGCTTGTGTCAAGGTACTCCAGCCCCCCAAAGCACTTGCTGGGTCATGGAGTGAGTTAAAATTTCAGAATTAAAATTTTACTTTTTCCTGTACTCAGCTTCATATAAGGGGTAAAGAATGAAAACCTAAGTAAAATAAATAACTCCTGCTGACATTTGCAAAGAAACGTTTCAAGAAGACAAGAAAGCAGTTTGCAGTCTCATAAGACAGTGATAAAAGCCAGTCCTTTTTGACTGCTTTTGACTTGACTGTTGCCTCCAAGCCCTCACCCCTCGCAAGCTCCAAAGCCAGCGCAAGCAGCTAGCAGAATGGCAGGAAGGGCTCCAGCAGTTTTCTTGGAAGCTGACAGCAATCCACACACATACAAATCTGTAAAAGCTAGAGAAACGGGCAACTTGGACATATATGAGCAGTGTATGCACCTATGTGCACAGGTAGCTTCATGCAAGGGAGTAAGCTGCTCACCCACCTGTTCACACAGGCCCAAGCTGAGATGAGGAAACATAAACCAGTGACAGCTCCCTGATTTCTAATAAGAAGTCAATCCTGAATTTCCTCTTCCTATTATCACTGGCTGACATAGTCACGTTTTGTATTCTTGCTGGGAATAACACAAGTTACAATTCACATCTCTTCATCATGTTCTCCACATAAGTCACAACAGAGGCTTAGCACTAATCTGCCCTGCTTCATATACGGTACCAAATTAATATAACACCTGCAGGTTTTGCTTCATTGGGTGCTGTAAGACCACATGTTGTATCAATGCTTTGGCTGTGATATGTACTCTTTATAAAAAAAAAATAAAAAATAAAAAATAAAAATAAAAGAAAGAAATCTGCCTGTGCTTCTTTTACAGAGGAAGCAACAGAAATTTATAAGTCAGCAATGGAACACTGACCACCAAAGTCGCCTTGAATAAGGGAGGATTACAAAGAAGGCAAAATAAGCTGATGAGACATACAACGAGAATCCATGACAATAAGCAACACAATATGATGACCTCATGCAAGTATCATTCAGCTCTTCTTGAAATACATGGACATGTGTGGCACTGAAGAGAGGCACATAGCATGTAAAAGGGCCAGACTGTAAGCAGATTGCATCTGAAATTAGATATCTATTAGTAACATATTAAAATTACATAATAAATATAAGAGGCAAGTTGCATTCAAACTTCCTTGAAATAAATAAGAGAGTCCCAGTAAATTCACATCCTTCAGAAATGTGAAGACAATAAGGAAGGAAGCTCAAAGCTTTTCAGACATTCTAAGACAGATACCCAAATTCATTTTTTTAATCACTCTGGATTCAGTTAAACATGAAGTTACTCAGACAGCTGGATTCAAATGAGTTTCAAGATATAAATTTAAATTTAGTGGGTATCCTTCCAACAGGGCAAGACCTGTCTTGCAACTTGCTACTCTGATGGGAAGACAGCTTGCAGCATCTCTGAAGAAACAAGGAACAGCCTTGGCTTTGCTGTACCAACAGACTGAATTCTAGGTCCAGTGGCACCAGCAACCCACCTCACTGCAAGGCATCTGCTGAGCAACAAGCTGCTCAAGCAGAAGGCTGAGGGCTATAAACCTATGTTCAAACTGGTCAAATGTAGACTCTCAAACTTCATTGTGGATTTCCTGTGCTCCTCACTGCAGCAGTTCTTGTGTTTCTTAAAGACACAGGACTACCTCACAGCATCAACACAAAATGAAAACAAAACAAAAACAAAATTAAGCAAAACAAAAAGTACAGAGGCAAAAATACCAAGAAGCATCTGCAATTTTCAGATGTACGGAGGCACAGCAATCTAGAATTTCAAAAGCAGAAACAACTTCTCAAGCACATAAGTACCGTGCAGGATGTACCAGAGGAACCAACTAGAAAACCTCATACCTTTAACAATATGAAATGCACAATGCAGAGGCTGACCTACTGCTGAAGATCAGTCAGAAAGAGAATCTGCCATCAAATCCTCCACTAAGTTTGAGTGGCCCATTTGGAGCAGCTAAAGATCATGTATTTGTGTGTGTGGTTGGTTGCTGTGGTATAACCTGGCAGGTGACTCAGCACCACACAGCTGTTCTCTCACTCCTTCTCTTCCCCCCAGTGGGATGGGGGAGAGAATTGTAAAACAAACAAACAAACAAACAAATAAAAACACACACACACACAAAAAAAAAGGTATAACTTTGGGGTTGAGATAAGACTTACTGTTTGCTGAGAGAAAAGGAAAAGGATAATAATTATGACAAATATATATACATGAATGTATATAACAAGTGATGCACAAGCTATTGCTCACAGCCCCTCAATTGATGCCCAGCTTGCCCCCCAAGCAGTGGGAGAGAGCAAGGTAAACCCTTCAAATCTTCTTCCTCATGATGTCATATGGTGTGGAATTATCCCTTTGGTCAGTTTAAGTCAGCTGTTCTAATTCTGTTCCCTCCCAGCTCCTTGGGCCCTTTCATGAGAATGGCATTGGCTCTGTACAACACTGCTTAGCAGCAGCTATAAACTTTGGTGTGTTATCAACACTGTTTTTCTCCCAGAATCAAAACATAGAATCACACCAGACCATACCAGAAGAAAAAACTCCATTGCATCTGAAACAAAGACATTGGGTAAATGCTTGTAAGCAGTCTAATCTTTTGCTCAAACCCATGTCTAGCAGCAAACTGTACAGAACAATGAAAGAATCATTACCCTGAAAATGACACTCAGTGCCAAATGCTATGTAACATACAAGATGGTCACTAGAAATCTCCCATCTGGTACTGCATTACAGAGAGCGAGCCTGCTCTGAATGTTGCCTATACAATCATGAAATTTCCTGGGTTTGCAGGTAACAAGAAATCACCATCTCAGCACCTCCCAACCAGACCCTGTGATGCAGCAAACTTGCATGCGTGCGGCCACCAAACACACATTGCACCCACAGGAGAGGCCAGGTTCACCCCAAAGGAGTGCAGGTGTCTGGCTGGCATGAGACATCCTCCTGAGGTGGTACCTTCAGTGCCTGGAATCCATTAACATGAACATTCATTAATCACCAACGAACATCAAGCTGCAGATATTGAGAACTACCTCACTGAGGCACAGTACCCATAAAATGAACAATTATAGGTAATTGTTAAAATGTATTTCAGTATGCAGTTATGCATTTATACCTCTCTAAGGCTAAATTAACATACATTTTATAAAAAAGTAGGCTTTTCTTTTGTCTTGTTTGCATCCTTAAAGAGGAGAAACACAACAGAGTGAAGTTTGCATTTGGATCCAAAACAGGCATTCATACCCTGAATAAAAATTGGAGGACTAAGTGCTCCAAACATACATTTCTGCTTTACATATGATTTGGTGTTTCTTTTAATTATACTTACTTACAAATTTAATGGAAAAAATTGAGTGGCCTTAAACAAACAAAGATTTTCATAGAATTTTTCCAGTCTCACTACGAACTCTTGCCAAAATCAAGAGGCCAATGAAGTATTTCAGTGTGCCAATATTTTCACTGAGAATTATTAACATATTAACTACTTTTTCTACCAACTCATTTTTCTGTATGAAGTCGTGTCTCCCTTTTCATATTTTTTTGCCAGGGAGTTCAATTAGATTCTTTTTTCTTTTTTTCCTTTTTCATTTTTTGGGATGCAGATGATGGAATTTGATGGAAAAGCATGGAAAAGAAGACAAATATTTCTTCTTCTTTTCTCACCCAGGCGCCACCCCCCTTGAATTTCTTTTCTCCTTTTGCCTCTGAAACTATTTTTAAGATGAACTGTTTTGAAAACGCAGTCTAGAAGAAGTGAAGATAAAAGCAAGAAATAATGGAACATAAGAAATTAATATATTCAATTCGAGGAAGAAAACTCAACAAAATAAAATGGGGAGATCTTTCACTAGACCTCCTTCAAAGGGCCAAAATAGTACACTACAAAAGCAAACTATGACAGGCCAGATTATAATCCTGTATATTTTAAAGCAACTATATTTTAGGCCCCTTGACTTCAATTGAACTGTTTTTGATTCATACCAGCTTTAGTTCAGACTAACGTCCCATGTTTTCCTTTCTCTTAAATAAACAAAATTACCTGTTCTTCAAATTAAATCTGTTTTTAATTCTATTTAAAGCATTTTGGAATACTTCTTGTATGAAGGACGTTCTGTAACATAGAGGTGTATTGTTTTTTTGTTATTATTATTTTTTTGTTTTACCAGCTGCACTGAATTTCCATTGCCCCTTACAGCAACTCTCACAGCTTGGCTGTGGCCAGATTTCCCTTAGCTCTGCCCCTGGGGCCTACTCTGTGCTTTATTTAATTTCTTACTAAAAATATGCAATCAAGACAATCAAGTGATAGCTAGTTTTTCTAAGACTGCAGCTCAATAGTATATTTTATTCTAAAAAGCTCATATAAGGAGTTCCTTCCTCTCCTCTGTCCTCCATCAGTCTGGGCATGCCTCTATTTCTTCACCACCTTTGTATTCAGCCCAAATCAAACCCCACTAAGCAACTCTTTCCTTCTGTGGGGAAGGCTTTACACTGGGGTACAGAGTCAGGAGAATGCAGGCACTTGGTGTCAAATGGGGACAAATGACAAGAGGAGCCCTTTTCCACCAAATCCTTCATGTCCTGGGACTCTATCCCCAGCAAAGCGCCCAGAGGATGTGTTGGGGTGTGCAGTTCCCAAAAGAACAACAGATGGGTGCCAGCTTCAGAAATCCACAGTATTGCAGTCTATGGTGACCACAAAACCCTTCTCTGCAGGTGGTATTTCCATATTAGCAGCAGGGGAACTATTCTTTAGAGCTAAATCTGTGACCCCACCAGCATTTTAGAGGGCAAGACGTATGAGAAGCTGCTGAGGTCTGATGGTTTGTGAAGTCTACAGGAGAAGAGGCTGAGGGAAGGCCTCATGATGGTTGCAGCTCATCACAGGGGACAGCAACATGACCCAAGAGAACGACATGGAGCTGTGTCACTGGGAGGGTCAGGTAGGGGTTAGGGAAAAGCTCTCCACCAGAGGGTGGTGGTCATGGAACACGCTCCTCAGGGCAGTACACATAGGTCCAAGATGCCAAAGTTCCAGGAGCTTTTGGACAGCCCAGACACTCGTGGAACTGCTGCATGGCCCAACTGAGCCATAACACAGCCTTAGCAGCAGCCAGTGCAGAAGGCACAACATCAACCCTGAGAGGTTCTAAATTGTAAAACTATGCTCCTCATGAGCAGGAGGGAGGCAAATGATGCAATAGAACTGTTTTGAAATATTTATGACTTTTTGTCCTTCAGGTTGTTTTTTTTTCCCAAAAGATAAGTACTAAACATTATATTTCCTCATAGATAACTCCTTTACTTGATGAAAACACTCCAGAATGGTGTTGCAGTTAATTAACAATACAAAGTGCAACTGGCACAGTCACTCACAGCTCAGGATTTCAATCAGCCCCTCTTGTGATCATTAACCCTTCATAAAGGAATCATCCATTCCTTGAGAGGATGACAAAAGCTAAGAGGAAGACTCCCAGATGACTGAAAATAATAACCACTGACCAATGTTGTCAAACATATTAACCAGTTGATTAAAATTATTTTAAGCTATTTAATTTTTTTTTGCCAAAAAACCCTCACTGCCTAACTGAACTAAGTAATGGAAGATGGTTGACTTGATACGGCAGCAGCTGCAATATCAGCATCCTTCTCCCAGATGCATACGTTGAGGAGTTGTTAAAATAATAAAAATAGTTACAATTATCAAGTTCACATATACCCATTTTCTTTGCAATATTCTTTGCAATATTGGAGCCAAGTTACTCAAATTTTCCAAAGAAAAATAACTGTGAGAATTCCCTTCTCAGGAATTAAAGCAGCAGAAAATAACAAGGCTGAAAAGGGAGTTAGAATGGAAAAAGTTGTGGAACCCTAGCTATAATAAAAGCAATGAAAAAGCTGATTGCTATTTATTACATCTATTTGGTGTTTTTTGATAAATACAGTCTCTCTGTAAAGCATATAAAGCAGCAAATGTAAAAATAGCATTTGCGTTGGCTTAAAATCCTGACAAGCAAATGCTTCTGAAGCTAGGATGTTGTATCTACAGACTGTAAAAAAGAAAATCTAACGTCCAGAGAGAGAGTAGCCTCTACTCCGCCTAAGAGGGATCTGCATCTCTGTATGATTGCTCAATGTTATTCCCTGCCTTTATTTAAGAAAACATCTCAGAGATATTCTCCTAGAGAAAACTCCCACAGTAGTTTTTCTTTCTTGTTTTTTTTTTTTTTTTTAGCTTATTGTTGTAGAAGGAAATTCTAGTATGACACAAAAATCTTTATCCACAATACAAGAACTTACAATGGGTTATCCATTCATTAGATAGCATTAAATCACATTCTGTCCTACTAACAACCTGACATGACTCTACGTGATTAAAAAGAAAAAAAGAATCTGGTAGTGATCACTTATGAGCTGGGATGTTTCTATTCTGATTTTTTTTTTTCTGTTGAAGAAGTTTTTCCATTGGAATGCCAGCATAAGGAGTGCTTCCTATCACCTAGAAATGTATGCTTACCAGGAGATGCGATACCTGGTGTGAATGAAGAGAAATAACATTCTACGTGCAGTTTTCACAAAAATGGGGAAAGGATGAATAAGCATCTCACTCATTTATAGCAGAGAAAAGCACTTAATGTCAGTGTCAAAGATAACTCTTTGCTGTCTGTTGGTGAAAGTGGACAGAAAGAAAAAGAAAATCATAGAATCATTAAGGTTGGAAAAGACCACTAAGATCATCTAGTCCAGCTATCAGCCCTTCAACACCACCCCCACATACTCATGTTAAACCAAGGGTCTCAACCCATACTGTTTTAATGATGCAGCCTATCTATCTGGCAAGTAAAGTAGCAGCAAAATCAAGAATTGTGGCAAAATTAGGATAGTCATTCAGTGAGCTCTGTGGGCTGCCTTCCTGGCTAGCTGCAAACGTGATGGAGAGCAACTGTGAAGCTCAATATCTACAAACAGAAGAATGCACTGCAGCTTTCCGCCTCTGCATATGTTTACCCTCCATTCTCTGGTTGCAGGAGATTTCCCATTTTTCTCTCCGCATAAGGAGAAGTCAAGAACAATCAGAAGGGGAAGGAAGGGGAGCCTTTGGACTACAGCCAAGCATGATAGAGAGAAGAGAGCCTGCTTCATTGCTCAAAATACAAATACCCCAGGGGAGTATCTAAATTTATTCCCACTCTAGGATTTGGTAACTCAAAGACAATAACTGTATAAACCTCAGCCTAAGCTTCCATCCCAAAGTTTGGCTCTTGTGCTCCAGGATCTGCTGTGTCCCAGATTCTTCCAGCTGAAAGAGTTAATGTTTATTTTGCCATCTTTACTTCGCATATAAATTCTCTGAGTCTAATCAGAATGATTGAGTACCTGTACCTTAAGTTGTGATGCAAAGTATCCTCCTAAATGAGCTTCTCATTTAAGTCAGTGGATATCAATGGTGTTACAGGAAGAACAGAACTAGTCCTTTGCCTTTTTTGCTAGTATCCATAATAGGCAGCTTTATTTTTCTGTGTAACAAGTACCAGAATACTGAATGTAGCTGCCAAGAAATGCAGAACAAACAGACTTACATGTTTTTCCCTTTATTTCCATCATTTGACCTTTGCTTTTTATGTTTTAGAAAAAAAGTCGCAATTTTATTTACATGTATAATCTAGATGAAATGCTAGTTTGTGTGTAGAAAACTATGAGGACTTTGATCTTGGAATTTGATTTTCCACTTTTTGAAAGCAAAACATAATGGATTAATGGAAATCTTGAAATGTTAGGTTTTAGGATGATTCTCATTTCATATTTCTGATTCCTTCAGCCCAGACAAGTTCTCTCTGGGCTCCCTAGAGGCCTGAGGCATTAGTTCATAGTCCCCAACATTACCATACATCCTGACATATTAGGTACTGAAATGAGTCATCCTGCCCAATTCAACAGCAACTTTGAAACCTGCAGAAGTACTAGAAATTAGAGAGAGGATGAATGATTAAAACAGAACTCACACTATGGGGAGCAGAGCAAAAACTAATATGGAAGGAGCAAAGGTGTGAGGAGAATAAACAGGAAGAAGTACATTAAACAATAATCTAGGGATATCTGTGGATATTTTCTACTAGTTTTTACCATCTTGAGGTTTCAAACATGCAACTTACTATGCGGATTATTTATTTATTTACTTACTTATTTCCAGTAATCAGACTCATCAACTTGAAACATTTCGCTTTCATTTAAAAATCTCACATTATTTATTTCTAAGTATCTGCTGGTTATAGACCTGGTTCTCACTGCCTATATACAAAGAATACCTCACTTCTTTCACCTCATACTTAATGCGTGACCCATCTTTCTAATTTTACATCAAAAATTAGTTTTCTCTGATGCCATGCAAGAATGTTCTTAATCTTTTTTAGCAAGTGATTTGAACAAAATCACAATAGATAGTCCACAATATTGAAAGAGAAAGGAGGTAAAGAGGAAAGAAAAATTAAGTGCCAGCTTCTACATACGTAGAATATTCTTAGTAAAGTAAGATATCATTTTTTATGTTAAGTTTCTTATTCCACATAAATCTAATGGAAAAAAATAAATAAATAAAAATCCCTAGTCATGCCTCCAGGTATCACTAGAATTTTCATGCGATAAAACCGTGATGCTTCACCTTAAATTGTGAGTGACACAAGGTTATTCATTTGAAAAGTGACACGGTGTTACTGCTAGAAAAATCTATGACTTTGTTCATTTGTTTTTTTTTAACAGACTTAATATCTACCTACATCATTTTTGCTATCTCCACCTGCAGTGGTTTACAGATGACAAACATCTCAGCACCACTGGGGCATGAATAGAGAGCATCTTTGTGGAAATAACCCTTCCCAATACACATGAAACCAAGTGCAAGGTGAATGCTGCTTCACTGAAAGTCACAGCCTGCTACCTACCACCCAAGACAGAAAATTCCTTCCAGAAAAAAAATTAACCAAGACATTAGAGGCTCTCTCTCTCTCGTACTCTAATTGACTTTAATGCTGTGAAAATTACAGCTCAGTTCCTAAACACTGAAGTCACGGGGGACAAACTCATTATCACAGCATTTGATGATCTTTTTCTCTGCAGTAACATAAACATCATGCCTGGTTTTGACCTGTAGGTTGACTTGGTTTTTGATTACATCAATTAAACTCAGACTATATTTAATGTTCTCTGTCGGTAATTCTCAATGTGATCTTAGGAACAGGGAATACTTTGCCAATACTAAACTTGAAAAAGCTCTAGATACACATCAGTTTTTCCTATAGGTTCATTGTTCAGTTCAAGGCAAGGGATGATGGTTAACACTTTCAGAAGGCAAGAATGTCAGTGCCCATGTTGCACTGCAAACACAGCTAAACTGAATTAAACTTCACAGTTCAGAAACTAACTTGTTATTCAAAGTTTTCCTGAGATGAGAAGAGCCTTCTCAAAAAGCAGCTTCCCCTCAAAACTGAAGACAAGCAGTGTGCATCCCCCGCCTCTTTTAAAGCCTCTTGGATTTGCTTCGCAGACCTCCTGCTGATTGTCAGATATGAGCTTCCCAAGGCACATAAAACTATCTCCATTTCACAGTACACACAGAACAAGAACGTACGTAACCTGTTTTCTCAAAACACACGTGTTGCAAATAAAGATATCAAATGTACTGACATTTCTGCATCACAGCTTAAAATAACATCCTGTGCAATGCCTGTATACTGCGCTGTTAGCTCAGTTTTGGATTTTCTGAATGCTGAATGTGCTTTCAAAGAATAATGCTCCAGTTCCTTTACAATACATGAGTATACTGGCTCTTAAGCTGGGAAACAAAGTTAAGAATGTGTGGGTTTTGGCTTCAAAATTAACCATGCTTTAGTAATCTAGTATACTAAACTGTTTCTTATTAATGTATCATGCAAATACTCTCCAGTCCTCCCGCAAGTCTGACACTTTCCCAACATATCAATAGCAAATGTTCTGTGAAATGCAATTTTTCTGATGTAGGCCACCCTGACTTTCAGTGTGATCTCAACCCACCATCCAAATCTTCATGGCAGATGCAGAACGGGGCTGTTCTTTAATAAGGGAAACAATATTGGAAAAAATTGTTTGATACATCTTGTTTAGTTTTCTTCAGTAAAGAGCCAACCGTCTCCTCCCTCCACCCTTTTTCTTTTTTCTTTCTTCTGTTTTTTTAAATGATGGCTGAACAAAGCTAAGTTTGTGTTTTCTAAATTAGAACACAAATTAATTGGGGGAAGGGGGGGAGGAGGGGGGAGGAGGAGAGGGAGGAAGGGGAAGGGGAGAAGGGGAAGCATTTGGCACCAGCCCCTCATCAACAAAACTGTTTGCCCTTGCAGTGTGGTCTTGAAATGCATCAACTTGATGCAGACAGAGGTAGAAGGTACCCTACGGAGTGTAAATGAGCTCTGTAGTGATTCCATGAAGTCTGTCCCCCTCTTCCAGAACATAGTTTTATTTAATGCTGCTGCTACATCACCTGAGTGCAGCAGCCAGACTCGTGTCCTTTCTCTGGATTGTAGACATTGCTAAGCCAACAGGTAGTAGCACTGGAAGTCTTGAGCACCTCCAGGGATGGGACATCCACAGAGTTGCCTGGGTGCTTGACACAGAAGGCTTCCAGTTAGACTGCCTGCTGTACGAGAGACTTTGTGGCTTTCCCTGGGCTGACAGTTGCCCCACCTGGGCTGTCACAGGCACTAGCCTGGTTCTCATGCTCCAGTTCAAAGCCCACCCCTGTACATGGGGCTGTAGGTTGTGGAACAGACAGCATTCGGGTTTGTAGCCAAGGCAGGAGACAGCTTAAAACCACGCATGAAGGGTAAGGGAGGAGCACATAGTCGATTTCTGTTGAGTTTTCATGTGTTTGTGTTTTGTATCTTTGCTCAGTAATTAAAGCCAGTGTTATCTAGTCTCCTTTGCTTCAGCTGTCTCATCTTTCAGAGGCTTTTTATAGGCACTGTAGCAAAACAGAACCTCAAGGAAGGATTTTAATCTCTTCTGATTTTAGTCATTACAAGTCCAAAATCCAGCTTTTCACCTCCCCTCATTCTTAAAGTTATCTGCACAGATGCACTCATTTTTTTCTTCCACAAAACCTACATCTGTTGTGTTTCAGATGTAGCTCTCAGAGCTGAGAGAAAATGAAGAGTGAAGATTTGGAAAAATACAAACTACTGCTCAACCAAGTTCTGTATCCATTGGTAAGAGTTTGAATTAAAAACGTAGGTGAAGTCCAGGACTTGAAACGGGACTTCCAAAGCAATGTCTTCTGCCACATTTATTCTGTCTTTAACCTATCAGTGCAGCACCTGAATCCTCTCACTGGAGGGGGATAGGAAACAGTCACAGCTGTAAACGACAAATGGCTTTGCACTCAGGCATGATACAAGATGCAACAGAGGGAGGAAACCAGTTCTGTTAGACTTACTCTGATTATGCCTTTTTTAACTCCCTAAATTGAAAGCAACTGGAAATATTTAGGAAACCCAGGAGATTTAGCTCTTGTTTATACAGCAGATGAAAACAACTGACCCAAATACCTCTATATTTTGAAGCTCCAAGGTAGAGAAATAGTTTATTTATTAAAAATAACCAGATCCTCTAGGTTGTATTGCCTACAGAAAACTAAAATCTGAAATAATTGTTTTTTAAAAATTGATTTCCTTTAACATGTGTACAAGATTAAACGGTTACAACTAAAAATGCTAGATATTCTGAAATATTTTTAGGGAATATCTGAGTTGCTTATTCTGGCAGCTTCCATAAGAAAGGGGATCAGGATGGTATTTGCATTTCCCTCCCCCTAGAAATATTATTTTAAAAAAAAAAAAAAAAAGAGTAAGAACAAAGAACTGAATACAATGAATTCAGTCAGTCTATTACAGAGCATACCTCTGCCTCAGTTGGCCAGTAAAGGCACCATACACATACTACAAGACAGGCCTAAACTTCTGCTCTAAATTGAATCAACACTTGAAATAAGCAGACAGCAAGTCTATAATTTCTCTATGTGCAATACATTTATACGATTTATACCACGTTCATTCTCTTAAATCAGAATTTCTTTATTACTGTGATTATCCTGCAAAGTCACATGCCCTCTAGTGAGCATCTTGCTAAGTGAAGAACTGCCGTCTCTCTTGAGTTGCTTCTATACACAACTATGCACTATTTCTCTACAAGGTACTAAAAGCATTTTGAGCTCGAGTCTCCTGAATCCTGTAGTTCTCTGTGAGTTTATGCACTGAAGGCAGGAAATTAAATAATCCAGTATCTTGAATTGGGCAACATAAATATCTACTCCAGTGAGCAATATTTAAAACAAAGCTAAACGTTGGGACTACAGAAGTCTCAGTGCTCCCTAGGAGCTAAATAACAAAACTAAGTGTTTCAGTAACTCTTATGAAAGAGTTTTTATATCCTCAGGGACAAAAACCTCCTCCTAACTTGAGAAACAAAGGCACAGGATGCTACTGCTTTAGAAGCCGTAAAAAACTGTACCAACAAACACAGTACTCAACAAACACAGTACTGTCAGATATGTTCTACACGCTGTTTAGAGAAGACTGAAGCAAATTCCCTCTGAGGAACATTTTCACACCTCTGAATATTTCCTGTAACAAGATTTTGTCTTGTGCCCTATAAGACTAGATAGTTCATCCACCTGTAGGCAGTTGCCATCCAGAAAAAGAGCCCCACTAGCTGAACAAATGTCAGGCCTTCTGGGGAAACAGTACTCAAAGCAGGTTCACAACAATCAAGACAAATGCATGGCTGGTGGATATTTTGCCTATATCATCAGTAAGCTTACATCAAAGACATCAAGATATTTCATGCACCACACATGCCTTCTGTGCCAGAACATGGGCAGCTCCCACTTTAAAGCAATGCTCTTTTCCTGGCTAGACATTCAGGTCTCAGTCAGCAGCTTCACCATTCATACAGATGAATTTTTAACATATGCTTAAAATCTTAAAGAATTGAATTCAAACACAGATTTAATCAGAGCTTGCTACAGCTCCGTTTTGCTTATTTGTGTCTCTCTGTATATCATTGCACCCACATCCTTAAAAAGATTGACTCTGTCATAAAACAACATTTGGTTGGGTACTAATAAAGACTGATTCATGTGAAAAGAATAATAACTGCAGTAGCTATTGCCAAAGGTAATAGTAAAGCATCCTCTTCACTTCATACAAGTTACAAATGCACAGAACAAGTGATTCCTGTTTTATGATAAAGATTATTGTTTTCTTAAATTAACAAAAAATGCACTGTATTTATTCTGAAACCAACAATAACTAAAAACCAAATCCATATAGTGTAAATCCCATTTATCTTGATGTGCTCAGAAAAATACATAACACGTCAGAAAAATTAGCTGCTGACTCAGAGATTGACTATTACATTTGGAAAGTCAGTCTCATCTGAAAAGTATAAAGTGTCTTTTGGAAACGCTAATTGATTTTTTCTTTTATTTTTCCCAAGCAGATGGGAAACTGTTGTATCCAGCTTATGTGGTAGAAGTGATTGTCATTCACTATTTTGTGAAGCTATCAGCTTTAAAAGCAAAAAGCAGTGTAGCAAATGTGATTTACAGTTTTTAGGCTTTGGATTGTTTTCTAGCCAATAACTCTTGACCTGTGCACTTCTATACTGTTCTTCTTCAGCTATGATAGGTTTGGCTGTGCACTCAGCTGGCACTTTAAACATAATTCAGCCTCATCATGTAGACACGCCTAATTAAAGAGATGTATCTATTGTAAAATTCCCTTTCTGTTGGGAATAGTAGCTGGATTATAAATACGTTTTTGACATACATCTATTTCTTCTGCATAGGAGTTGATGTAGGATTTAATACTACCATCCAAAAACCTCGTCATCCCAACTGGGGTAGTATTTGGAATTTCTCCATGCTGGGCAAAGAAAAATTATCTTCATGTAAAGATACTTATCTGGACACAGCAAAGTAGTTCCTCTAGGGGAAATTACAACTGACAGCATAAGAAAGTCTGGTTAGTAATCCAAGTGACATTCTGGAATATGCAGATGATTAAGTAACAATGCCTGGACTGGACCAGATCAAGACAAATCAAATTCCACCAAGAAATTCACTGTCTAAAAGATCAAGAACTAATCTCAGGAATCCATCTAAAGATTAAAGATGAAAGTAAGTTTATTACTTTACTTATTATCCTTCAATCACATATCACATTTTTTACTTTTGTGGATGCCTCTCTCTTCACCCAATATCTAGCCTGGATCTTTAGGCAGTACTCTATTATTATTATTCATCTATTTAGATGAACAAAACCTATGATTTACCAACAAAGTCTGAGTCTTACCAAATATGTTCTCTCTTTCTCTGGAGAGTCCATCATGCATCATAATCAAAGGAAAGATGCCCTATCCCTGGAGGCATTTAAGCCAGGCTGGATGTGGATGTAGTTCTGGGTAGCCTGGTCTGGTGGTTAGCAACCCTGTACATAGCATGGGTGTTGAAACTAGATGATCACTGTGGTCCTTTTCAACCAAGGCCATCCTATAATTCTATGAAAACAGACAAATTTTTACTGTTCACACTAGAAAACCAATAACTGATCAGCATTTATTTTCACAGCTTTCATGTAGAAGCAGAGCTCAGGTTGTACACTGAGACATACACTTTCTATACTTAGAAGAATGAATGTAACTTGTGAGGAAGCTAGATCATCTGTTCCATACTGACAATAATCTGCCCAATTTCCCACTGGTACTCTAGAAAGCTAACGATCTGTAGATAACTAACGGCCTTTGGAAATCTTAGCAAGGGTGCCTTGACCTGGTATATGCACATAGAACTTATAAACATGCATTTATTTTTAAGATCAAGCTTGCCATCTCACCTTCCCACCTTAGTGAGAAGCAAAACTTTGGAATTCATTGCTGTCTCATTATTAGCCTCTCTGTGCAAATGTGTTCTTCTCATTTCCTTAAAGGGGAAGAGTGGGGGAAGTATGTGTTCTGCTTTACTCAGAACAATAGTTTTTACTAAAGTTACAATCAGGCAACACAGAATGGCAAAATACTTCATCTATAGATTTCTAAATGGAACAGCAACTACAATTAATCTCTTCTCCCATCTAAATCCTTGCATCCCTTCCTTTTTCACAAATTCAGATATCTGTTAATGGCATCTGTTATCAGTGCTGCTGTAAAATACTTTCAGGGATGATAATAGTCAGAATTCCCTAAGCTTGTTAAGCATAATCATCTTGGTAACTAGGTCAACATGGACTCAACTTTCCAAAAGAAAAACTTGATACTTTTCTCTGAATGGCTTTTCTGTTCATTCTTTATGGGCTGTCCGTGCACAAGTTAAAGTATTTCACATGAAGATTTCAGAGCTACCAAGACCTTGCAGTTCACCTGCCTTGAGAAAGATTGCTCTTTTCCTGACACCTAACACATTCGAAGAGAGCAATTGTAACTGCAAATCTGAGATGGGGATGCAGCTGGAGTACCAGAAGAAGACAGACCTTATTTGTCCTCCTCTCCTCTAGAAGTGATTCAGCTATGTTGCCTCCTGCATTTGAGTTTGTATGTATTTTAAGTGCATGAAGGTAGTAGAGGGGGGACATGGGGTATTTTTGGACCGCCACGCAGACATGGTGAGAGACATTTTCTGAGATATGAATAGCAATTGTTATAATCTCTGTCCCCCCATTGCTTCTTTCAGGAACTGTAGTTCTGCTTAGAGATTAAACTAGCACAGGCTCGCAGGATGTTCTCTAGGTCATAACAGTAGATCCTATGCATCTTCTTATTAGGCCTCAATAGCAGTCCTACCAAAATCTTATGGTGTAAGACAGAAAAGACTCCAAAAACACCCTCCCAGGCAATAAAGGATAATCAAAGGTGCTTCAAAAGAAGTTAAGCAGAGCTCTGAAGACTGAACAAGAAAGCAGACTACATACACAAAACTTATACCATGTCATAAATCTAATCTATGTCTCTCATTCAGAATTAGTTGCCTAGCTCTTGCTCTAATGAAGTACAAGGCCAGCTCATTCTACCCACTCTCATTGAAAGCCAGTAATAAAGCTGTATGTGTCTCTGTGCATCATCAAAACAGATTTCACATGATTGTTTTAAATAGCAAGAGGACTGCATGGAAAGACATCTGTATTTTCTTAATAGCTGTAACCATGCTACATAGCGCATGTCAAAATTTTGAAAAAAGAACAGATTCCTGGTGCTTTGTACAATGTATATAGTTTCTTTGCTTTGATGTCTCTGCTTCTTTATTGTATTAAATTATCTGGATTAAAAAAGACAAAAAATAAAAAGAAGGTTGTCTTTTGTCTTATTACAGAACTGTCAAACATTATTTGAGCTAAGAGAACAGCCAGGCCCTCCAGGACAATTTGAGGAGTGGAAGAAGGAAAGTACTTGAGCAACCTGACCATTTGCAGTTAGATATTTCAGCTACAGAGGTCACAGTGGGATGACACTGTTCATAAATTTGTTATAAGCAACTTCTTAAACTCACAAAGAAAGGGATCCTACTCTATCATTCTTTACAGGAGTCCAGTATCCTGCTATTCTACATCTCCCACATTCCTCAGAATGGTTTCTGAACTGCAGGATGCAGCAATGATGGCTCTCTGGTCACTACTCTGGGAATGGGAGGATTTCTTGCATGCTTTTTTTTTTCTACCAAGAAAGCATGACGGAGAGAAAGATCAATTTCTCTTTTCTTTAATATCTAGGGAAAAATGTCTGCCAGCAGGACTTATGTTCCTTCCACTAACTTTTTCTTTACCTGGAGCATCTTTAAAATCAATACCAGCTGTTGTGGAGGATTTTGGTGCCCTAAACAGAGATTTATGACTTCAAGGAATAAGCAAGAAAGAAAAGAATTTTCTGCCATGGCAGAGCACTGTACATCAAATAGACCTGTCTCTACAGAGGAGCTGAAAAAGCCCTCCTTCAGATCACTCATACAATTGAAGATATGGATAAAAAGTGGAGGCCTTTGAAGTCAAAGGCAAAACTCCAGATGACTTTAGCCTGGCCATAGTTTCAGCTTTGGACTCAAATTCTAATGTAAATTTAACAAATCACCAAGAATAATATGGTTCAAGTTATTATAAAATAGGCACAAGAGAGAGAACTGACTTTGCTGGATCGGCATTCTGCATACTGGGTTTGAGGCCTCTCTTGCCCTTCACTCTGGCTTATTCAGTGCAAATTTCCACATGCTCTGCTCACTATGCAGTTCAATAAAGTCAAAAATTCCAGCCTCTAACCCTGAAACAGAGTTGGGGTTTACAACTGAACGGTCCCTTTTGTAAAAATAGTCCCAAAAGTTCACATTCAAGGAGCTGGGAGACTGGGAATTGTTGACCTGGCCTGAGATCATCTAGGTTCCAGACATGAGCAAATCTCTGCCTATAACATCAGAAACGCTCAAATGCTAGCAGATTGTGATAAATTACTATTTTGAGGTCCTAAGAGGGAGAATTAAAAGTTTAAATGGAAAAATGTTAGTGGAAGTGACATGGACATACATGTCTGCAATTGATCATATTTAATAAATGTTGCTCACATATTTCTTGATCAGCAGCCAATGGTTAATACAAGCATGAAGAAATGTAAGCTCCTCCACCCTCCATGTGTTGCTTCTGAGCCATAAACAAAGCCTGACAGAGAGCGGAAATGGATAAGGTCGGTATTTAGCACTGTATTACAAGCTAAGCAGAGGGTATAGGCAGGAGAGTGCAAAATTCTTGCAGCACTGTGGGGTAAATCCCTTCCCGGAGGGCTCCATCTGTCAATGGCTAGACTGCTTCCTCTAGTTCAGGTATGTTCTGCTGCTCTCCCTGGTGCGAAAAAAAATGTGTGTTCATTTTCTAGGCTCTTAAGCAAAATCATTGATATTTTAAAGAAGTAGAGAAAGAAGGATGACTGCTAGATGTGTATTATTCAGGAAGCTCTAGCACTTTTTCTCTTGAACTTCAATATTCATGAGAGTTTGATTTAGGACATGAATTTATGTTCGTGAATTCTCTGAGAAGTTGACTGATTTTATATGTTTTATATGCTTTGCTTTCACAGAATCACAGAATGGCAGGAGTTGGAAGGGACCTCTGGAGATCACTGAATCTAAAGCAGGTTTCCTACAGCAGGTTGCATAGGTAGGCAACCAGATGGGTCTTGAATATCACCAGAGAAGGGGACTCTATAACCTCTCTGGGAAGCCTGATCTGTCACCCTACTTTGATGTCTACAAGCAATATCATTGCTAACGACTGGAAGAAAGTTCCGATTGCGAGTGAGATAGAGCAAGCCATGGCAAAGCAGAAGCAGAACAAAGAAATCTGCTTTGTCACCCAAGAAAGCATGCTATGGAGCTACAGATCAAAGCTCCAATTCAGCGTGTACCCTTAGTTAGCAGCAGAGGAAATTCAAGCAAATATTTCCTCTTACGCCATTCTTCCTGTGCCATCTTTCAAGTGAACCGGATTATGTGGAAAGGAGAAGGATCAGTGGTGTTACACAGACACAAACAGGTTGGAATTATGAACAATTTTGAAGCCTGTTGCAGAGGAGGAACAATTTCACCAAAATTAAGTACAGTATTTAAATACAGAACATTAACCTTTTTTTTTTTTTTTTGTTTTTTTTTTTTTGTTCTTGGCTACTAAAGTAGAATGACTTGACTAGAACTCCTTTTAACAAGGCCAAAAGTTATATCATTTCTCTTAGTAAAGAGCCTAATTAAATTGAGACTGGAAAAAGTCACGTAGGTTTCTTCTAATCTTCTTTAAATGCTTTCTCCTTCTTACTTACTAGAATTTAGACTGCAGAGGCTTCTGTGTTAATGTGAAAAGGTCTGCTGGCATGCAAAGACTAGCACTGTAGACGTTCTGAATTGATTTGGCATTGGAATAAAGTTACCAACAAATTCACACACAGTAACTAGTTGTGTAAATACTACCTCATAATTCCATGTCTACCTTTGCTCTAACAGAGACGCTTGTGGTTTAGCAAGCATTTTATCTGCCATAGAAAATTAAAGAACAGTGTAAAGCAGCTTGCACAGACTCTCCCAAAGATACCTGACACACACAATACTCTTGGTAAAGGCCAACAAAGTGAGAAGTTAATTAGCAAGCAAATCATGGCGCATCCTTTCAAAGCTGAATGGCAGGGTTTACACTACAATGCTCACCTTTAAAAAAATAAAAAAATTTAAAAAAAAATAAATAATAATCAGCCCTTAACAAAAGCAATTGCCAAAAAAACCCTTTTCTACTGCTATCATTAGGAGATGGACACAATAGCTATGGGGAAATTCCAAGCTGCAAAATCACCCTTGGTGGTTTTGGCATCAGTCACATCCTGCTCCAAGATATGGGATGGGAACAGCACTCTCACAGAGGGGAAGGCAGGAGACATCTGGGGAGCATGCTGTCCTTCCTGACAGGAGGGAGGAAAACCAGGAGTAACATGGCATGTTCTACAACATATATATGTATTATGGTAAGTTTTTAATGTCCAAACAGAAGAATAACAACTGCCTCTGCAATTTCAAATATCAGAAAAGAAATCAAAAAGTAATTATGATTTGTGAAATTGCAATGCTAGCAACACCAACCATTTTTCCCAGAGCTTGGCTCCAGTAAATGACAGGAAGTATGCAATGGTGGGGATTCCTTTCTGCAGGAATCAGAGTAAAAGAACGCAAGCCATCTCTTCAACCAAACAAAGAAACATATGTTTTTTTCTTTTCCTACCATTCTTCCCCATGCTCAGTAACCTCAGAAACTAACACTGTAGTGTAATGTGGAAAGAAACAAGGAACACATTTGTTTACTTTCTGAAGTATCTTGGGTATCAACTGATGCTTTGTGCTTAATGCCTATGACAAGAGGATTACTCTCAGCTGTACATTAGAGAACTGTCATGGGAAAGCTTGAATTCTACTAACTAAAGCAATTAATTAAATCTTACTAATGGTTGGCTATTGGCCCTCTTCAAATCTTATGTCTAGAGAAGCTCTTTCCCAGGCAAGATCCATCCACACCTGAAATCTTTTAGGAGAGGGAGAGGGATTTTGCTATTTTGCTTTTTTAACTAATCTAGCTTTTGTCCACCCACTTGGCGACAAGCTCAGACTAGAAAATAAACACTGAGGCAACATCATTTAAAGCAACCACTTACACTTTTAATTGAAATCTTTCTTTACCATATACAACCTAGCCTGCTCTGCAGTAAAAATCAGCAGGTGTAAATGTCTGTCCTGCTACTGCTCTGTCAGTTTCCACTCCCATTCTTCATATTCTGCTATCCTCTTCAATTTCTCCACCAAATATGCATTAAATTCATACCTTCTTTTTTAAGGGACAAGCACACATTCAAGTCTTTTCTACCTGTTAATACCTTCTCAGATATTTTTTTTTCTCCTTCCTCACTTTGTACTCTGCTTTGTGTGTGTCTTCCCACCTTTTAGGTTCTGCCTTGTACTCTTTGAAATGGTGTTAGTGTCCCAGTCTGTGCTCCATCTATTACACATCTTATCTGCAAAACAAAGTATCCCTCTAGGATACCGCTGCTCTTAGGTAGTGCTGCAAGTACCCCAGCTCCCCTGGTTTTTCTGTATCTTTCTCAGAGCTTCCACCTGTTATTGTGACAGTCTTTTCATGTAACATGATTGGGAATTATAGACTGAAATATGAACGCTAATACCGCTAGCATGACCTGATCTGCTTTCATAACACAGCAGTCAAATATCCCTCCTCATCTGTCTAAGGACAAGTTTTCCTTCAGAAGGAAAAATCAGTCATAACCATGCCAGATAAATTAAAATGTAATACTTTGGTCTGTGTATATATTTAATAATAAAACCTTACACGGGAGCCACACAGGGTCTATGGCACAACAAGGAAACACTTCTAATATCAAACCCATAAGTACATGTATTCCTCAGACTTAGGTGATGGATTTTCTTTGATCATGAAAGTGCAAATATACACCTCAGGTTTAGCTCAACATACTTTCAGAACTCTCTGGCAATGTCACATTCTGAAACCAAGGTATTTCTACAAAGTTAGGACTCAACAGCTGAGCGCGTCTAGAGCTGTTTTCAATTACAACATTAAGTCCAACAGTTTAAAGCCAAGACTCCTAATTTACAACAGTACTTGTTAATTTACGACACAGAGCTTGTATAACGTCTAAGTAAACACTGCACTTCTGGATGACAGAAAGCTAAACAATGAAATAAAACTTCAGAAACATATCTACTCCTGCAGTTTTCAAAGTGCTTCCAGTTCTCCAAAAACAAACAGCTCCCAGCTGCCCAGCATTTATAGCCATGCCTCCTGTACTGCTAAATATGTAGAGAGTGAGAAAGGGACCAACAGCTTCAAGATTTTTCATTCAGAAGATCCTTCTACCAAATCAGATTTTAAATTTTGTTTTCATTCACTGGATTTCTTTTGTGAAGAGAGGGGAATTGAAACAAAACATAAAGGATAAACAGGAAATGTCCTATATTCTTCATTGGGGAAATACTAGCTCAGTCTTAAGTCTTTTTTCCAGTTAAACTAAACTGTCTTTTCCTTGAGCCTTCCATCTAACAAGGAGTAGTCAAGTTGCAGGATCTTCTTTTTCAGCTATTGCCTCACTCCCCTTCCCACTACAGAATGTCCCAGTTACCTTTTTATACTTTTCCTCTCTCTCACATACCATTCTCTTTTTCTCACTCTTGCCAGGACCTCAAAATTAGGGCTAATCAAACAAGTAGGAGCTGTGCAGAATATCAGTTTTTCAGAAGAATATCTACAATATATTTGTCTAAATGCCCAAAGTGAGGTGGCATAGGAAACATACTATTTTAAAGTGATTTACTGAAAGCGCCACAAGAGGCAAACGCTCTACTTAAAACATCCATGTAACCTCTTGACTAACCAATCCCGGAAGCCTGTCAATTCAAAAACTCAGTGGAGGACAATCCTTTTCAAGATCCTCCTTAGTTTTCCCCTGATGTCTATAAAACCAGAGCTTTCATAACTTTTGAGCTTTGTCCTTAATAATGTATTCTGGAGAAGATTTCAATATGGAAGCCTTCAAAGGGACAAGAATGCAGAAAATGCATTTCACAATAGTCTTCCACGGTACAGAGCATGAAGAAAGGACTTGGAGACTGGAAAAGCTGAGGCACGTTCAAAGAAGTTGAGAGCCCGAGGGTGGGTTTTGCAAAGCCCAAGTAATGACTTGAATAACACTTCTGAGCCACAGAATAGGACCAAGAGCATCAAAGGCCTCTTAGGGAGAAATGGTATAGGATAATGGCTTCACAATGGTTTTGTGAATACGCACTACTTAGGATCTATATTACCATAACAAATTAGAAAGTGTTTAATACACATTACCCTTTAAGGGAGGGTGGGAGGGTGTGTCATGTTAACAACATTTAGTCCTTTGGGAATATTCTGCATATTTGTGAGCAAGGCATTGAGTAACACCCTAGGAAAATGCCCTCCAGATACTTCACCAGGTCTGTGGAGCAATCCAGCTTGAAACATATACAGCTTAGTCCAGAGAAAGGACAAGAGAAGCAATTCCCCTCAAACTAATGGGATTTTTGAGTGTTCAGAAGCCCATGGTTGGCCAAGCTTCTTTATGTGGCAGTAGTTGCAGGCAGCTCTCCAACTTTGGCAGGGAATGAAACTCATAGTTGACATCCTGAATAGCACTCTGCTTGAGTGGCCATTCAGATGTTGTCATAAGACATTAATCCTGAAATAACTGCTTGTTCGTTTTGATGGCAAAATTCCTAAGGACACCAATGGGATTTTGCCTATGATAGTATGTTAGAAAAGATTTCAGGTTTTGAATTATGACTAATAAAGACATTGAAAAAGAATCAAGATACTTTCCTGCAAGATCAAATGTCACACATACAACTTGGAATTTGGAGCATTTTGTCCTTTTTTATGACCTCGAATGAAGATGAAAATATATCATGTTGAGGCCTTCCTACAAAGAGCTGAGAGTCACCTTTAAGTGTAACTCCACAAGTAATAAAAACTTTCAACATAGTAATGAGCAACAAAATCAATCCCTAAGAAAACCAAGCGAACTCACAACCCAACAATATGACAAGAAGAGTATTATCACAGTACCTGAACAGGACTTAAAAGCAAGCATTGAGCACTAATACAAATACTGGGTCTTAATAAGCTTGCAACCAAAAGGTTAATGTGAGCTTTTGGTCTTTTCAGGAGTATAATGATACTAAGTGGAAACGTTAGTATTTTACATAAGTAAAATTACACTAGCCTACAGAATATGTACAAGTCAAGTCAACCAGAGTACTCTCTTTTAAAAGGATACAAGTCAGAGAGCAGATGCAGTAAATGTTATACAGTTTCAAGAGAGAACAGCTTTTAATACCACCTCCCTTAAACTTTTTGTAAGACAACAGTGTCACTTCTAGTCTGCGTCTCCCTTGAATTCAAGGAGTTCTTATTAATGGCTCACTAACTGGAAATACATACATACAAATGTGTAGATACAGAGATGCTCCCAAGGATCCTCTACTTAATTAGATATTTCCAGCATTTTTAATTATGTCTTGAATTATGATGCTATCCGTGGAGTTGAACTAATGTTCTAAGAAGAAAGGGGCCACAGAGACCATGAACAAGATAATTATTTTTTGTAACTATATTGATAACAAGAAGAAGTAATCTGTCTTCCAGGGAAAAAGAAAACAATTCAGGTTTGTGACTAAGGAGTACAAATTAATGGTAGTATAAAAGTTCCTACATTTGGGTTTTAGGCCATTACTCCTTGTCCTGTCACTGTACACCACTGAGAAGAGCCTGGCCTCATCTATTTGCCTCCCACCTCTCTTTAGATATTTATAAAATTAATCAGATCCCCCCTCAGTCTTCTTTTCCCCAGACTGAACAGACATAGGTTACTCAGCCTTTTCTCTCATAAATGCCAACATGACAGCATAAATCACAGCTAAAATTATGTAGCAGCATAGAAGAGGTATCTGTGTTATTCCTCTTTCTGTGTCCTGCAAGTTCATGAAGAAACTATCTTCCAGATCCACTTCCACCTTATCCAGAACTGCCCCCCAAGTTCATATGAAAGTTTGTGGCATTGGTTAAAGGTTGGAAACAGAGAACAGAAGGGTGTGTAGGGGTGACACTAGGGAAACGGAGCACAGGCTCACCAGCCCAGTTTCTCTCCTCACTTGCCCTCCCTTCTGGGCTAAGAAAACCCTGTCAGTATGTGCATTCCACATTCCTCTTGCATATCAGAGATATTAATACATTCCTAGCATGGCATTCAAGGGGAAAAGCATGCCCACAGTATGTAATTACACTCCCAACTCTCTCACAGTGAAACATGGTCTACTTCTATCAGGAAGCACAGACAACAGGAGTCAAGATGCTGTGTGTCTCATGAAACTGAAGTTCAGCATGGTTTGTTTGCAAAGGTTTTTTGTTTTCTGGTGTTTATTTTTTATTTTTTTTTAATTTTTTTTTATTTTTTTTTTACTTTACACCTCCTGAAAGCATAAACAAGCTCCAGAGATCTATGCCAGCGACAAAGCAAGCGAAGTGACAGCAGTAGGACTGCCAGCAATCATAAGGTTCACCTTGGCTTGCACATTCAGACATAAAAGCAGGGTCTAGCTGGATCAAGTGCCTATGGACCTTTAAGTTATACTAATTGACATATGTACGCCCTCTTGCAGTAAATCAAAAGGAGTTTTGCATTGCTCAGTGGATAACTTGGTTATCAAGCACTGGACACAGGCCCAGATCTTGCACTGAGAGCTGAGAAGTACAAGGGTATGTCATCACAATTTTCAATGAAGTCATAAATCTGTTGAATTGCCGTGTGACACCAAAGATCAAATTGAGGTGAACTGCACATGCTAGGCAAAATAAAACATTTCATATAGATTACTTCTTCGGTGTGTTGCCTTACGTTACCATTTGCACAATAAATAACACATCTTGCTATTCCATAAAGTTGTGTAAGAAAGTTACAAGGTCATTTGCAGAAATGCATTAAAAAAAAACAAACCACAAACTGTTCTAAGGGGGATTCATCCCCAAGGGCTATGAGATAAGGCTCTGATATAGCACCTTCAAAAATCTGTTGGAGTTTTACTATTGAACACAGTGCAAACAGGACTTGGACTTCAGTACTGGGATTTTCTACAACAAATGCTGGTGTTTTTAATTCCTGCAGCACATTTTATGTCCCAAGACTGGTATTTTCGCTAGTAACTGTTGGATCATGCTGACTTCTCATTCATATTTCCTGAGAAGACAGTGTGATAGTGGTGCACACACCTTGGGCTCTTAACCCATCTTATCTAAAAGGGAATTCTTACAGACAACCTTTTCTTAATAGAATTTCATCTGTTTCTTAGAAGACATAAACAGAATATCACTTGGAAAGTGCATTACAAGAAGCATTATAAGATGCTTGCATTTCATTTAAAGAAAAAGACGCAAGCATAATGTATCTTTTACGTTTCACTATTCCATTCTTAAGTGAATGGGAAAGCCTACCCACTAACAGCAGTTGCTCTGAAAGCACACAGTATGTGAGAGTTATGAGCACACCAGTGAAGGAAGTAAAGATATTTAAAAGCTAGCTTTTGACTTGGTGGACTCCTCAATGGTTATCTAATACTAAAAAAATAATAATCCACTGAGAATTTACTAACTCTTTAAAGAATAGTAATAGTATTCAAGCTACATAAATACAACATTCATTTCATTTACTAAATATACTTCAATATACCTTCTATCAAAAAAAATATATATATATTTCAGTATATACTCCAAAATACACCATATGAAACATCACAACTGCTTGTTCTTTTTTACAGTTCAAATAAATGCTAAGATGTTTAAGGGGGAAAAGGAAGGCAAAAAAGCACAGGCAGCCAAGAGAGAAAGTAGGCATGTATTTTCGTGCCACTAGTCCACTCATTCTTTTTAATGTATCCCAGACTATATGAGAAAAGCCTTCAGAGGCTCCACTGTTAAAACTTTGTTCATTTTCTCACTCAGAAAATCCTAGTGCAACAAAATGAGCCTTGCAATGTGACCCAAAGGACAACAAAGAAAGTTTTTGGCGAAACGATAAAAGATTCAATTTCCATTGCTATGGCCCTCTAACTGAGAATGTCCCTTTTTGATTAAACCAACTATGAGATCATCTCCAGCACTGAGCAAACAACTGCTATATTGTCACGCCAGGAGTATGTTGCTATTTGCACTAAGGCAGGAAGACTTTCTACTTAACACTTAATTTGTTTTTATTTAAACATTACATAGCTCTAACATAAAACAAGAACCTGGTGCTGAGAGGTGCGATGATCTCTGCATTCCTATGTCCAAGACAGCTTTTGGTCTTTTCAGACCAGCAAGTCACCCCACTAAAGGAAAGAGGTGATTTCTGAGGCATCTTATTCCCAAAGTATTCAAAACTAGTTGCAGGCAAAAATTTACACTTAGTTCCCAATATAAATTTCTCTTTAGGCTTTTTGTTATCTTGATCAAAATCTGTCTTGGGACAGATATTTCTCAATAAAAGTGTCCGATTTCATAATAAATGGATTTTTATAGCATATTTATTGAGATTTGTCGTTGTTGCTTTGTGCTAAGAGACTGGCATAGGAGGTAGAGTAACACTCAATTGAAAAAAACTGCTGACACAAGATAATTCTATATCTATAAGGAAAAAGGTGTTCCACGATCAAAAAAAAAAAAAAAAAAAAGTCTGGATATGAAAAAAAATGGAAAAATCTCTACATCTTAAAATGAATAGAAGATACAATATTAAAGTAGTCCAACTGGACTTAAACTATTTTCTTCCAATGCTACATGCACATCTTTTATTGGGGCGGTGAGATTTAAGAAATATAATAACCATTATATCCCACTGCTCGTTTCCAAGAAACAGTGCTAGTGTTCAGAAAACCTGGTAGAAATATGCCAATCATAATCCAAAGGCATAGCTTTGCATTTAAAATCCTACCATTTCTTATCTTATTATCTGCTATTAGATCCAAGTTTCACAGAAGAGCTAGAACCTCATAATATTGCTTTCCATCAATGTTCATATCAGGTCTTAAAAAAAAAATATATTCTTGTCCAGTTCAAAGGGTGCTTAAAATGAAGGTAGAGGTACATTTGAGAGGCAGTATAATAAAAGTTGCTATCAGAGTTGCTGTCCACTAACCCTACTGCAAATTTGTGTGGATAGAAATGGATTAAGCTAACATAAATTGAACAGACATCTTCAGCCTTATTACAGATAAAGGGACAAAAATTATAATCGTCTCTTTCCTTAATATTTCCTCTTAAACTTGTAATCATCATCTACCCTTCCACCACATAAGAAACACAACTTTGATTAAGAAGAAACTGAAAGTGAGAGCCTGGAAGAGTAACCAAATCCCTGAACTTCTCATAGCTCAGCTTCTGCGAGATTTTAATTTGGAAATTTAAAGCCGTGACACCTTCACTTTGAAGAACACACCACTAATAAGATTTTATTCAGATGCAGAATCTAATCTGATATTCACTTATGAGAGAGGGATGAAAGACATTGCCACTTGCCCAATCCTACAAAACAGGAAAGTGACAGTACTTGAAAGAGCTTCCAGCCCATGATACGCCTCCATATCACTAGCAGTAAACATCAGGTACCCCCAGAAAAGGTTTACTTGCTTAAGAGAGACTGACCACACTTTGATGACATGAAATATATGCTGCCTTATCAGCATTTAATACCATTTCCAAATAATAAAGTGAAAGAAGAGAATCAAAGCTGACAGGGGAATTGAAAAGGGACCAGTGATGATGTCAGTGCTGCTAACTGCACTATCTATATTATTTTTATTTGATCCCTTTCCCATAAGTAATCTGGGCTGGCATAGGAAAACTTTGTGGTATTTCAAGTTGCGATACTTCAAAGCTCTGCGCAGTAGCAATGGCAGAGCATAAAAACAGTAACTTGGATCCTCAGCTTTGGCTTGGGATGTTATAACCATGTGTATGAAAAGCCCCTTCCCATGGCCCCACCGCCTGAAAAGGTATCCTTTAGAAACTTTAGAACAATGTCTCCAGCTCATGTTCTGATGGCGTTCATTCTTGCTGATGACCTTGTGCCTGTGAAAACACATTAATGTACTGATTCTATTTATCATCCTCCTGGGAATTATCACCGCATTAATCACAGACAAATGTTAATTAAAATTGCTTAATGCAAAAAGCACAGTATGGAAGTTCTGCTCATAAGATATTATGACTAATCACAGATAGGTTCAATATTGTATTTGGAAAGTATCTTCTGGTTTTGAAATTAATAAAATGAATGGATGGCCTGATTTACTTTTCAAAAATAAAAACAAAAGCAAACAAATATAAAACCAACCAAAGACTGTACAACTTTAGCACTTCAGTTCACCCTTAACCCAGACCTATAAATACAATAACAGTTTTATGTTTGCTGTGGACATATATTCTGAAAGACAGCTGATGTAGGGAAACTCCCAGTGTATAATTCCTATGCAGTAATGCTCTCACCCATATATCCTATAGGCTTCCATCCTGTAATAATCTTACACAAAATAAATTTGAAAGCATCACAACATGAAATATCATGTAACAACCAAAATATAGAAGTGGATCATGAGTTAAAAAGGAAGTTGAAGAGAGTTCAGGTAGGCATTACTATATTTTTTCTAAAGCAAATAGTGAGCTCACTACTTCTATGGTTAAGCTTTGTTGTCTATTCTTACTTAATAATGATGGATGTCAGAAACTGCATTTTTTTAATACAAGAGATTCCTCAAGTAAGGATTTTGCTACAACAATTATATGAGTTTTTCCACAGTGAAGATAACTTCTCATTTATAAAATTAAAGAAATCTGAAATTCCAAAAATTCTAAGATCACCCCTTGGTTCCATATCATAGGATGAAATTCAACATACATTTTCCTCAACTAGCATAAGAGAATAGAGCATTGCAAAGCCAGACACGGTCACTCCTTAGGAATAAAATGTAAAACCTTCCAGATGCACAGGCTAAAGACAGTTGGCATTTACTACATTTGCAATTATTTTATTTTTTTTACCTCCATAAATCATTATTTGCACACTACACTAAAATTTAAACTTCATTAAGAGAAAACAAGCTCTTCATGATGAATGGATCTTTAATTTCCCCAGTAGCATTGTCATTCTGCAAATATTAGTTTTTGCAGTTCTTTGAACAGGTAAGCATTAAAAAAGCCAGTTGGTTGCTTTGAATTCTGGAATTTCAAGGTCTGCAGAGCTCTCTTAGAGCTCTTGCATGTCTCACTCTTTGATTCTGACTTACTTCCTTGGGGCCTATCTTATGAGGAATGAATATGCCCTAAACCTGCCCCAAGCCTCTTCCTGCTTTCAGAAATCAGCCAGGATCCTGACATACCCCTGGCTCTCGTTGACTTAATTTGCTGAGGATGGGGCTCTCCAATTCTTCCTCTCTGGAAAAGGGTAGAAGGATGCAAACTTCTTCTAACACATCAGGAGGTTATTCTTATTTCAGATATTATCTCAGCTTGATCACCACAGCCAGCCCAATTTTCATCCAAAAACAAGAGGAACCAACTTATCACCACGAAGGTTCTATGAGAGCTCAGATGTTTTCCAGCCTCGCTGCTGACTGGGATGCACTACTACTTGTGTACAGTAAACAGTGGCATCTGGTGGCAGCTGGAGGAATCACAGACCTATCTTTCCAAAGACATACCAGGGAACATAAACAGTTCTATCTTTAAGGATGGTACCTTATAAATTAATTGATAACCAATGGTAAGATGATCTAACCTCTGTGATGGTCAGCTAGGTCAACAGCTCTTGTAACAACGTATTTATATTCCTGGTAGGAAATCTGAATCAGTTCAGCTAGTTTCTAGTACAAATCTTTAATGAATGGCTGATCTGAACCCTACAGAAGGAGCTCTAAGGGCTATATAGGTGGATGGGGCTTCTGCATGGGGAGAGCTGAATACTGGAACTTAGATGATGCCCTAGATAAGTCCTACATTAGCTTCAGGCTAAAGCCAAGTCATTCAACCAACTTCACATCAATACAAAACTGCTCTATTGACAAAGTTGGGGGCTGTAAGCAAGAATTCACACATGAGTACAAGCTAGCTTGCACTTAAAACAAGCCCTTGTTTCTCTTTGAGTCTCTTATCATCATAGGCCCAGCTTGCTAAACATTACAGTCTCAACACCATTAGTTAAAACGGATGTCAACAGCATGCAAGCCATGCACCATGGGTCTCCTTTCTGAGAGGAAAAAGTAGACAAGGGCTTGTGTGTGTGGTTACTGACATTCCCATGTATTTTGCTGCAGTAGAGATGCAGTAGGAGATACTGAAACAAACAGCATCAGGGACTTTCTCTCCAGAAAGTCTAGCCTGATACTGCATATTTTAAATAGTGCGAGGAGTTTGGAATGAGGTTTGTTTATGCGTCTGGAGTTTTCTGTCCCTATCTGAACTAAACTGTTCATACTTCTGAGCTTTGCGCATTATGGCTCATCAGGAAGCTGTCTCTCCAGACAAAGCACATTTCTCCTAATTTAGAAGAGAGAGTAAACATATTTGAAGTGTGGCAAATTCATAAGGGGCTACTAAAAGCACAAAAATGATTCTGGGTCTCATCTGAATTTGTTTCCTTTCTTCAAAAGCAAGACTAGATAGGAATAAATACATGACCCTGTGTGCCTGGGAAGGAACCTGATAAAGGCTGTTGAAGTAAGACCTAGTGGTAGATTTTGAACAAATTCAGATGAGAAACTGGAAGATTATTTTTCCTTAGCAAAGTTCAGCCATTCAATCAGCCAACATAAGGCTATCATTGATTCTATCACTTGAAGATTGGAAATTCTTTAGAAGTACTTCTTCAGAATTACCTCAGGTTGCTCCCGACAAATCACAGAAATTATGCCTGAACTGTACAAGAAGCCCAACTAGATTATTTTAACAATTTCTAGCCTTAAATATTTATGTCTGTTTTGTACCAAATTGAATAAATGAATAGTTTGTTCATCATTTGCTAATTTCAGTGACTTCAAAAGGCCAACTGAATGGCTTCAATTTGAGCATGGGATCACATGCAAAACTGACAAAGACCATGATTAGAATCCATAGAAATCTACAGGTGTCTGTTCAAGAGCAGTTGATTATATGTTAGTTAAAAATCCAGCAGCGTTCTCAAGCAGACTAGAGGGTACTGTCCTATACTAACTGACTTTCTTGCACTCAGGAAAACCTCTATAAAGATCTGAATCTTAACAGCTGAGGGTCAACTACTCTTCATGGAAATCAACTTAATTGGACATTTAAAATCCTTTGAAAGTAAAAGAATCTTGAAAAATTAACTTTCAATGTATCTTACTTCAATACAAATCTGTATTGCCTACTGCTACTGATTTATATTTGACACTTGTTTTAAGAAACATGCAACATTCAGGAGTTGCATATAATTTTTAACTTGATGTTTCGTAAGCTGTAGCTTTAAAAATAACATTGACTCGCTCATGCCTAAGGCATCATAGCACAACCACATTATGCTCCTTCCCCCAGTTCTCTATTGCTTTAATCAGCTCTAAAAAGTAAGTCAATTTAAGCCATGGACTTCTCCCATCAAGAGCCTCAGGCCCAGATTTTCTCCAGATATTTCTCCCATAAGTAAGGTACCTGCCAAGGGTAGAGTCCAAGTGCTCCACAGTCACCATAAGGACCTTCCGTATGGTAGCAAAGTCTGAACCATCTATCCTTTTAGACTAGTGTATTAAAAAACAAACAAACAAAAACAAACAAACAAAAAACAAAAACAAAACAAAACAAAAACACCTGCTACTGAGAAAGAAATAAAAAATAAGAATGAAAAGAAGGTCATTGCAGAGCCAAACAAAAGCAAAGAGTAGACTTAAAAGTCACTTCATCAAGAAAACATAGATTCTAAACCTGTATTTCTATTATTTTAAAGACTTCCCCTATACAGTCGACTGCACCTTCCAGAAAGTGCAGGGACAGCATGAAGCCAAGGCAGTGACCATTGTGTGTGCACACATACAACATGCTTAAATACATAAAAGCAACACAGCAAAAATCAACTAGAGACCTTGTGGTTTTCCTAGAATGAGAATTCTGAAGACAAGTCTCCTGTCACCTAACAGAAAGAATCTGCCTAGCATTGCTTTGCTTGCATTCACAGGGCATTCATCATAGACTCTCCACTTTACTTGTCTGGAAGCTGACAAGGTACCCAGAAGCATCTGCATTGACCACAGCAAACTTTGCTCAGCCCTCCCAGAAAGCAATGAGAGACAGTTTGAATTCCAGAATTAAACTGGTTCAAGTGGTTTCCAAGAAGGCAAACAAGAAATTGTTTTCTTTTTCCCCTATCGCAGAGCCTTCTGAACCTTCTGGGGAAGTCTTTGAACTTCCATTATGCAGTAATCTGTTTAACATTTGGTTCTGTCGAAGGAGAATTGCTAGGATAAACTAGGTTAATATTGAAATGACTTGCTTCCAACACCTCCACAGTTCAGTAGCATCTCCCTGAGTACCTCTGTAGGTAATTATTGAGATAGACATTCAAAGAGATGACTCACAAATAGAAATAAGGCAAATAAAGATAACAGACTTCCTTTTTCCAGGCACCCAAAAGGATGAGGATCTACAACAAAGGAGCTTTGTGTTTTCCACTGTCTCCTGTAAGCCTTAAATTCTTAATGGTTGACATGATTTTGGAGCTGAAAACTGTCAGGAAAACATTTCTTGCTTTTGTATCAGTTTAGGAAAAAGAGATAGTGTTTCTGTAATAAAATACTCTGAAGTGAGGCACTTACAGTAGCATAACTTGCCATATCCATTTGGTAACAATAGAACAAACATCAATTTTCAAAACCTTATCAGAAGTCACCAGTCCATAAGTATTAGTGGCGCCTACTGAATTTTATCCAGGGGCCTAACAGAAAACATCTGCTCTTTTATTTCACAGCAAATCAATAGATTAAATCAACGTTCTCTTCCCTCCACTATTCTGTTCAATAAAGGCATAGGTTTTCTTTCATTTTTCTACTACTTCTTTTAATAACTTGCTTTTCCTTGCAAGTCAAATCCAAGTATATTACAGAGATTTCTGTGTCTCTTTCTGGGCTTACTTGGGGAGACATGTATCTGTGCCATAGGAAAAGACAAGCAGAAGTAATTATTCTTAAGGCACATATTTACAAAGAGCTTGGTAAAATTATACCTAGTGTTTGGACCATAGCCCAGCAATACTGAAAAACAGTAAAAGGTACAAAAATAAAAAACATACTAGGGCAAATAATGTTTATTTCCCTCTTTTCAAGTCTATAATTCATGCAATAAAATGTGATATTACTGAAAATACCCATCTCTGCTCTTAAACATTTCACCAATGTGCTGCCATGATTTGACATGCTTTCCAAGTCACCCACATTACGATGCTTACTTCAATAATTCCTGACTAGAGTCAAAACTGGATTGAATTTGTAAGCATTGTACCACAACTCATTTGCTTTACAATGGGGCATAACAAACAATACAGACTAACACCTAGTTTCATGTTTTTGTAAATGGCAGGAACTTGTCCCTTAAGTAGAAGACAAAACTAGGTACTTCAGGACTGAGAGGATGAAGGAGTAAAGAAGAAGGGGTCAAAAAGCAGAGGCAGAAATTGTCACTTCTACAGCAGAACTGATATTAAGAATGACCAAAATAGCAGAAAGGTACTTGCACTCACTAAAAATGCCTAAGTATGAACCAAGGATTACCTTTCTAGACCCTAAAAAAGATTCCACATCGCTTATGCATTTTAATATGAAGCCAGAATATGACAAAGTGCAAATGGAGACACCCACTTCTCCTTCTAATAAGCTTGATTTGGGTTGAAGTTCTGTTACATTCACAATAAATAATGCAAAGGTAATATGTGAAGTGCATGTCAGCTTTAATCCCAAATGTGTGAGAAGCTGATAAACAGAGCTAGTCTACAAGAAGCTAAGTATATATCATTTATATCATAATATTTATAATATTTATATGACAAGTGTATAAAATATTATAAATTACGCAGTAAAGATTAATTGGATTAATTGTTCCCTGACCTAGACTATAGCCCAGTTTTGCTAGCATACTTTGTGGTATATTGTATTCATACAACAGCCTGGAAGAAACTCCTACAGAAAACCAGGAGCATGAGAAAAGTGTATTACAGAATCCAGTCCCACAGCCTTTCCGATTGAAGTTTTTGCCCCAAGCTGGAAGTGCTGGTTGTGAGATAAGTTACAGAAAATCAAAACTGATCTTGGCTCTATGACTTTGAATACACAATATAATGACTCCAGAACCACGCCATCTCAGATTTTCCATTAGCTCAACACACTTCCATTTGAGCCTTGCCACCATTATCCATCACTGTGCTAACACTCAAGAGAACATTCCACCACAGCCAAGGTGAGGATTAGGAGAATCTTGAGTGAGGAAGAAAAAGGTATTACTGGAACTTAACTGAATATGATTTAAAGACAAAAAGAGATGGACATAAAGAAGCATTTATTAGGATGAGAAGAAACCAGGGAGAAACAGAGGGAAAAATACAGAAGTAGCAATCCACAGTTAAGTGAATGTTATTGTGGAAGGGTGCAATGGCTTGAGTAACCCAGATTTGGGCTATACTGTAAGCCAGAAAGATTTAACTGTCATCTGATGAATGTCAGAACAGCAAAGTCAGTCTAAAAGTGGGATATTGTCGCTTTCTATCTCAGTTCCCATGAACAAAGCAGATTTTTTTCATTTCAGATTTCTCTTTGTTAGCTATTAAAACAACGATGCCTCACTTGCTACTGAACAAAAAACAATAAGAAAACGGGAGGACCTAAGATGACTGCAACAAAAAACAATAAAGTAATTAAACCTCAGACCTACCCAAATGTTGACATCAAATGTGTAAGAGTCATTGATAGTTCTCTGTCTTATTATGGAAAACAGAGATTGATGAAACACAGCTGTGTTCACAGCAATTGACGGCATACATCATCATTTCCACAGCGTTCACATTAAATTACTTAGCAGCTACAGTGCCAGCATAGATTATGGGATAACCCAGCCCTTTCTTTTAATCTCAGGCATCTGGAATTTCAGGGTCAAATGAACTTTTTTCCCTCTCTTTTTTATTTTTTTTTTTTCCTGTCTCGGTAAGAGAGACAAAGCAGTAATACCAAAAGCATGAGGATACCAAATCTCCTCCAAGGGATGTGTATTCACATCACACTCAAAAATAACTTTAAAAGTAATTCCTAGGTTTTAATATATATTAATGTCCAACCACAGGGTGCAGGAAAAGGGAGAGGGACTTACACTTACAAGAAGTTCAAAAAACATCCCATAAAAGCAAAGGCAATCCAGAATCCTCTATACGAACCCCAGCTGTGTGACTTGCATATTTTCACTGTATTATGTGAAATGGAAGCATCATATCCAGACAGGCAGCCAACGTGTCAGAAGGTCCAAGTGACCCCTTCTGAGAAAAACTGTATGGTACCCAAATGATTGACCATTCTGGACAGCACTAAGTTGACACTAGAATTGCAACCAAGCTGCTTACACGGACAAGATAAATAATAACTACCACGATTCCAATATGTTAAAAATAAAAAATAAGCAGCACCAGAATGCATGTTTAAATAAAAGGTCAGGCTGTCAGACTAATAAAAAGAAAATCCTGTATTTGCAAGTTACTGTTCCAGAAAATTAAACTCACCATGATATCATATAGAGTAATAACATAAGGAGGCAGCACAACAGCAAAGTGAATGCCTTCCAAAACCAGGAAGGGGTAGTTTAGTCTAAACCACAGCATAAGGTGTGAATAATAAAAACAGGAAGCTTAGGACTTCCGATGGACTAATCTTTATAAAATAGCAATAGCCCCAGGAAACCATAAAAATAAAGCCACTTGACCGTATTATTGATTTTATGAAAATACGTTCCAGAGACTCTCCAAGTCAAATGTATACATTACCACACCACAAATTTTCAGTTTCCCATCATCTCGCCATTACTGATCTTAGTGGAGATTGTTACGTTAGAACTTTTCTTTCCAGTGAGGTCTCTTGGTTTTCTCTGCCAAATGCGTTAGTGTGGTGCTCTCCTACTTGTTATCAGCTCCAATACAAGACCCTTTTTGCAATTTTTTTTAGGAAAGATTTTAAAAATAATTACTAACTTCTTTATTACTAAAACTGCTGAACAATTTCACCTAATGTCAGCAAAAGTTATCATGGTCACTAAAAACACAGTGTTCAAAGAAGTTTCATTACTAGATTTGTGTAAAGAGAGCTCACATTTTGAACATTCATCAGAACACTTAAACAGAACACACCTCTGCTGCTTTGAGTCTAGCTGTTTTAAAACACTTCAAACTAATTGCTTAAATATCTTCAAGTTCCATTCAGCTTTGTAGGTTCAACATCCTCAGGAAAAAGAGGGATAAAAGAGAATATCTTATTTCTTATTTCCACTGTTATTTATGATTCATAATGACTTTGACCTAGCTGGTTAGTTTGTGTTACTTGCACAGCTAAAATTTTAACCTGAGATCTCACAGCTCTGTCTGAACATCTGAGCCCAAACTTCAGTCTGAACTTTAGTATTCCAGCACATCAGTGAGGAAGACGCCATAATAATCAAACACAAGGAGATTATATCCCACTGGAAAGTGTAACCCAACAAATATCCCTTCCAGCCTGTCAGTTAAACACAGACAGATCATACCTATTTTCAGAAGCCATCAACTGTAGTAAGTCTACTTGTAACAAGGCAGCAAATAAGAACAGAGGTAGCAGAACAAGCATCCAACATTATCTTCTGGGGTAACTTGGAGAGGAATTGATCTATCTACTGAGAATATCACATACCCCTTAGTCAACATTACGTAGCAACCTAAAGTCAAAGGGTAAGACTACTGACAAAGAAAAATACAAGCAATGTTTTCAAGCTGGTTGAGATACTCTCCCCCTGGGAAGATACTGCTCACCTGGAAAGTGCTCTGAATGCTTCCAGTTTTAAACATTTAACCAAAAATCACACACTGCAATTAATGCACTCAAGAAAATGCTTCATCTGCCTTGGCCTACATCTTGGTAGTCCCTGGACATTCACAAACCCAGATGATCTAGGAGAGTCAAAACACACTACAGAACAGATAGTTCCATCATTTCTTGAGAAAAAAATAGACTCATTGACCTATTGTATGTATTTGTATGCATACAAAGATACAGCTGTGCACAGCTTTCCTCACAGAAAGGAAAAGCAGCCTGGACCGCTTTTGAGACTGGATGGTAAAGTTTCTGGCAGGTTGCTACCTGTCACAATATTTCTGTTTACTGTCAAGGTCAGTCATGAGTTTTTGCTATTTTCAGCATTTGGGGAAAAACCTCCCTGTTCTGGGAACTGTGTGCAGCCAGCATTTCCCCACTTGAAATATTTGCCCTACCTGAAAAGGTGCTTACTAAGTCCCCAGATCCTCATTCTAATCAGGGGTCCCAAAGTTTGATTTATGTAAGCAGTAACTGAACCCTATTGTGATGTGATGAAGCCTTTCAGTAGTCACACAGCTCTGCAGCAGCCTAGCACATGGCTGGTTTTAGGTGTGATTGCTTTCTCCATTGGTCAGATGCCATAGCAGAGCCTAGGGAACAGTGATACATAGCAGTAGACTATATTTTTACTTTGATTCATTTCTGATCCTCTGTTGAGCTTAGCATAACAAGCATTTGCTGCTTTAGCTAGGCTGGGTTGGAATCCAGAATTACATGTTTATTACAAAAGGGCATATTCTCTCTCATGTTCTTATTTGCTGAGCTCCCACGTGCTGTTGAAAACAATAGAATAAGAATTTGATGCAGTTGGGTGATGTCTTATGCCTCAGGGTAATTTCTCCTCATATCTTTTCTGCTGTCGTCCCAGTTCAACCTATGTTTGACCACTCTGGCAGGAAAGTCCATTAAAGAGAATCACAAGAAGTGCCAAATAAAACATTTAGACCTTTTGCTTTTCCACCCTCACGACACAAACCACAGTGCCTATCCATGCCCCTACTGTACAAGATCAACTGCTTCCAAAAGAGGTTACTTCCAAAAGAGGTTACAAGAGGTTGACTGTTTCTTGAATAATTTTAGCTCCATCTGTCTATTTTACAAGATGTTATATACCTACTTACCTCAGATGAAAGTGTGATTCATAGTGCTTCCTCACCTCCTGCTGTCCACAAATTGCTCAAACACAGAGTTCAAAAAGGGATGCCTGCTTGTGCTACTCTTGCTATGATGGACAGGAGTGGCAAGTATTTTCTCCTGACCCCATGCTCCCACATAATCTAAGCTGTATCTCTTAAGTGAGCCATTTAGCATTTCAGTCTATTTTATTCTTCTCCCAAGTGCTCTCCTAGTGTGGAAGAAGGTGACATCCTCCACAGTATTTTTGATATGCAAAAGCCTGCAAGGGTTGCTCTCTGGGTGGCCCATCTCCAAGATGGGAAAATCCCCAAGACTAGCTCCACAGAGCCCAAGCAGTGCTTACGCAGGGAGCGACAGCAGCAATGGATATTACAGTAACTGTGCTGGAAAATTCCCCCATCCTCCCCTGAGCATCTGTTCTACACGTGTTGAACAGACCTTCTTTGTCTGTTGTCCAGCAAAATACAAGTGAACCCAAGTTTCCCCAGGGAATGGGGGGATACAGGAGAAGTCAGCACACAGATTTGTGCTGGAAGGATAAAAGATAACAGCCCATCAAACTCCAGACCTTTAAAGCTTAACACTTTCTTTCAAATTTGCTCTCGCACTGCTGCACTGTGCCAGAATGTAAGTAGTTTATGACCCTGCCTAACATTTACTGCTTCTTATCAAGACATTTCAGAAAGAAAAAAACCAAAAAACAAAAAAAATATACATATATAATATATAAACAAACAAACAAAAAATACAATTGGTTACTGCTTATATCTTAAAATTTTGTTGAGATCTGTTCAACTTGTAACAATCACAGCTGTTCCATACAGCACAGAGACTCGGGCAAACATTTTCTTAGGTTATTTCTTTACAGGACTGTCTTTATCATCTCCCACACACTTCTCTCAAAAGAACTTTAATTTGCAGTTTATTCCTGATAAATTCAAAATGTCAAGACGTCAAATCCTATCTAGTTTGATATCCAAGCCACTTAATGTAAACTTAACTCAACTTCACATAGAAGCACAAAGTAATCTAAGAGTATTCAAAACATAATGAATTAAAATGTTGGGGTATTTTCGTTAGCTTTACCTGGTGACATTTTATCTTCCCAAACTCCCTGCAAAAGAGCTGGTTTGGGGAAAGTACAGATTACAGAACACCTGAAAAAATATTCTATTGACAAATGAAATTTATTAGCACAGTATCATAACAGGACTATGTCTTGTTTTAAGGTCCAAAGTCCTAGAGAAGTGCTTAGTTGGTAGCTTCTATCTATACTGGTCCTCCTGGAGTGACTGCCGTGCTGCAAATTCACAGACAGACAAATTCTCTTTGGTTTTCAGTCTGAAGTATTTGTAAAAGCACTACTATTACAGACTAATTCATATTGTTCCTGTAAATATTTTGCATAAGAGGAAGAACAAATGGCCTGAAAAATATTCTTCTGGTGTTGCATGAATAGGAAGACTGCAAATGCACTCCTTGAGGGAAAAAAAGAACACAGTTTGGGGTGCAAATCTTCAGTTATTTCTTAGAAGTTGAGAAAACAATAGATGTGGGATATGCAAAAATGGTGACCAACCATTTTAACATTATCAATTAACTCAATCAATGAATATTCTGCATTTTGCTTTTTAGTATTTTTATATAAAAACATTGGTCTTTTCTTTTGTCAGGAGACAGTTTAAATTTGCACAAGACAGGATAGACATTATTTTAGAGCCCATGGGGCACCTCATTTCTAAATGCCATTTAAGAATACAAAGGCAAAGCAAATGAACGGCACAGGAAACACTCATGAGAAAAGCAAAAAAAGGGAGAGACAAAGGAGAAAAAGGGGAAGTTTGGGACAAACAATGCTGGAGAGTTGAGATGACAAGTCTTGCTTCCAGAAAGAGGTGGAAGCTGAACCCAACTGCAGCACCAAGGAAACACTGCTCTCATTATATCCACCTCTACCTGCCTCCCACATGCCCTGGCATCACGCTTAGAATTTCCAAGGACAAGGCATGGGCTGGTAAGATGCACTGAAGCTGCTGGCAGTCCTTTCACTGTTTGCCTTGTATGCACCTGGAGTCAGCCCTGCGTGAACTGTATGGGTGACAGAAGATTAGCTGCTTCCTTAAACATCCATTTCTGGCAGAGAATAGTGCAGGAGAGTACCAAGCCCTATAAAGCCACCTGTGAACCCCAGGGTCCACCTACAGAAGAACATCCAGCATGTGTCTTCAATTACATGGATCCTCCACCCCTCCTCTTGGGTGTTTGCTCATTGCAACTACCTTCTCACAAAGGCCACCCAGGAGTGAAGAGGAAAATCTATTAGCTGCTCACCTGCTCTAGATTTGAAAAGGTGAACAAGAGGGTCCATATCCTATTATGAATCCCCCATGCTCTTCAGTTCCACAGACTATTCCATTATTGCATTTCTGGTTGAGTACAGATCCACACTTGGATATTGTGCATGATGGAAATTCTCTTGGTTTTCTGGAATTCATTACAACCTTGATCCACTCCAAACACACAGGAAAGCATGAAACAATAGAAAGAGCCTTCCAACTGTCACCTTGGATTTGTCATCAAATGTGGAATATTATGGGAAAACTTTCAAAAGGTGAAACATATATCTTCCAAACTGGCAAAATATGCAAAACAACACTTCATCATGTTTAACTGGCTCTCAGGTGTCTCCCTGTGCTGTTCACTGTCACTGGCTTAAGGATAGATACAGTAATCCTGTCAGAAGTGTTTTAAGCTTAGCAATGGCCAAAATCAAGCAAACAAAAATTTCACTCTATTCAGTATTTATATGGTGTTATAAAATATATATTTTTGCAGTAAGACTACTGCTTGCTTATATGCCACGTATTCCATAGTGCATCTTTTAACACAGTGTCAGCAGTTACAGTTACTTAACTGTATCAGTTCATTTCTAAGACACAAAATCACTGCAATATTTTAACAATATCTGTACAATGGAACTTCCCAGGTCTGTTGTGACACATACACAAAAACCTAATATATTTTATCTACAGTAAAAATCGAGGTTGCTTTTACAGAAACTTGAAACACAGTCACCAGTTTCTGGTTTGAAGTAAAACATAGGTGTTGCGATGATTTGAAAGTGTTTGGTTACAATACTTTCTTCTATGTTTTAATGCAGTGGAGTGTGTATTGGCTGAAACCCAGCAGGGATTTTTTGACAACATACAGAATACACAGCTAGAATCATCAAGACAATTTTAAATGATCTGTATGGTCAATTTGGATAAAATTTGTAATTCAGCAGCTAAACAGAAATGGTCAATAATTGATCCTACAACTATTCCTTACGTGGTTATTTTTGATATAACAAAACAAAACAAAAAATATAGTTATTGCTATCTGCTGTCAGCTATTTTTCCTAGTATAAAAGCACTAAAATCCTAAAAGCCTTTCCATTTCGTTAATAAAACTATAGCCCTATGTATCTGCATATTGATAGCATAACATTTGAAGATGCTGAATCTTGCCTAAAATGAGTCCATCTGTTGTGCTCTGAGTAAGATATTCCCATAAAATACAGATGCAATAAGAGATGTACACTTGCAATTTCATGCTTTGGAGTTAAGGAGAAAAAGCTAAACTTACTGCCTAGGGAAAAAAATAAAATAAAATAAAAAAATAAGGCAAACCAACTAAGCACAAATGACTTCATCTTTTGATGTTGCTGGATCAAGCATTCTTTGCTGGCATGTTCAGAATCAAAAGAAACATCCTGATAATGAGACATAGTGTTTCTGTGATCTTTTTTGATTTCCTGTATTAACATTAATGAAATAAAGAAGGCAAGATCTGAAGCCTAAGGTCTTCATTCTTGCATAGCACAAAATCCTTCATGGCCAAAACAGAATTGAAAAAGAAGTCATATCTCTTAGACAAAAAGCATACAAACTTGTTTTGCAATATGCAAACCTACTTTCTATTAAGCTTCACGTTCTCCACTTATTTCCATCATCTGTTTTCTCACGCTCCATTTATGTGAAAATTCATCCCTGAGACGAGGTCTACCTGAAGTTAAAATACACATTTGTACATAGTGGCCTATACACTACATGAATTTCAGCCCTTGCTTGTGTATTTTATGACCCCTCTTATATGAGGAAGTGTAAGGAAGTATTCCTAACAACGACCTAGCTCTCCTCCCAGAAAAAAATGTTCTGGGAAGAATAAAATCTCATTGGGCACCTATGAGTCCAGAATGAGTACCAATGCCCAGAAAAACAAGAATGAAAATGATATTCTTTCAAGTCAAACAGATCTGCAATATGACTTTGGCATGTCCCACTGATATGACTATCACCTCTAAATTAATTCCAGAGGAGCCTCTATTTCTGCTTTAGTGTTAAAATACAAGAGAGCCAATTGTAATCATAGAAACTTCAATTTGAAAACCATTCCAACTGTTTTAGAAATGTTGAAAGTTTTCAGTTCACTGAGGTACTTAAATACACACATAACTTTAAGGATATGAGTTGATTCTATTATTTTCATGTAAGATTAGTCCCAAAGCAGAGCTTTGAATGTATGTAACTTCCATTCTGCTGCGAGTTAGAAAAACACCTCATTTGACTGATTTAATTTGGTACAAATGCAGATCTGCTTAACAATGATAACTTGCCAAGATGGCCAAAGAAGGCAAAGTCAGCCATGGATCAGAAGTAGTTCTTGCTCTACAAGCCCTTTATCCACACTGTAGAAAGAGATCTGTTTTGCACACAGCTTTGTGAAAAGGAGTCTTGAGTGTCACTGTAAATGGAGCTTTCATAAGCCTCCTGTTAGCCATTCAGGATACTGTGCACACGCTCAGAAAAAAACTGGGGGGGCAGGAGGTAGAAGGGTACATTTTTGAGCTTTGTGTGTGTGTAATTGTTAACTAAATAATAATAAATAGTACTCAAAGAGTCAGCAATAACACAATAACAGTCTGCAAAGAACTTACAATCCCCATGGAACATCCTAACAGTTACACACAAGTGATGTTTGCAAGTCTCTAACATTCTACACCAGATCCACAAAATAACAGTTTGTACAAAAGCAAAAACTTGGTCTACCACCACAGTGAGCAAAAATCATTTCTGCCAGGTTAGCCAGAGTCTTCATTATACACATTATGAGACGGGTACTGAAGGACTGACAACACCTATTCTGCTATGAAACACATCATGAGCAAAGTTCTCCTCTCCAAATACATTTCAATGAGCAAAACGATTGTTAAAAAGTTTAATCCTTGATAGTATTTACCAAAGACATATTTGAGCATGTACTAAGTACGCTAAGGCTGGATTTGCCATCTTATTAAACTACACATTCCTTTTCACTCTTCCTGGGTCTCCCACCTCCTATTTATATCAATTTCACAGTCAGGTAAGATTCTGAACAGAGTTCAGCCTTCTGTAATACCCAAATGGAAAAGAGAAAAAGAAAGAAAGAAAACTCCCACTGTTTCCAAGATTGTACAAAAAGTTACCTCTACATGCTCTGATCCACAAGAAAACTATCCTTCAAATGTCCTTCCCTTACACAATGAAAGTATTAAATGTTAAATGACCACTGACTGGACCAGAATGCACTAGAAAAAGGGAGCATCATTTTTTGGGCTTCTACTTTAGCTACATGATTGTTCCTGGTAAAGCCTTATTTTTGGTATCTAATTTCTCAAAGCTTATGCCTGCATAAACATTTAAGCTTCTTATTAATATGGCTCAGCTTATTTCTTTTTATCTTAATATATTCAGTACCTCAGAAGGCGCCACAGCTGGAATGCAGCTCTTGGATATGATCGTAAGTGCTTCAAAGGGAATGGGAGAGGTCAGCATGCCTGAAAGAAAAGATATTGCCACTGCCAAGGACAAAAGAGATTGTGACAAGATAGGAATATGGAAGTCAATATAGGAAAGAAAAGACAGCTAAAAAACCAAAGTCAGAAACAGCAATGTTGTAGTGGTAGGAAAGTTAAAACTCTGCTTTCTCTAAAATAACCATAGCAGTTTATAAATCTATATTATTTCTGAGAAACAGCCCACACTGTTGTCATTTTTTCAAGCTAAAACATTGTGAGGTTCTGGCGCATTTGAATAGTAGATTGGGCTGTTTGTGTGCACATAATTTTTGGCTTTTAGCCCATTTGAAACTAATGAAATACCTTAGGAAAATGCTTATTGCAAAAGAGCCATGATGTATCAGTTTCATTCAAAGTAATATTAGCTAATCAGCAAAAAATGAAATCAGTATTTGCCCCCAATTGGTTCACAGGGAACACGGTTCTAAACTTATGAAGAAACTTCAAAGGCAATATGGAAAGGAGAAGGTCTCATGAGAAAGAACATTTATATGGAGTTTCAAGTAGTTTGTGCCCATATACAAATATTTGTTCAGGGACTATTATTAATGAAAATTCTTCTTATTGAGTTCAACCTCTATAACATCGTTCAGTTTTCCTAACGATAGACACATCCAGCAAAACAAGCACTCCAGATGTTGCCATGTTTTTATGATGCAGACTGATGTCTTGTAGGTAAGGTCACCTCAACCATTTCAATTGCGGATGTTCTGAACCACATTGATCTCATCACAATTGTATCTCAACACACAAAAAGTTGAGCTCCTTTGAGATAAACATTAAAAAATAATGGGAAAAAAATAAAATCAAGGATTTCATACATTCATAGTTCACAGAGTCCAAATACACTAGCACTACATTCACTCTCAGTTCCCAGCATGTGCACATGTAAATTCCCTTTAGCAGAAATTCTCATATGCCTGTGAAATTTCCACGTAACAGATGCTACATTTGATAGACAAGTTCAATGACAAACTGATGAAGACTAGAAAAGAGCAGACATGGCAGGACACTTTTTTTCTACCAAATGAATCAAGATGACATCTTAACACAAGCAGGAAACTTCAAGTGATAGTATCAACAGCCCAGAATCAACAGCAACCTTCACCTTTTTTAATGATAACATTAAGTTTGATGAAAAAAATAGAATGGAGATTAATTTTTGAAGACCAAACATTCTACTTTCTCCACCATCCCACCAGTAGTCTTTAAATGAGTTTAGAGTGTGTTGCGCTCCAACCACAGGTATATCCTTTTGCCCCTGTACTCAAACACATCAAAGTTTATCCACTGTGGATGCACTCCATATCTGCTACAGCTGGATACTAGGTTACGTCATTCTCTTGCTTTTCAGTATCCTCCAAAGTACAGATACATTTGAGATGAAGACATTAATATTGAAAATTGACCTTCCAAAAACCTACTTATAATACAGTCACTGTATTAATTTCAGACACTTTGAAATTTGACAAGACTGTTAAAAAAGCTGAAAAGCTTCACCTGTTCTCCATAAAATTTCCAATCAGATCCAACCCAAAATTCCAACCAAGGACAAATCCAGTGTTTCTTGGAAAGATCTTTGTCTCACTCTCACAACAAATCATCAACACCTATTATACAACAAGTCCAGAGATGCTGAATAGACATACCTATTTAGTCTTGTTTCTGCTGAGAGAGAATAACTGAAACACAATCAAATTTCAGTGGCAGTCAAGTAACAAATGAAGACTGCAAAGCAGTTCACCAGAGAGATACTATATCCAGCAATATTTACATGTACATCTTTGTGAACTGCAGAGAATGGTAACTGATGAAGTAGTCATTAATCCATTAGGATCAGCATAAAAATTGTAAGGGTTACCTATCCTTTTTTTGAATGAATCTGAAGACATCATTGTTGAGGTTACAAACATTTAAAGAAAAATCTGCAAAACAGTAGTTTTAGCTGATTTTAATGTAATCAATTACAGCCTAAAAGTGTCTATTAATTTGGGACAGCCCACAACCAATAAATATCCCCTACTCTGATTCTTATTCTGAGAGCAAAGTCTCTGTCAGTTTTTCCTGGCTTGCATAGGAACAGTCCGGCTATCAAATTACAATCCCTCACAGTATCGAAGCCAGCTCTAGTAAATAAGAAAAGCTGCTGAAATCAGACTTGCATCCTCTGGTTCCAGTACTAAAATTGTTTCATGAAAAAAGAGCCCATTACAGCTGAGTATCTCTTAGGAAAATGCAGAGCAAAAGTTTTGTAACAGATGAACTAACATCCTCTACTGACTCATTAGAAATATTTTTTGCAACATTTGAGTTTTCTTTCATGACTTTTCACCTGAGTATTGGTTACAGTTGACTCCACTTGGTTCACAGTGGCTGATAATATCACGCACTCAAACTGTCCCTCTGCTAATATGTGTTATAACATATAGAACAATTCCTTTGTAAATAAAGCTATACCACAAGATCAGAACACTGTGATTGTACAGAAGGGCAATGTCATGTTGCCCGTGACAGGCAACAAGTGACATAGGTTATTTACTGATTGATACTTCACTATAGTAATAACACAAGTCTCCATTGGAGAACATCTGGAAACATTACAATGCAATAGTTCCTCAAAATAATGAGGTCTATCAATCATTCGCATAACCACTGAATATGAAAGAGCTTAATGTTGTCTATAAAACAACCAGACTTGATGTTACTCGCTCATGACTGGTGATTTCACTTTGGCCAGGATAAACAGGTATCTGCAGAGCAGCTGCTGTAACCATAATATAGAGTATCTTCTTTGAATGGATTAATCTGCCAAGACCAGAGAGTGCATGATACAGAAAATAGCTCACCAAAGGAAAGAACAAAGCCACAGCTACAAGATAAATAAGTCAAAGAGACTTAATAAGATTTATAGGAATTACCAAAACTTGAGCATGACTTCAACCATCCAAATGCTAACAAAAAAATCAGAGACACTGTTTTTATTTGTTTTTGTGTTTTTAAATTATACCACTTCAAAAAACACATATAAGTTGTGTCATTATTAATTCTCTTAGTATAAACTAGTAGGACTAACATGAAAAAAGGAGATGTTATGATATACAGTAAGCAAAGACAGACCTGGAAAAGAGAGTTGGAATTTAGTTTTGTGAGAAGAGCTTATTGCTCAATAGTAGCAATGTTATTTCAGAAAAGAAAACCCAAGTGCTTACATGGGTGTCCTGCACTATTCAGTATAACCTTTACTCAGTTCTGCAGAAAAGCAAATTGAACTGTTAAGTCTTCCCAGCTGATTCCTCCCTCCAGTGTGGCACAGCTGTCCTAGTCTACCACATTTCTTGCTCACTGTCACACTGCAATATGTTCTAGTGAGCGTGAGCTGACTCAGTGAAAGAGAAGTTAAGGAAAGGCAAGAGAGAGGAAAAAAGTTAGGATAAATGACAAGGTGGGGGAAAATGAGATAATGAGACATTCCTGAATTTGCAAAGACAAAATTCAGAGTTCACTGTGGTAGGTTAAGAGGCTGCATTGCTTGGTTAAGTTAAAAAATAAATAAATAAATAATGATAATAAAACAAAAAATAACACTTGGCTTTTTTTTTTTTTTTTCCCAATTCAGAATTTTCTAATGCCTCTTGAAAACAATTGAATCTAATCTCAGATTTCACAAATACTGAGGTAATTAACAGTCTGCACCTCTATCTACCAGCAAGCAGGCATCATATCAAAGGTCCAAATTTTCCCTACAGCTATGACTAAGAGAAATGATTACAAATCACTTGAATGAAATGTAAATGGAGATGCAGTTACTTGGTCCCAAATTATTACTGACTTATCTCTTTTCACATCTTTTTTTTCCAAGAAATTTGATATAAGACAAGTAATTCTCTAACTATCCAAAACACCATTTCAGAGAAACTTTTTGCTGGGAAACCTGTGCTGAGGAAACTTTCAAGTTCAGTACCACGTCCATTACTGTTTCAATAATATTTTCTCTATTGCTTAGACTCTCCTTTTTCATTAGATGTTCCTGTCTTTGTTTTCCTCTCTTTGTCTAGCTGGGGAAGAAAGAAATAGCTAGCCAATCACATTTCCACTTCAGAGTAGAGAAATCAAAGCCATATTCCTGTAGTGCTACCCCCTTCTATCCCAATAATTCAGTCTTTTCTTTCGAAAGAGTTATTTTAAGTGAGCCATGGAAGAAAGCTATATAGAGCAAAGTACAAATGCTTAAATTTGTAGAATACAGAAATCTCCTAGGCAGGCAGAAGGCTAGTGAATTACCTGGGTCATCAGCAGCAAAAACAGTTATCAGTTTGTATATGTTTTCACCCATTTCACAGGTGAAAAATATGTGTAATATATGCTCCACAGCATCACCTAAAGGAAACCCAATCAGGACTACAACATGATATGTTTTCCAATTCATAACGAGCAGCTTCTTGTGAGGTTTGATGTGGCTTGCATGAAAGCCAGCCCCGGACAACAAACAATCATATAGGAAGAGCATTCCAGAATAGAAATTTGAGGTTTTTGATGCACAGTGTTTTCTTGCTACTAACAAACAGCACAAGCATTTGCTGCTGTTACCAAAAACCTGTGCTACTAGAAGCCTTTATCTTTGAGAGACCATTACCGGGAAACTTTCATGTCACATATGCTCTCTTGTATTGCCTGAAGGAGGCTTACTCCTCCCTGTATTTCAGTCAGAGAAGAAGGAGAACTGAAAAAGGGTCCACTTCACATCAGATCCACTTGCACCAGCAGCCACGATCACATTACCAGGTAAAGGACACAATTTAATATATATAAAAAAAAACAAAGAACAAAAAACAAAACAAAAAAAAACACCACAAGAGCTTGCAAAAGAAATGTTGGTAAATAAATCTGTTTCTCAAGCAAGAACCTGTTGTACTTCTATATGCACAGCAACTCAGTGCTTGGAAAGTAGCTATTTATAAACATAGAGACGAATTAGATTCATTTTTCACTTTCAGTACAAGACAGTTTCTTAAGACCAGATTGATGATAAGGGTAAATGCTGAGTCTAAGGCCAGATGGAATACTGCCCCTTCAGATCAATGTCGAAAAATGATCTTTTGCCAAACAAATAAACAGAGAGGGGAAAAAAAGAAATCAAGCCTAATTATACCAACCTTTCTAAGAAACACATCCAAAAATACTTACTGGCCTTATCCAGAGTGTAAAGTTTCAGAAGAAGCACCAGAGGTGTTTTATTTTAGCTTGGCATGAGTAGTGAAATTATAGGAAGGATTTCTAAGCTGCAAATACAGCTGCTTTTCAAAGACACAGTTTTAAGGGTTCTACATAAAGCCATAAAATCCCTGAGAAACTTGTAAAGGGGTGGCACGGTTTCATTTGAGTATATGAAGTTTTTTATTTAAAGAGGCAGTTGGATCCTGTTGTAATAGAGCTCAAGGCAACACCGTTAAGACAACAGTGGGAATACAGTGATCAATGGCTCCAAAGCATTGACACATCCCAGTCTAGGCCCTCTAGAATTCCTACCAAATTACATCAATCCATAGATTTCAAATAATAAGTGGAACCTTTGCCAAGAACAGCCTCCCTTAGTTTTAGCAAATCACAGTTACCTTAAAGAAACAAGCCGAAACAAATCAGAGGCAAAAAATTAAATGCTAATCAAAGCCTGCCTGGCTAATGCTGCAAGTTAAAATAACATTCTCTTTGCATGTGAATTTTCAGAAGGTAGAGAGACACCAATGCTGCTTGTTAGTTTCAAGCACACATTGGGCTAGGCAGCAGTAACATTATATGGGCACTTTGATGAGTATTAATAGCTTTCACTCTGTATGAGGAAGGCAATACTGACAAGTGCAGGATTGAGAGGAAAGACTTCTACACCTGCAAAAACAGGTTTTCAGCATGAAAACACAAACAATGAGGAATGTAAAACCAATATCTTCACTGCGGAAAATAATTCTGTCATTTGTGATGTTGACGCAACTAAAGACTGTTTCAGGAACTACAATAAATACATCAGTTTTCTGTAAAAGAGGTTTTGAGTGGATAAGCCACAGACTCCTGGCCTTTAAGCAGAAAGTTTGTCCTCTGAATTTCTTTGAAAGATAAAGTATTTGTTTTGCTAGAAAACATAACTAAAATAATTTTAAGAACAAAATCCAGGCTGAAAGGCTGCAGTAGAGTAACGGGTTAGTTTGGCCTCAGGTATGGGCACCAAGGCATTCGCTGACAAGACACAAGCATATTCTACACTCACACTAGAGAAGTCCAAGAAAGTTTCTTTGGGCATCACATCAGAAATTCAGAGAATTTCTTTCATTTTCTCCTCAGTACAAGTTTTGTGTTTCCCCATTATCTCACAGAAAGAAAGTCTGTTGCAAGATAGTTCAGGTCTGATCTGCAGATCTACAAAGCACTTGAATTTAGTTTAAGTGAGAGATGAGTATTTAAAATTTGAGAGGTTACTGATGAAGACGGGACTTTCCCAAGGTCCATTCAGCACTCATTTCACATGTAAAAGGAGGTTGTACACATTTCAGAGATTTATCTCAGACCTGAGCTCCTACACAGTGCAACAGAACCATTATTCATCCTAGGGATTCGTATAAAGATGAAAAGCGGTGGTTCCTGAAAAATGTGAATGTCAACAAACATCGTCTCTGCAAAACACTACAAAAGTCATAGCTCCTGGATATAAGATGCTTCACTGAAAATGCTCTCTTACATGAAACAAGGATATTTTAGATCAAAACATGTCAAGGAAGAACAAAAATTGCCACATTTTCACATAGTGTATGTGAAATGACCAATAAAAATCAAGATGTTTTCTTCTGGTATGGATAAAAAGAAGCACTTCTGACAAGACTGCATTCAGAAACAAGTTATGAAATAAGCACAGCCTATCAAAGTGGGGTTCTTATCAGTAGTAAATATAATCAAGACAAAAAAATAAATATTTTACAGTTATTTCCAGGTACCCTTCAGGTATGCGTTTCTTGGTGTCAGATCATTAAGAAGCTTGCCCTTTTAGCAACACATGCACAGCATTGCTCATCCACTAGTTTTGAATGTAAACAGTTTCAATAACCACATGTGATGAGAACAGGAAAAAAAAAACAAAAAACAGAAGTATACTCCTAGGGTACCAAAACTTTGACATCTCCCACTGTTTGCAGAGACCCAGGAAGCACCAGATTTGGCTTGGATTGATGTGGAGTCACTGACTATCCCTTATTTTGAGAATGCCTTTAGTTTCCATAGTCTACAGCAAAAAAACACTACACAATAGTGAAGAGTAAACTGTACACCACCTCATTTTTATTTATTTTTTTTTCTTAAAAGCAGAGAGAACGATAAACTACTCTTCGATAAATTCGTAAGCATGTGTTTCATTCTGAGAGTCCCTTCAGCAGTAAGGATGATGACTAACTCAGATTAGGCAAAACTGAATGACTGCAACCCCAGAGGGCTTTCCAAACTTTTTACTTCTAATAACAAGTATGTGATTTTTCCCCTTAAAATTATGTTTCTTCAGGTACAGAATGTGCAGGCCAGAGATATTTTATTCTAACACTCAATCCCCAAATCACTGGCTTCATTGTTAGCCTATTGGTTAGAGAATTAACCCCCTGTTTTCAGAACAGATAATAAGTAATTGTTCATACAATAATGGTAAAGATAACCAATTTCTCAGGCTCTGCCAAAATGAAATATGTCTGCAATATCCTATTTTCTAGGTCCTTTTTTTTCCCCCATCACGTCCATCTGAAGCATCAGCTTTCTTCACTGTTTTGTATCTCAGTAGAGAGGCTGCCAAGATTCATCATTTCCTGATTAAGCAGCAATCTAAACCAGACCTTTTAATCAGATTCTCTATCATGAATCTTTTTCCTTTGCACTTTTAACTAAGATTCATGTGCCCTGAGAATTAGATAAGTGGTGGTTTATTTCCATTTTCTCTTCCCACATTCAAACATGATTTACAGGTGAGTACACATTCAGAAAAAAATAAAGAAAGATTATACCTGATTCTAGATGAGGGCACTAACTAAAACTAAGCCAGTTTTTATCTGTAGATTTCTAGGTAAGTTTGGGTTCAAACCACCAGTTTGATACAGAAACGATCAGTCACACATCCAGAAGACCAATATTTCACATAGAAGTATTTTAACAATTAGGTGTGAGTACTTCAAAGAGCATTTTGCCCAAATTATCACTTCTCTGCAATTAAGAAATTACCGAAGAATGTGATCTTCCCATAGATTTTTCATACAAGAACTATTGTGAAAGATTAAAAAAAACAAAACAAATTCAGTTACTCAATGTCCCAAGCAGCAGACTTTCTTTTAATATTCATTCTTGGACACAAGGCAAAGAGATTTTCTGTATTCAACACACAATTAAATGAAAAAAAAATTAAATATAATTTTAAAAAAATGGAATAATGACACAGCTTTATAGGTTATGCAGCTTGGAAGAAGTGGTGCTTGTTATACGGTGATGACAACAGAGAAGGCTTCTATGACTCTCACTGACAACAAAGAAAATCTTTGTGCATCACAGACTGAATTCTCTATTTTCATAATTCTATTCCTGGCTCACCAGAGAAAGAAAACAAGATAATAATTGTATGCTTTCAAAACCTAATTTGCTGAATACCTTCGTTGTGCATTTATGAATAAGCAACGGTTTTTACACTGAAACCTCTCAGACTGGTGCTCTATGGCTACTAAATGCTTTTTGAACTACGACCTTCTTGTTCATCATAGTTTTGGGAAAAGTACAAAAATACTAAACCTTGTGTTTTCTCCTCATCCCTTTTCCCAGTTTATAAGCAAATAGTGTCTTAAACCATTCAGACTTCCATGTTACGCTGTAGAAGCACCCTGCATCTGGCCCCATAATAGAACCCACAGCAATCTGTGTGTTACCAGGGGCACAGCAGGGACATGAGACCAAAAATAGGAACAGGAGAGGGGCTAGTCACTCATAGGCTGATGAATATGCTATCAGGAATCATACAATTACATAAATGATATAATTATATTGATTTCAAAAATGCATAAATTCTTTCCCCCCACCCCCCCTTTTTTTTTCCAAGCACCCTAACTCCTTAACGCTTTCTTTTAGGAGAAGAAACCAGACATCTCCTAGAAATCTGCCTTTCTCATCTGTTTAAACTGAATTGCCAGTTTCTACTGCTCATTCTTCATTGGAAGTAACTATACCACCTTTAGGGTATCTTACGTTACTTCAGTACTCTTTGGACATTGTAAATGGAAAAGCATTAACTTAAAGAAAATAATAAGTTAGACTGTGGTTGGACTTGATGATCTTTGGGGTCTTTTCCAACCTGGGTAATTCTATGATTCTATGAAAAGGCATGAGTGGTTAAACTAGAAATCCTTATCTACATCTAAATATAACCTCTTTAAGAGAAAGGATATATTAAAATATTACAGCCAAACTCAGTTTTTCAAGCTTGCTTATGAAGCTACAGAAAATCTTTCTAAGGTGATTAGATTATAAAATAATCCAACATATAGGATTAGTGTCAAAATGGGTTATTAGAAAGAAAAGTGTAATGTAGCAAATGGTCTGTAAATGCATCTTTTCTTTTTCATGTTATGCTCCAAACACATGCTTGAAAAACTAATTCCATGTTCTGCAAGGTGAATGAGAAAATAATTCATTGGTTTTTAAAAAAAAAAAAATAATTTGTTCTCTCACTGGTAAATGAATGTAGAACATTCCCACAGTTCAATATATCTCTATTAGTATCAGCTGGCAAAAACTGTTTTCATGTCACAATATGTATAAATCTGCAGAAATCCCACTGAAATTACAGCTTTAACAGGGAGTAATTTAGCCCAGATCCACTCACTTGCTAAATACAGTAACGATTATATCTGAGAGATGGTTAAGACAGGCCATTATTTTGGTCTCTTAGTCTTCATTAAGTATTCTTACAGATGTTGTTCATTTGAATATTTTTACTGGGTTACCCCCAGAAGATCCTAAAACCATATATTGGAAATGTCTAGAAAAATTACTCAATTGCAAGGTAATTATACAAGCAAATTTTATCCACCCTATGAAAAAGATTTATTTGGTCAAAGAGATGGATTACTCTGGTAGGATTATCTTAATATGTCAAGATGTCTTGCAAGATCTGTGGGACTGAGAATAGAAGTTACCTGCTTGCAATTCCAAGACTACAGTCTCATCCCTGAAGAATTACCTAAAATCAATACTTTGTTCGGTGATGAAAGAATTTAAATTTGGTAAAGCAGATAGAACCTTGAAAATCAGTCTCTTCCGTGGTATTTGTCCTGATGTCAGGTGGAAGATCTTAGTCATGCCATGCTGATCTCTTGCTGTCTCATGAATACAAGTATTTTTCCATAGAATGCAACATGGAATTAACAATGCTACATCCTTTGAGATGCTGAATAGATCACCAGGATGCATACAGCTCCCAGTAATGAGTACAGGTCAAAAATAGTTCATATGACTAGACTTTCTTGGCCTACAAGATGCCTCATAAAAGACACATGCAATAAGGGAAGCTTACCAGAAGTTGCCTGCAGAGCAACTGAATAAATCATTTGATTAGGTATTAATGACTGCTGAAGAAAAGCACAGAAAGACCCTAAGACAGGTCAGTACCTTTGGGAAAATCACAACCTGAATCTCCCCTATTTCAATGACTGTGGAGCTTGTAGACTTACAGAATTATGATATTTTAGTTGTAACATAAGTAGCTCAGTATGAACACATTGTACACATGAACACTGCACAATTACAATGGAAGCTGATATGTGAAATCCTTTAAAATAGTAAAAGAGAAGTCTGCAAGGCTACCTAGGCTTTGACAGGCTCCTATATTGCAGCCTTCCTATAATTCCCATAGGCAGAGTACACACTCTAAATACTGCTCTTCAATGTAAGTGATTAAATTAGGAAAGATAAGGGAGTCAGTAGTGATATTAAGAAGAATGGCAAAGATAAGCTGAAGGCAAAGATCCAGTACAAATTAAATGGAAAGCAACAGTCTCTAAAATCAAGTTATTCACTAAGGTGTTGTAGCACAAAACATGCACCGAAGGGTTATTAACAAGCAGTTTAATAAAATCTATACACAAGTGGTGTCTGTTTGTTATGCTTTTTATTAATATTTCTCTACACAAACATTACATTGGCACTCATGAAAACTTGAAGGATTGTCTCTATAACACTGTTGAATTTGTCAGATTATAGGGTAGTAAACACTTTGAAACTCCCCAGGTGTAGGGTAGGATACTCTGTGGTATTCACCATTTTGTTTCCGTGGCATGGATTCTTTTCTGAGATGTCATCCTACAAAGGACTTTGAACTTGCAGCTAACTTTCTTCCACAAACCTGTTCTCGTGGAAGAAACTGGAATATTTTCCTCTGGGCCATTTTGCTGCTTTGGATGGCCTTGCATGTATAACCAGCCAGATATATAAATAATGCCTCATGTAAGATTCAAAACACATTCACCATTACTTACTACACTAAATGATTTTCAAGCAAGTCCCCAGTGGATGTGAAACCACCTAGACTGCTCCAGGATTTGTACTCTGACAGAATTGTTTCAGCTCAGCTTAGCTTGCTGTCTTTGACCTTCATCACCAAAATCACCTCTCATCATATAAGCAATCCTCTATCTTCTCTCCTCCTGTTGAAAGCATTTTTGAATCTCCTCTACTCCGCTTTAGAACATCTGGCTTCTTTGTTCTGCCTTTATTAGTTTTCCACTACTTCAAACCTTCTGCCTAAGGACAGGAAGAATAAAACCTGGGTCTCTCAGCCCACTGTCACTAATTCCAGCTTGACTTCCAAAATGTATCCATGCACAGAATGTAGTGAAACCCTGGTCATAAACAGCAGAAACAAGTTTTTTGTAACAATATGAAAACTGTTTGGGGCCAAATCTAATTATTCTTAATGAAAGAGCAGAGAACTAAGCAGCAAGGAGATGAGATGTTCTACAGAACAACATAAGGTAGACAAATGAATATGTTCTGAATGACACAGACCACAACCTGTTCACTACCATTTTGGTGTTCAGACAGTATCTGAAGAACAAAAGACCGGAAATCATGCAGAATGAGAATATTCTGAAGAGAAGTAAAAGAGTGGAGTTCTGATGTGAGCTTTTTCTCTTCTGTTGACTTCCTGCTGGTTTGGAGAACAATTAGAAGTTCTCAAGGTTGATGGCCAATTTTGAATGCAAATGGCACAAGCTGATTCACATCAATCTTGACAACACTACTATGTATTCTTTAATAAACAAAGTGCAGAGGCTGATGATGTAAAGATGAACTTCAGTGAACACAAATAGACACATGAGTCTACATGAAAAAATTTGACCTAGTATTTGCAATGTGGTACAATGAAATATGTTTTATATTTCCTTTCTTTCCAGGAATGTGGCTGTAAGATTATACATTACTAAACCTAACTACATAATTGCTGCATTATTATAACACTGACACTACACCAATGCTATTTTTCACATAAACTGAGTCAACAGAGAAGTATATTGCAGCCCAAAGTCTGTAGAAAGCTGAAAAAATCCCAAATGATGCTCTTATGTTTTCCACAACACTATCTAATAAACCTGCTATTAGGTAATTTTTGTTGTCTGCCTCCAGTACTTAGAGTACAACCTTGACCATTAAGGGATTACGTAACAGAAAAAAGTTATCAAACCAAGGGAATAAAGCATTTATATATAGATTTTATGGTTGCAAACTAAACTGCTCGATTGGAGGTGCTTTATGACTAGAAGTTATAATTATTAATAGCATAATGTTAACTTTATAAACAAGTCTTCTAGGAAAATGCAATAAGGTAGCAAAAGCTCAATTCATTTTCTTTTCATTGGTGTTTTGTCTGTGAAGCAGGAAGCCTAACAAGAAAGTGCCTATTTGAGCCCATTTAGCTCTCTAATCTTGTGTTACAATAGGATTGAAAGCTGTTAAGACAGATATTTTTTCTTTTTACTTACAAAAATGTCATGCATTTTTTCTCATTCCTGTAGGCCTAGATCCCACAGCTACCAATGGAACATTGACAGTAAGTAAACTGAAATCATAGAACTGTGAAGTTAGGAAAAAGCCTCCAAGATCATAGTCCAACTATGGAAGTTGGAGGTTGTATCAGATCCCAGATCAATTACTTCATCTCATTTTTAGTTAGATTAAAAGGAAATTATTGCCTTAGAATTTAGTTTCATATCGGATACTAATGTCATGGCTTATGTACATCAGTTCCAAACATCAGTTTGGAATCTGCTTTCTCAAAAGTTCGTGAATGTTTCCATGCTGCACTACCCTCCCTGAACCTTTTTTAATTTAATTGTTGCAGTTCTTTTTAACATCTTGTCTCTAGGAAACAATCCTAGCCTTTTCATTTTGATTTTATATTGGCAAGAGCAATTTTCTACAGGGTAACTAGCACAAGGCATTAGTCTAAATGATACAGGTTAGTAGGTTCCCATACAGACATTTAATGTTTTCCACATGGTCCCTCACCATTTACATTCTAGTGTACAGCTTACAGTTGCAAACACAACTACACACTAGACTGTCTATGGTGACATATTGATCAGTCTAGGTCAGTTGACACAAGTAATTTGTATACCTAACGAATGCTACTGCACTTTACCCTGAATATTTGGACAACATAAATTACTGAATATCCTGGCAGATTAATTGATGAATCCACTTATGTCTAAATTTCCTTCTTTCTTCAGAAAGTCCTTTTTACCACTATGTAAGGTACCACTACTCTCTACCTGATGATCTGTCATCAACCTCAACTGAAAAAACATGCTTTCAAACTACTACACTGAATATAAATCCATTAAGGGGGTGTACCTAGAAAGAGAAGGACAGCCATTTAATACTATTTCTAGGCTGCAAATTCCTAAGTAAAAGTAGAAATATGTTCTGAAATATGTGTGTGTATATATCTATCTATATATATGTATATAGATAGATATATACACACACACAACCTTTTGGTACAAATGTTTCTGAGGATTCAAAATGTTTATGCTGCATAACTAACCCCATGCACATTAGAGCGACAATAGAAAATATCATATTTTCTAGTGGATTAAAAGTCATAACTTTCAAAGATGACAAATTATTGAAAGTTTTTACTCTAATTTCCTGCACACACATGAAGTACATAAGAAAAAAAAAAAAAAAAACAACAACCAAGCATCCACACCCTTCCCTCAAACCAGGCTCAGCAAGCAAGGATCTCCAAAAGTGAAGTAACACCCCAAACATCAGAATCTTTGCCAAACACTGCTAAACAGCAACACTCAAGCACTTTAAGCGGGAAAAGAGGTGATAACAACTGACACTCAGAAGAACATCTATTGCTGCTTTGGAATATTTGCTGTGCATTGCAGATAACTTTTAATATAGGCCTTGACACTCCATACATCTAAGTCACATTCTTATCTCTTCCATTTTAATCTTACTGTTTCACTGAGTTATGGACCTTTCAGCTGGTCACATATTGTTTACTTAACACAGCCTGGACTGCTCACCTGTTTAATTTAATAAAATAGAGCACAATACCTTGCTAGAAAATGTCAGAGATCATACAATCTCCTCATGCTTTTTAAACATAACGGATGTGATCAGATGGAAGAGACTCCTATCCATACTGAAGACATGGATGAAATAGCTTAAAAATCCTTTTGCAAAGCAAAATTCACATCAAAGAAGAAAAAAAAGCAAAAAGAAAATAGTTGCAGAAAAAAAATAAAAATATAACTCATCACCATTAGCCATTTGGTTTCTAGGTCTTCAGTGAAAACAAAATCTTCATGTTACCTTACTTGAATCTGCTACACAAAATATTCAATGATTAAATGTCTAGCTATCCATCTGTCTCCAATTTAGTGTACTGCTTCCCTCCAGATTATTCTAAAACAGCCGGAGAATTATGTTATCCATGCACCAGTGCTGCTAAGCTGGACCAAGCCAATACAGCCAAAGATCTGAACAGCTGGTATTCTCAGATGAATGTTTCCAGTTCCAGCTCCTTTATTCAGACTTCAGATGGAGCTTCTTTGAGTCTTTCTTGCTAAAAAGCTGTTTCTTAATATTATACTTTCAATAGAATGACAGTGCCTAATAGTGATCGACAATAATCTGACCATTTTCAACCAGTGAATTTTGTGCAGCAAGGCAGGAGATTGGTTGTGCCCTATTTTGTTTCTTTACTGCCATATTATGTAACACAAATGACCAAGAAGCCAGAAGTAATAAGACGGTTGAAAAATTCCAGCTCTTTAGAATTCTGTAGGACTCTACATCACTGACCAATCTATGACCACATTTTTACATACACTCTATCATTTTCTTGTAGATACATTTGAATAATCAAAATACAGTGAAGTAAAAAGGCTAGCTGCAGTAGAGTTTTGACAGGTAAAATTGGGAAATGACAGTAAAATGCTAAATTTCAAATAAGCCATAATTTATTGAACAGTGTATATATAGTTTGTATATGTGTATTGATATACAAAAGGTCAGCAGTGCACAATCACTATCATGTTTAGCAAAAGATTCTAATTGTGAAATTTAACCTAGTATTGCTGATGGAGATGAACCATCATTATTTTATTACAGGTAACAATGAAATCTTCGTCATATAATAAGTGGGGGGGGGGGGGGGGGGAGAAAAGGGGTGGAGGGTGGAGAGGGGTGGCGGAAATGCCCCGGAAAGTATAATTAGAATGAACACAAGAAGACAATCTTGTTTTTGGGATGGGGGGCTAGGAGGGGGGAAATGTTTCTTTCTAGGATACAGAGAGGAAAACAGGTTACACAAGCGTTCCTGGATGCAACTTTACATTACAAGCCTTATTTTAGTTTAAATGTAATTTTTATTATCTACTTCCAGCTGCCTAAAATCTATAAATAAATAAAGAAAAAATAACAAAACAAAACCACATGGAACATTAATCACAAAATGAAATAAAGATTTCTCTTATCCTGAGATATATTTTGTGTATAATAAAAATGTATCGTAGTAACTGTACACTGAGATAACAATTCTTCCAGCCTTGGTAAAATGTTAGCTGCTCAACGTACTGCACAGATCAGCAGCACCCATCTGATTTTGTACAAATAAGCCTTTTCACATTTTCTTTATGTTTTTTCTGTCATTGTTATTTATTCCAGTTACTGTGATCCTTAGCTATCCTATTTTTCTCAGGTATCTCAACAGATTATTTTGAGGAAAACTGGGCTATATAGCTGGAGATGCAGGCTCACAGAGTGAATGGATTGAAATTTTTGGTCACAAACATGCCCGAAAGATGGAGGGAGGAATACAAGTTTCAATTACAAGTACAGCAAGAATTAGACAAAGCTCAGTATTATATGCATTTACAAGATACGGGAAACTTGTCAATAGAATAAACTTACACTTAAAAGAGAGAAACCCTGCTTTTCAATATGATTTATCAGCAACTGACATTTTAATTTAGTTTTAATTTTTGTGAGTGGATACCATAATAAGGAGCCTCACTGACATTTATAATTGTGAATACTACCCAACATATGAAGTTTGGTGTATATCTGCCAGGAGGATAACGTACAGAACTGAAAAAGACTGTAGGAAATGGTACCATTTCCACTCCCAGCAGTGCTTACTGCTTTTAGGTATCGCCTACTTTGTTTTGGAATACAGGAACAAATGGATTACATTCTTATATGTTTTTTAGCCCTAATTTCTGTAACAGCAGTAACAGAGAAAACACTTCAACACCTGTATTCTGAGGACTGACTTTAGCATGGGTAGCACAGCTCGAGCAATTAGTAGAATGTGAAGAATGTCAATTGTCCTAGCAGCATTAACACAAATAATATCTGTTTTATTGGTACTGATATTGACTGAAGTAGAAAGATCAATGATAAAAACCAAGCCCTTTGCTTGCCCATCAGTAGCACACCCATTTTCTACTCCTGAGACCCTCAAAGCACTTCTAGATTGGGACCTTGCCTGAACTTGGCATTTGTCCATCTCCACCATGTATTTTTCTCCCACGCATATCATACTTCAATGTATACAAGACTATTAGAAAACGTGGTTCTGATATTACAGTTTGAGTCCGTCCCACTGAGTAGACCCATCCTGTGCAGAGCACAGAACCCAGGAACAATTTTCCCTCATAGGAGAACTCTAGTGTGGAGTCCTTCTTGGGCATCTGGAGCCTATTCACTGGAGTGTTCCCAGAACCCCTCCACCCTCCACGTTTCCAGCAGTTTCCCCTGGAGTAATTACAAACAACCCAGTCATACACAAGATAAACAATCCCCACTTCAATCACTGAACAATCACTATTGCAATAACCAAGTAAAAAGAAAAGATTTGTAAGCAATAATATCCAAATCCCAGGAGGTAAAGAGAAGGCAAACATCAGATAAGCTTGTCAGACTCATTCCCTACTCAGGGAAGCATTAACATTTGTTCTTGGCTTTTCATTAATCATACGCTCTGATGTACGCTTATCCAAGTGTATTTTTTTCCTACAGCTCTGAACATAGTATAATATTTAGTAATGGAAAAGCAGAGACATTCCTAATAAGTGAAGCGTCAATTCTTCCTGAATCTTCAAGTGTCATATCTGCACGTAATATGGCTCTTGGAAAAAAAAAAAGAAAAAAGAAACAGAGCAAAACAACAGCTGCAAGGACAACAATGCTTTTGGAGTTAAGCCACTGTAAATGTCTTTATTTTGCTGAAAATCTTTTGATGAATCACTACTCATTTTAACTGTCAGTGGCTCTGATTAAAGTGATGCACCTTGGACAGCAAAGTTAATCTACAGTTTTTCATCACGGATGAAATGTTTTAAAATAAATCTAAGGTGCATCTTGTCAGTCATTTGCTAGAGGTTAATAAAAACGTTAAGAAATAAAGGCTGGCAGGCATCACAGTAGAAAGAATTTTTTTCTGATGAATTGAAATACTGCAGTTTCCACAGTTATGAAGTGTTATTCAATCAAACTGAAACACCACATAATCCAACATAACGCCATGAATAAGCTAAAGGAACAAACAAATATTTAGAGGTTGTTACAGATCACTCAAATAATTTAGGCCATTTGACTAATTTGCATTATAATGCAAAAATTATAAGCAGATGAATTTTTCAGATACAAGGGTGGTAAGTTGGGTCATCTATTATTCTGCAGATTAAAATAGATTCCTTAAAAAAGAAAAAGAAAAAAGAGAGAGGTTCTTAAAAATGCATGTGGATTTTTTCTTATCTGATAGAATGGTGCAATTGTAATTATTTAAAAGCAAAAACAAACCAACAAACTGAAAATTAACCCACAAAGAAAAAGTTTGTTATTCAAGCCACAGAAGAGATGCTTCTGGTAAGATTTTGTTAGAAAAGCCTCATGTGGGCACTCTTGATTTCATTTTCCACGGTTGACCTACAATTTTATGTTGCGGGTGAATAATCAGAAATAGAATTTTTCATCTACAAAAATATCGTTTGCTACCCTTTCTACCTCTAGGATTTGTATGTAGGTAGTTACTAGTATATAATTGCTCAGTAGTATCCAACCAAAAAAAAGATCCCTTTATTCACTTTAAAAATTCAAATTAAGCAAATCACACACTAATTAGAGAAAACTTAAAGAGAAACAATAGCTACATATGACAGTAGGAAGGACATACTTAGATCCAGCTTTTAGACATGAAATATAACAATATTTACTTAGCTTCCAAAACATCTCACAGAGCAGACTCTGGGCCCTACACAAGCTTAATGCCAAATACAGAAAGTTTCATACATGTAACCACAGAACAGAAATGTCATTCAAAACTGTTAGCACTCGTGTTAGCAAGTTTTAAGTAGACAGCTAGAAAAAGAATAAAAAAGGCAACAGAGTTGTCTTTTTCTACAAATTCAAGATAGATTCCCCAGTGAGTTCTTCCTGGTACAGCAAGAGCTCCAGCAAAGAGAAGGGTATCAGGAAGAGGACAGACCACCAGCCTGAAAGCTGGAATGAGATGGAAGATGATAGGTGTGTGAAACTGGAAAGGCAGAGAGGAGGGTAGCAGCTCCTGAGTCAATGAATACAACAGTATACGCTCTTTTCTCCCTCAGATGTAGTCTTCACTTTCTGTCATAAGCCCATGTCTTAAACAATTGCACAAACTGACACTGCTGTATTTTATGCAAAAGGGACCAGTGTCCAGCAGAGAACATAAAAAGGTCTCTTCCTGACTCAGAAGCTGAAATGTCTTTTTAATGTCATGCTCCAATCCTCTGACCTTCCATCCCTTGCAAATAAGCCTTTATGCTTCTAGGACAGTTCTATTTGGCCCATGACAAGTTTACAGGCATTGGTATTTGTCACTTAAAATTGACATTCAGTTGGTATTTTAAAGCATTCCAAATTGTCTCCATTGTGGGAGCTACCACAGAATACACACAATCAAGGTATATCAAGATAAAGCACTGGGTCCAAACCAAAGTACCAATGTTACCTGTGCTATTGCTTTCTCCTACAGGAAGAAAGAGCAGACAGACAAAGAGAGAAACTGGTAACACGTCTGAGCTACAAATGCTGGAACTTGCTTTGTTCCCATTCCCTGCTCTCACAGTCTTTTATGACATCTCTACATCTCTTTCTTCTCTTCATGAGGCTATCAAAAACAGCACCTTGTTATCTCCAGGCATTTGGGAAGATAAATACAAGAAAACTTGCATGTTAATTAATAAAGCATTAGGGAACCAAACTTGTATTTTCTAGCAGAGAGCTACATTTTGTAAGGGTTATCTCTTACCCTAAGCAGGTTGTTTCAAATAGCTGTGACCTGCAACAAGCTCCAGAGGAGTGCCTCTGTTTTTGTTCCTAAACACACTTTGTGTGTTCTGGACAAGACCAACTAAGAAATGTTTTCTTATTAATAGTTTCCATTTGACCTGCCATCGTTAATTGAAGAACACGCTATTTCATTATGCTTCTCTTCCTGGCAGCCTGTACAGTAATTGCACACAGTAGCTAGAGACAAGTGGACTAGCAGTTCTGGAATGATGAACAGGAAGGATGAACAATTTGTAAATTAATCTCTTCTTCTAGTGGTAACAAACAACTGAAGTATTTATATTTAAAAAAAAAAAAAAAGTTTATACCAGAGCTGCACACTGATTCACATCAACCTATTATAACAGAGTTCATATCATTCAAATGATGAACAACCTCCAGCTTTTTCCTGAAGTTCATTTTCCTCCAAACTTTATTTTCATGGGGGTCCAAAGGAAAATAAAAATATTCTTGAGTAAGATGAGATGCCAATTTCAGATGGAGATTAGAGTTTTTATTACATTGTTCCCATTGTGCGTGACACTGGAGAACCAAATAGATCAATTCCAAAATGTGGTTTGTTAGTGGGGTTGGACTGCTTATGGTATGTGGCATGGAAGTCATGCCTGTGAGAGAAAAAAGAAAAAATAGCCTAAAGAATGTCGACACAGAGACTGTTTTTCCTTACTATAAAAGTCAATCCTCTTCTTGTGGTGACAACTAGTTATTTTTCTTCTGTTTTCCTGAACCAACCCTTCAGAAATATCACACTACAGACTTTAACTTCAGTGAGTTGTTGTTTGTTTTCAAAAAATGTAAATAATTCTTTCTTATTCAAATGCAGGAACTACCTCTTAACTTCTAGATTAGTAGGTGGACCAATATGTCAGTATATGCCATGTGCTGAGATCTTCAGAAAAGCCAAGTTGGATAACTAGAACCAAAGTCCTTTCTAGAGACATACACACCAAACTGAAGAAATATATATATGCACACACAAAAGCCTGCATATTCACTGGGACAACAATGACAAGGAAAGGAAAACATGACAGTACTGAACAGTGCATCAAAAAGCATGGCAAAGAAAAGATGAGTGGTAGTAGCTTAAAGCGTTATGAAAATAAAAATATTTCTTACTGTTTAAAAATTTCTACTAGAGACAAAAAAAAGAAAACATCCCTTTTTTCCATGTCTACATCTTGACAAAATGTGTTAAAAAAAGAAATCCACACAGGACTAGCAATAGTATCAAAGTGCTCAAAGCATAAGGAATAAGGCATAAGGCGTTCTGGATGAAGGCAGACAGCTCTTTCTTTGTATAAAGCTCTTGAATGGGAACCCTGGAGTAACATAATTCTTGACAATCTTTTTTCTTTAACACTTTTATGAAAGTTCTATCAGAGCTGCTCCAAAAGTAATGCCTACTATTTTATTATGTTGGCCCATGACACCAGAGTAGTGGCTGAACCTTCCCACCAGTAGAGTTACTGGAATATGAGAGATGGCTGCAGAGGGACAGTCTGCCAAATGGTGCCTGACATGGAAGTGTGGATGAAGCAAAGATGAAGCACTGAATTACTCCATATGGAAAAAATGTCACCCATTGACAATTTTCGATACTTGCTTGAATGTTTGTGGAGACTGAACAGTGAACATGAGCACAGAGAGGTGGTAGGAGTTATTTTTCAGCGACACCATCACAGAAGCTGTGAAAAAGTAAGTCACATCTAACAGTGCAGATTTGTACAAGGACTGCATAGAATCATAGAGTTGCAAAAGTTGGAAAAGACCTTCTGTTCATCCGGTCCAACCACACATCCATCACCAATAGTTCTCACTAAACCATGTCCCTCAACACAATGTCTGAACATTCCTTGAACACCTCCTGGGTTAGTGACTCCATTAGCTCCCTGGGCAGCCCATGCAAGCCTTTGTTCATCACCAGTTAAAAAAACAAACAAAAAAAAACAACAACATAGTCACTATGTTGAAAAAGAGGCTTTTTTGTAGCTGAGAATCTGCTCTTTTAAATAGTATTATTGTGCTGCTTGTGTCTGTTATAGTTTCCATGAAAATAAGAAAGAGGCATTACTTTAAAATCAACTATGTCATCGCATACCACGTGAATGAAGGAAAATGATCTTACTGTGTTTGAAACAGTCACCTTCTTTTTGATGCATGATGTGAAACTGGGGGAGGAGGGAGAGTGGGACTCCTCTATATCACACCTAAGATTTCTTTCAACACATTATTACACTGATCTGTTTATCTAATCAGATCTTGTTAATACTCAGCCAACATAAGCAGGCATAACTCCAATTATCATTTCAGGCCACCAATTTAAAGAACACACATTTCTGATACATTTTGGATTCCCCACTACTGTAACCACACGAGCACAGCACTACCCTTGCTAACCAAGGCACTCTGAGAGGCAGCTGCACAAATCCAAGCAGATTGTAGTATGAATACAGCGAAAGCATTCATGGTATAGACCTACTTCACCCACAACTCAGACACTTCTGTATAAGTCACAATCCCTCTGGGTTTGTTCCTGGAGTTCAATGCAACCTACAACTCCTAAAATCTACAGTTTAAGTGGTAAAATAAATCACAAATATATATATATATATATGTATATATTTAACTACTGACTTTATAAACATATTTTAAACTCTGGATCAGGTCAACATATCCATGATTCTACAAGATTTTCCCATATGCAATCAATTTTTTTTGACACCCCTACTTAAAAATAAAGAAAGACATCAAATGACAGGGTTTAGTCAGGAGAAACTATTCTGCAGTCTGATCCATCTCACCATTTGGATATTTTTTTTCCCCAGATGTTTTGTCTAGAATTTTACACCATTTTTCAATCCATTATTTCCACTTATAGCACCTTTCCCTCCCCCACCCAAGGCTTTTGCCCTCTCTGTAATCTACACATGTCAAACATACAAAGTCATCATTATCTATCTTGGAACTTGTTCGGTCAAACGTTCCCATGCTGTGTTGCTTTTATCTTTCTTTCTTAATATGTTCTTCCACCTGTCTTCTTCAAGGGCCACATTTGAGAGCCAACATAAAAAAAAAAAAAAAAGCGAGGAAAAGAAGATATAATATCTAATTCTTTCCACCTAACTCCATTATTAAAAGTCATCCAAGACTGTTCTAGAAATATATTTCCATAGATAGAAGATAACTGGTTATGAATAGTAATAAACAACATAAATCAAAGCCATTTATCCCCTTTGTTTGGAGCACTTAATTCTAAATATTTCCAGTAATTTTCACATGGCTGACACACAATAAGCTGATGACATATGGGCTGGCACCAACAGCCTGCAGAATGGGTGGCTCTTAGAGCTGAAAGTGAGGGTAAGCACCACAGGAGTGAGACTAGTGTCTTAGAGGCTGATCATGTAGTAGGAGCTACTCACAACACAATGGAAGAATGAACATCCAGAAAGCAAATTCAGATCTATTTAAGAAGCACTTAATCTCAAGGACAAGACTAGCATTGTCAGGATTAATGCAATATTAGGAGTTTATAAGATGGAAACTTCAACAAAGAATGTTAATATTGTGCCATGACAGGTATCTTTTAGATGCACCCAAAACAGCCAGCTTTGTATTAGGCAGTGAAGCAAAGCACAACCATGCATCAAACTGAGTCCTAAGACAGTCAGTAGTCAAAATCTACTCAGCTTCAAATCTTTTGCTGTTCACATTTAAACTAATTTTAATTACATGTAACTGAATTACACAGAACTGTCAGGGGAGGGTCGGGTAGTGTGTGCCCTCACCAGAGGGCAGTAGGCATGTAACAGGCTCCCCAGAGCAGTGGTCATGGCTTCAGGCTGCCAGAGTTCAAGGAGCATCTGGGTATCGCTCTCAAAAATATGGTTTGAATTTTGAATGATCCTGTGAGGAGCCAAGAGTTGGACTAGATTATTCTTGTGGATTTCTTCCAACTCAGGATATTCTACGAGATTACACTGTTACCCCAAGGCAGAGCCAATGCCTGCAAACCACAGACTCACCATGAACTGTACAAGACGATTCTTTATTCCTTTTTCCAACTTGAGATCTACATTAAAGGGGGTAATCAAAGAGGACTGTATCTAGCAATATTCAAGACAACAAATCTTTTGAAAGTAAGTTCTTCAGAACACTTTCCATCTAGCACTTCCCTCTTTCTGAGTGCCAACACTAAAGGTTAAGCAGTATCCAGAATTATTTCATGCAGAAGCAGAAGTCTATAAAGATAAGTGAATTTGAAGTTTTTATAGATAATTTTTGAATGGTGGGTTCCTGAATTCACTCTACTGATACATTAATGCATTACAGATATAGTCTTAAACACATTTAATGTCATTTCTTCCTTGTCTGGAATAAATTATAAGAATTAGTGCAGTGTATAGTTCAGTAATCTAACTAATCTATTAATTGGATAAAGCAGTAATCACTTACAAAATAAGAGAGTGGAATCATTTTAATAGATATACTATTTTATATGTGGCTCCATGAAACTGTAGAAAAGTTTCTAAAATTCTGTAATTTAAGAACTAGGACCATTAGTATGAGAAATGCATGGGATATTGGTTAGGAATACAGACTTACATAGGAACTAACCGGGTAACACAGTAAAATGAGTGAGATTTGTAAGCTTCAGAGAATAACTGATATGCTTATTTATGAAGAATTAGAAAAGCACTTGAGAAGCAAATAAGGTAATAAATACATAACCACAGGCGTGCCATACTTATGACATCTGGCTGTTCTTAAGAGTTGAGGTGCAATCCTCTAAATCTCTCACATAATACTTGAATGCAGCTACTGGCAGGAACAAAAGGTTTCAAAACCTAGCCTGGAGTTGAAAAATACCTGTATAAATATTTATATCAGCCTTCCACATGTTGGCACCGTACACAGGACTGTAATGTTGTGGGTATTCTAATAAATAAATAAATAAATAATAAAAAGCTTTCTAATCTCACTGCAACATCCTTCTCCTCACTAACCTTAGGGACTCGTATCATTTCTTTGACAAAGTGTTGTAATTAAAGCGGTCTTACAATGAGTTTGCACCACCCTTCCTATTGTTGGAGTAATTTGCAAAAGACTTCAGTGTCAAAAAAAAAAACTTAAGGCCACCCTATTTTAGAACTGCATGACTTCAAGTTTCAATCCCCTCCCCCAGCATCCAGAGTTCGGTAGCATACATAATGATAAGATCAAATAAGCTCGGTGAAGGACTTTTAAAGCAATCACTTCCATAAACCTGCCTCAAGTGTCAGCTTGAAGTAACTCAGCAACAGCAAACACATCAACAACATAAACATTTTTTTTCTGTTTGACAAAATAAGCTAGATTTTTCTCATTTCTGACCTTGTAGTTCTACCCACCAAAGGCTACAAGCTTTATAAACCATATATATATAAAATGGAGACTGACGTTCATCAAGAGGGTCACAAACAAACAGAGCATGTGGAAGCTTCCAGGACATAGGCACACACAAAACCATAAGGGGGAAAACCTGAGAAACAGAATAGTCTCTTCTCAAAACTGAGATGAAACTTTAGGTGACTAGCACAGCATCACAGCTACAAATTAAAAACTCCTTAATGTAATTGTTTTTGTATTAACAAAATCCAGCCCAATTTCAGCAAAAGTTTTTGGTTTTCTTATTTCTTTCCTTTTTCTCCTTAATGCAACTTTGATTCAAAGCAATTGGAAAAAACACTGTGGTTTCTGGAGCTATTTAGTCTAACAAAATGTGGGCAGATCCTGCAGATAAAGGAATGATTTAACCAAAATGAATTCTATAATCAAAAATAAACTAGGATGGGGAAATCCAGACCAGCCTGAATGAAAGGGAACTTTAAAAACATCAATTATTTGTTGCAGTGCAGTTAAATATTAATGCAGCCTCTTTAAACTCCTTCCAGTCAATCACGAAAAATGACAAAACATGGGGCTGGGAGGGAAATAAAATGTAACGTCTGGCTAACTTCCCCTCTCTGTTACATCTAAACACTGGAAAGACTCAAATAATTTACACACATGCAGGACAGAATCGGGCCTTCAGAAACATACAGCAAAGCCAAGGACTAAGCCATTTTTAAGCCTCTGTTAATGGAAAACCTTCTAGTACTGTCCTACTGTAACGAGCCTTAAAGAGAGCTTCTTAAGTCAGTTTGATAGCATAAAAAGAGACAGTAACTTTCCCATCACTCAAAAAAACCCAATAAATTAAATAAATAAAAATCACAGAAAACTAAACAAAAGCAAATGTAAAAAAAAATAACTAACCTCTCCTAGCATGCATCTGAAGACTCTCCTGGCAGCTCTCCTCCCCACGCAGCAACACTCACTACACTGGCTGCAGCTGAAAGTTATTAAAGGAGATGAAGAACACCTGGTCCTCCCTCACCAGCTGAAAACTATCTGTTCTTACCCAAAAGGTGCCACAAAGGGTCTTGGTTGCTATTCTGCAGATGTTTTGGGATACTATTTAAATGTTCAGACTGGGATGTTTTCCCTGTCTTTCTAATTCAAACCTGCAAGCCTGGGAGTTAGCTGTTCCCCACTGTGCCAGAAGAATGAGCAGAAGAGTTAAGCAGGTTCATATAGCAAGGCAATATCTCTGGTAATACCTGCTGGGAGAGGTCACACAACTCCTACCCTCTAGAAACCAGAGTTTCTCAGTTGTTTGTTTGTAATCTGGTCAGCCCTACTTCAGCTTGCTGGTTACATCACACTTGTAGGAGAAAATATCTTCAAAGCATTCCTTACCCTGTGAGCTATTTGGCAAAAGGAGAATGAAGACAACTCTTCCTCCTCTGGCTAGACTGAGAAACCCTCTGTTTCCTTTGCTCTTTAGATGTTATGACCAAAAACCAAATTATGTTTGAATTGCTTCATACACTTCTTCCACCTACAAAATCAGGGTAAAAATTCAAGTTTATGAAGACATTTTCAGGGGATTTTTGAATACTTCTTAAAACATACATTTGCTAATAGAATATTTTTTAAAATGAATGTACTGCGGAGATTATTCCAAAATTTCCTAGTTCTGTGCTGGATACTGTGTCCCAGCAACATTTCCAGTAACTTCAAATACATCAGAAACCATTAGCAGAATCACGGGTAATGAGCTTTTTACTACCCAGCCATCTCTTCTGTTCTGTAAACTTCTGTTTCCTCTGCACGTGCTTTTGAGAGTTACCTCAAGCCAACTTGTAAGCCATGCTTCTTTCCTTATCCCTGAAAACTCTTCAGTTCTAGTCTTCCATTTGTCTTTAGCCCTTGAGACAAACCTACACTTTCTTCTACAACACATACAGCAGTCTGTATCAAATAGCCAGGGATGCCCCTGGGTTGAAGTTGATATACAGCATATCAGTATTCCTATTGCATTTTGCCTACATCTACTCCTCTCAGCAGGATTCTTTTCCTCTCCATTTGATTGCCTTGGAAAGTTTCTTCCCAATGAATGAAAGCTTTTCCCCAATGAACCTGCCTTTCTAGTAGCAGATTCAGAATTCAAGCAGGTTCTAGATTAAAAAGACTGGTAGTAAGTGTGCAGAAATACAAAGCAATAGAAGAAGAGAAAAAACTAAAAATGCTTGAATGAGGTCAAGCTTTTCTCCAGGCAAAGTAATAACCCTCAGATTAGACCACTGAACCACCACCTGTGGTGTGGTTGAGAAACTATTCTCTTTTTTCACAGGCTAGAGTTCCCTGCCACAAAGTCAGTTTCCTATGGATATTTGTGACAAACATCCAAAAAGCTTTTCTGATATAAGAATTGTATCTGTTTTGTCCTAGTTAAAATCTAAGATTACTTTGCTGTCTTCATTACACTAAATTTTTTATTTCTTCATTTGAAATACTGTAACAGTAAAAGAAGGCACAGAAGGTCCAGGTTGTTCCTGCAATGCATTGATAGCTTTCTGACACAGGTGGTGGAGGAGCTGATGAGGGGCATGCAACTTGATCTTGTTTTTACTAATGAGGAAGAACTAGTCAGGGATGTGATGACTGGGGAAACCTTGGGATGCAAAGATCCACAAGATGGTGGAGTTCAAGACTTTGTGCAGAAGAAGCAAAGCAATAAGTAGAATTGCTACCCTGGACTTCAGGTGACCCAGCTTTGACTCCTTCAAAGACCTACTTGGAGACATCCCATAGGCTAGAGAGTTAGAAGGTAAGGGGGCCCATGAGAGCTTGTTGACACTTAAAAAGCACTTCTTCCAAGCTCGAGTGCACCCCTAAGAGTAAGAAATTATGGAAAGGTGGCAGTGAAAACTGAGCATGGATATAAGTACCCACAGCACTATTCTAAAATCTGTCAGATGTGCTGTCATGTAAATTTTTTCTTATAAAATCCTGAATAACATTGTTTGTTCTAGAGTAGAAGCAAGAATTTTCTGGTTTCTGAAATAGCAAGCAGGGAAAGGAACAGATTTAATTCTCATCCCTCAAAAGCATGTGTCAATCACTGATATTTTACTCCATATAAAAGGGAGGAAAATCCTTGGCATTCTAATCACAGGACTCATTAAGGGAATAGATTACATTTAAGGTTCCCTCCAACCCAAACTTTTTTATGATTCTGTAATATCTAATCGCTAGCTATAAATCACTAGTTATAAATCCATGGGAGAAGCAACCAACAGCATGGTTTTCGAATTGATAGTATGAGGTAGATATTAAAAAAATAATGTAGCTGAACACTGTTGTGAGAAAAGGTGAGTCTTGATGTGGATTACAACTGTTGTGAAATGTAGATCTTTTTATGATGGAACTGTGATAGACCCCCATTAGAAATAGCTGGTGATTTTGTATGGAAACAAAATATTGGTATTCACCCCAAATGTCAGGAATACAAATTGAAAAATAATATATTGTTAACAGCTATCATTACTTTAAAATGTTATACACCATTTGGTTTTAAAGCCAGTTATTCCTTCAGCAAATACACTGGAAATATGTACAAGATTTTGTGATGTTATAGTAATATGTTGTGGTGCTCAGCACCACAAAGTCATTTGCACATTCCCTCCCTCCCCAGTGGGATGGGGGAGCAAATCAAAAGGAAAAAATAAACAAAGCAGAACTTCTGGGTTAAAATAAAACTATATACAAAGATAGAGAAAAGGAAAATGATATGACAGTTACGACACATGTATGCATGAATGTATAGTGATGCTCAAGCAATTGGTCATTGCTGCCCAGACAATTCCCAGCTTTCCACTCTGAGCAGCAAAAGAGTGAGATGAATTCCTACCCCATTCAAAACTCCTTTTGCATGATATCATATTGTATGGAATATCCCTTTCGCCAGTTTAAGTCAGCTGTCCTAATTCTGTCCCACCCTGATCCTTTGTAAGTATGAGCTGAGAATTTCATCCTGACTCATAGAAATGGCCTTGGCTCTGTACAACACTACTCAGAAGCAACTATAAACTTAAGTGTGTTATCAGCCCCATTTTCTCCTAGAACCAAAACATAGCATCATGCCAGATGGTCTGAAGAAAACAATTCCATCCCAGATGAAACCAAGACACAATACTAAATATTTTGGTTTTTATAACTTGATGTAACTTCATGTACACAAATCCACTTCCAAGGCAAGGGAGAAGAGATGAGAAAATGGTTGTTGTGGATTAAGTTTGGATTAGAGAATAAATGATTTAAAGGAACCAAAAATGCTGAAGATTTTTGTCAGTTACCATTTTAGGGCATCTTTCTCCCTTTTGCGCACATAAAATATGTCTTTCCAGGCTCTGCCAGCAAATACTTTTTTTCTACAGGAACCACTTGAGTGTTCAGGGGATCAAAGCTAGCTGTAAAAGTCTGTGTTCTTGCAAGTCTGGTGAGTGTATGTTTTACCTTACACAAAGGCTGTGATGCGATACTTACAAAAGGGAAGATATACAAATGAATGAATAAATTGATAGTTGTGTATTTTCTTAAAAATTCTTTAAAATTTCTATGTGATAGTTATATAACAGGCATTATACTGAGGAGAAAAAAGAAGATGAAAAAAAGTACTATACATTACTTACACTGACGTAATAATGCTAATCTAGCCTTTTCTTGCATGGCCCTTCCTTATGCTTAAGTAAGGAATTCATGTTCATATATTTAAGCATATCTGTTACTAAATGTGCCTGGCCAGAGACTCTGGCTTTTGTATAAATAAATTTTCAAAAAGTAATCACGTCATTCCATTAATCTAAAATATTATTTTATTATTCTAAAATAGTTTAAATGTTTTGTGGTAGGATAAATAATTTTTTAAATTGCTGTTATGAAATAAGCTGCATTGCTCTTATTGTAGTATAAAACATCCAGATTCACAAGACTCATCTGCAACAAGGCAGGATTTTTAATAGCAGAGTTAAATCTAGGATGAAATGGACTTTGCGGTCACAAAGATGAAGAAACTGAGAAAAGAAAATAAGCATCCATTCTGTACGAAAACAATACATTTAATCACTTCAAGAATTAATTGTATTATTTGACGTAAATGAAAATATCTTAAATCTCTCACTTCACCTCCCTTTTAATGATTGTTGTCCCATTACGCTCAGTGGCTTTACTCTTGGTTCACATCCTGTTCACTGTCAGAACCTAGACTTCTATTCAAATAACTCTGTCTAGCCTTTGCAAATCTGGATCCAGACCTGACAAAATTATTTTCATCTTTCTGAGCTGTGAAACTTGACATCCAGAAAACCAGTGATCTGCCCTCAGTGCCTTACATATTCGAAGCAGCACAAAAGGCAAACCAATGACAGCATAATCACTGAAATCAGTGCATCAGTGCTAATCACTGAGATAGATTCACTACCTATTTCCTAAATAGAAAGAAGGTGAACATATTTCTTAATTTGGGAATAGAACTGGGCAGTTTCTAAAATATCATGCAAGGTCACAAAGTTCAAAAGAAAACTAGAAGGAAGATAACACCTCAAAGACTCCTTTTAATGAGACAACTTCTTATTTTACTCAACGTCTTCAAAATGTATTTGCCTGTTCCAATAAAAGATGAAATGTACCATTTCCCAGGTGACAGATCACAGCAGTCAAAATGAGTCATTCAGTTAAGGAGCATTAGTACAAGTCCTGCATAGTCCTTTTAAGTTTGTGGCTTCTCAGAGCCTAGATTTCTCCAGAAACCTTTATCTCGCCTTCTGTCTCTATCATCCCCAGTCTCCACAACTTTCTCCTCCAATGACCTCACTGTCTGGTTTATATACAGAGATATAAACCTAGATTTAGATTGCACTAGATGTTTCCTGCCATAGCATTTTCTTTGTTTTCTACCTTCTGAAGCACTGAATGTTGACCACTGACAGAAACAAAACACTGAACGAGGTAAACTAGCCTAGATCTCTGAGGTGAGCATGGTATCCTCTTATATATGTTGCTAGTCCCACTTTATGTTAAGTAAATTTTTAGGAAAATTAGTGGGTGCACATTTTCCTACACTCTTCTTCATCCAAGTTATTTTATTGCACCTAGATGAAGGTACTTCATACTGAAATGTAACATGGCAAGAAGTAAAATGAGAATACATCAGATAATATTATGCAGACCGGACAGGTACAGGAGGAGCATAGTCTCTCAATATTTTAGATTAATGGAATGACATGATTTTTTAAATTTCCTTCTGAGCTGGGACCCTCATAAATTCAAGCTACCTTATGCAAATCTGTAAGGCTATACAGATTGCTTTCTTTTCCCTTCCTTTGTCCAAGCTGCTGCCAAATTGTGATTCTATCTTCATTCAGCTCATCAGGATATGTACCCATAATCTCAGACCCAGAAAAATCACTTGAGGTGGTATTACAGCAGCAAGTAAAAGGAAGTGTCATGGCCACAAATTGCTTAGAAGAATGTAGTTATCTAGGAATGCAGCCTATGTACCAGCACTTGCTCTGAATGCATCTCACCAGAACATTTTAGGTTAACTTCTATTGAAGGAAGCTGTCTTAATAAAAATCTGCTAGCTTGAAAGAATCCTAATAAACTTGCTTTTCCAGATAATTTGACAGTGGAGAAAATTCTGTGGAACTGATTCCTTCGATAGGATGGATGCTCTCCTCTTCTTAAAAAACTCTGCTGCTTCTAAGTGATGTTCTTTTTCTTTTTTCTTTTTCTTTTTTTTTTTCCTAGACTGTGCTCAAAAAAGAGCCTCGTAATGTCAGTACTGTTAAGATTCTAAAAAATTCTTGGTTTTGCTCTGTTTGAAGTTCGACTGTCAATTCATTTGGTTTGAATAGTATGAATGATATAACAGTAGATTTTGCTGTGGAAAATCCCTTTATTAAGGGAAAACATCTGAGACCTTGAAATATGCAGAGGTTTCTTGCAAACACCAGAGTATAGAAAGCCTTGAACGCTTACCAAAGAGGGTGATGCATGTCTATTCCATCTCCTAAAAACACTTCCTCCTTCAGATTTACAGTTACTAAGAACACAGAGCAATTTTGATCAAAAGAAGCAGCAGCAGCTGTAAGGGAGAAGTGTTCAATTCTGATTGCTTCATCTGGAATGGAAGGGGGTAATGGCATAACTTTATTATACCAGATGCAGTGAAGGGCTTGATTTCATTTAATCTGGAGAACAGAGGAATTTGTCACATACAAAAGATAAAAATAATCTTGTTCTTCTCGCCACTACCTAGGCATGATGGTTATTGGCTGGGTCTTCATAAGAAATCAGAGATTATGATGACTATTTACTAACTTTCTCCTGCATAACTGTTATAAGAGGACTGGTATTTTGCTTCACTCCAAAGACATCTTATGCTGAAAAGATTTTTTTGCTTGGTATTTGCTGGAAAGCACTTGTTTTGGGAATGTGTGCTTCTGGAATTTGTGGCAGGCTCAAAGTTTCAACTGTACATCAGACTACTTGCTACTTGGTACAGGGTTTATTAACACTTATTCTAAGAATCTTCTGTGTACTAAGGCCATTTTTGACTAGCAGTGTATGCTGATAACACAAAATGGGCTCAGATAGGATTTTTGCTTTTTACTCCATTTCCTTTCAGTGGCAGTACAAAAGATTACTTAACCCAGTAAATGTACCGGCAACTTATCAGCATTATCTTTGTTTGAACTCAGTCTTAGGGGTTGTATATTCTGTAACTGTATTTATGGCATTAATTCAACATTATGGCTCTGTGTGAGGTTGAACAGGAGCTAAGTTCAAAGTTATTAGAAAAGATTTATCCATCATCTACTTGCTTGACAAATAGATCTTAAATGCCACTGTTTCAGACACATTAATGTAAGAAAACCTCATAGACCAATGAGTAATAGCAGGGGAAAGTCAAGCCCAGTATTTCTAGGTTAGACAAAGTTAAAAAGTGCATTTTCTTGAAGACAGGAAAAATAAAACTATGTTACTAGTTAGCACTATGAAATTCTGCTGTGGACTGAAACACCTTTCCTGAAAAAGACAAAAAGCATCAAAAGTCTGACTAATTCAATACAACTTGGTCTTTTTTGTGTGAAAATCATCATGGTTTCTGCTCATCTGTGAACCAGCTATTTCTATATGCTGATTTCATTCATGTTAATATATATTTTTGCTATATTTAAATGTGTCTACTAAGAACAGGAAGTTTGAACAGCACTCACACCATTTCCTGAATCATGGCCATTCCAAGCAGTGGAATACTGCAGCATTTGTAGAACCACAGAATCATAGAATTGCTCAGGTTGGAAAAGACCATAAAGATCATTGAGTCCAACCACTACCTAACCATACCATCCTAGCCTATTCCGGTACTTAACTACCCTTTTTGTAAAGAAGCTTTTCCTGACTAAACTTACCCTGGCACAACTTGAGGCCATTTCCCCTTGTCCTGTCACCTATCACCAGTGAGAAGAGACCAGCCCCACTCTCACTGTAAGCACCTTTCAGGTATTGGAAGAGAGCAATAAGGTCTTCCCCACACAACTCCTTTTCCCCAGACTAAACAGCCTCAGTTCCTTATGTCTCTCCTCATAGGACATATTCTCTAAGCCCTTCATAAGCCTTGTTGCCCTTCTCTGGATCTGCTACAGCACCTCAGTGTTCTTTTCTGTACTGAGGTGCCCAAAACTGAACACAGTACTCGAGGTGAGATCTCACCTATGCTTTGTAAAGAGGCAGGATGATTTCCCTAGTCCTGCTCACCAAACCATTCTTGATACAAGCCAGGATGCCATTGGCCTTCTTGGCCACTTGGGTACACACTGCTGGCTCATATTCAGCCAACTGTCCATCAGTACACCAAGGTCCTTTTTCATCAAGCAGCTTTCTAGCTATTACTCCCCAAGCCTGTAGGGTTGCCTAGGGTTGTTGTTGCCAAAATGCAGGACCTGACACTTGGTGTTACTGTCACTCATATGGTTTACCTTGGCCTATTGATCCAGCCTATCCAGGTCCCTCTGTAGTGCCTTTCTCCCCTCTGGAAGATCAGCACTCCCTCCCAACTTGGGAATTGTGTTATAAACTCACACCTTAAAGAGAAACAGTCCTTATAACCTACCTAATTTAAGTGATTCCAAACATTCCTTTCTTGCTTCTCATCCCATGTTCTTTGTTTTCTGGGCTATCACTTTGCTTTTATACCTCAGAGGACAACGATGTTAGCAGGGCATCTTCCATGGGTTGCCGAGAATCTGGAATGTAAAACCACAGGAGTATCAAATACTGAGCACATTTCAGGGACTCAGCGCCACCTGCCGTGGATGAAGAGCGGTAGACATTTACTTCCCAAGTGCGTATGGCCAAATAAGAGCTTTCCTTATGAATGCATCAACAATAACCATATGAGGAAGTGACTGGAAAAGCTGACCTCTTGTCCAACTTCAGCGATTTATCATTCTATAAACTAACTGTCAAAGCAAAGGTATGCAAATAATTACTATTTCCCCGTTTAAGCGTCAGTCCTATAAAGCCTGTTATAAATAAATAACAAGTTGTTTGTTCCTTTTCTCAAACTTTTGTGGTTAACAAAGATTTTGAAACCAGAATCTAGTAAACAGCTGATGATACACAAGCAAAGACCACAAGAAAAGGTCATGTTATTACATATCCTCCACACATTGCAGCTCTTGGAGAAATTTCTGCTGTATACCACTTAAACACAAATTGTATTCCTGGAAAGGAAAACTTTAGTTCTAAATCTCTGGCTCTTCTGCCTCAGGCTTAGCTACCAGTTTCCTGAGTGAACAGTGAGCCTTCAAGAAAAATAATCATCCTGAGGATATGTTTGCTTTCCCCTTTCATTCCTGCTGAGGACCTAAATAAACACAACTAAGAAGACCCATTACTGAGTCAGAAAAAACAACGTGTGCTTATGTGTCTCAGCGGAAAAGAGGAGAGCTATACAGAGCTTCAGGCAGAAGACAAGTCCAGTCTAGCGATGAGAAGAGCAGTCTTTGCCCAGGAATGGTTCTAGAAGAGGTTCTCCCAGTGCTGTGATGTGGGATTTCCCATTTCATTGACTGTATAGAATGAAATGAAAATGAGGAAGCAATGAAAACAAGGAAGCAGAACTGATTTAAGTTATAAGATTGAACAACGAGGTGGGATGGAATTTCCAGTTATTCTACAAGCAGCAGAAAGTATTTGATGAAGAACTATTTTAAACACCCACAAAAGCCTGGAAGAGGTGACTGGTTCAGAATCTGCCAACCAACAGTGGGCTGATGCCTAACCACAATCACTGACTTATTGCTACTTCTCCATAAAAAAAGTATAATAGATTAATACTTGACAGTAATACAAAATCAATTCCTGCTTAGATAACCAGTGTTCTATCCACTCACCTCTCATTTTCACTTCATATCCTTTTCTGAGAGTAGTATTTCTTCAGTCTCCTGCTCATGAATAAACTTCATTCTCTGAAAACATAAAAATGAGAATGAGTAATGGAAAACCTGTTCACAGATTCGCCTTGTATCCTACACATGCAGAAGCTGCTTTCACAGCTGCTTTGGAAATAGTAGGTTTTTGTCCTTCCCTATAGGCCATGAGGAAAATACCTATTTGTATAACTCAACTTTTCTCAAGCCCCAAAAGATGCATTAACAATACTCAGAGTGTCAGCAACAGTGGCCTCCTAGTGATAGTGGGAGAAACTAGTTGCCCTATCTACTAGTGAGCACATCCAGCAAACTACTCATGGTTATAGCAGATGTTAAAGGTTTACAGACATGCTTGTTCATCCCTCCCAGCAGCAAGATCACGCAGCATGGAAGTCTGGAGAACGATGTAGTACGGATGCATTTGAAGTATGCAGGAACACAACAGAACAGTGTCCTGCTAACATGATATTCATCAGTTTGGTCACACTAGCCTACTGTGCAATCAGCAACATCATGGCTGCACACCAAGGAGGCAAACAAAGACAAAAACAAACAAACAAAAAAATAAAGTTATTGTTCAAGTTGCATGTGTATTTTTGATTAAATTAATCCAGGAAGAGAATTATATATATGTGTGTATATATATATATATATAACTTATGTATTCTTTCTGAAAATATTTTTAAACATTCCCAAAGCAAGATTTTGGTACTGATGATCTTGGTTCATGCTTTCCTATGCAGCAACACAGCTAGAACACTTACAAAATAGAAAGATGGGGAAAAATACCTAACCCTGGGTTACAGTTACAGGAAAACACAATTTCTTAATTATATCTGTTCAAGTCCTTGTATTTTGTTTTTTTTTTGTTTGTTTGTTTGTTTTGTTTTTGTTTTTGTTTTTTTACAATTCACTTTCAACAGATGCTCTAGCAAAATGGGAGGCAGCCACTGAAAGATGTGTAAAAAATGGGTACACAAAATGTGCCGAATGTGCTTTAAAGTGGCAGCCTCAAATGTCTGATGAGAACTAGGTTTTAAGTTTTTTTCTGAATGCCACTAAAGCCTGTGGAGGTCATTATGGAGGGTCCAAAATCAAGCTACTGGGATATCATAGGTGATTCATACTGCTATTGATTTGTATCATCGTAGTGCTTTGGTGTCTCATTAGTGAACCATGGACATTTTCAATAAGGGATCAAAGACAAAGAACAAAAAACTGGTTCCCCCCAACCAGTGAAAAATACTCTTCATTTGAAGTATATTTTGCAGACACTGTTTGTTGAATACTGCTGAATAATGAATACATTCTAGAAAATTGCAAGCAGAAAGGCAGAGCACACACCAGATAATTTTTTCCTCATGCTTTTTCCATCTATCTCTCCTCAGCAGATACTTCAGGGGCAAGCTGCCATGGGTGGCGTTGATTTATTTGATTAATAAATGTCCCTTCACTTACTAAGCAATCAGTAAAATAAAGTTTCCTGCAATAAAAGTATTTTATACATTATAGTAAATTAAATCGAATATTTTAATGCCTCAAACAGTAATGTATTCTTAATGATCATGTTCCCATCACAGCGCTTTAATATAAGTAGTTCCATCTTCAAGTGCTTTCTAAAATAAAATGAGACACAGAATCGTAAGTTGCTGCAGCTGGTAAGAAAAAAAAATAATAATAATCCGTTCCTTTCATATTTTGTCAGGGTTTCAAGCACGATTCAGGGCATACTATGTATCACCTGAGCATGATACAGAAGTAAAGCTATAAATCTGGTGCAATGGGATGTGTTAGCATCAGAAGCACCCCCAGGTTTACTGTCAACCAAACCAAACTACAGTAGAGTCATCTCGAAATCTGCCATATTAAAGTATACTTGCAATAAAAGTAAACTGAGATATCACAGATAAGATAAAAACACACCACCATTTTTAAACCAAAACATTTTAAAGGAGGAAACTTACGTAGAAATGAATTTGCTACACATTATAGGCATACCACACAAAAATGGGTTTCTACAACATATGGAAAGTATCTGAATCAGTAAGACAATGACCTTCATAAATCACTCCTTGTTCCAGCTTTAAGTTATGTCTTGTTCTCTCTCATGGGATATTCACTGTATCTCATACAAATTCATAGTTGTGTATGCACAGTATTCCTACCTTTATAGAGAATTATGTCATATCAACACAGAGAGGGTATGTAAAGCAAAGAGTAAACACATTTTTATGAGACTCTGACCAGATGGACCTACATACTTCACTTTTTATCACTTCCTTTTGGCTTAAGGAAATATTCTTTTTTGTTGTATGTGATTGATTAAATGGACTAACCAAAGCTTTGGGGGATTCCTCTTCAAACTTTATCAGCAGTGCACTGAAGTGCTCTGTGGGTGGCAACGGCCAAGCCATTGCCACATAGGAGAGTAACATGAGATGAAAATCCCATTTCCCTACTCTCAGGTACATGAAGCCTTTAGGTTCATTCAAGCCAAAATTCACTACCTATGAAAACAATGAAGATTTATGGTATTTTGTGCAAAAGCGTGTTACAACTGACTGAAGGCTACTGCTTGTGGTTGTCTTACCTTTCCCTTCTCATTGCAGCTATAGTTTGAACAAACATTGTCTATAGCGTCATCCTTCTGTTTTGCCTATGACCAAAAATATTCTTCTAAATATAATACAGAAAGATAATATGTAACTGTATGCTCTAAAATTTTATCTCCTGCTTTTAGCAAATGTCTACCTACTCACATAGTCTAAAATGAGCACCTCATATCAACACAACCTTCCCAGAGATTTTACATAATAACAATACAGCTTTACTTGCCTGTTCAGCATGTTCTACTTCTTTAGAGCTTTCTTATCCATAAAATCTGACAGAGAAAACTTATAGTCACCTGAGTCAATGATTTAGCATTCAATACTTTGAAATATCTCCAAATCCAAAGGTTGGTACTGGCCTTATAAGCAATTATCTGCACCCAGACTCTTTAATTCAACAGCTATTAACAAATATTTTCATGAAGTGTGTATGCAAAGCTCTACCTGACCACTGCTTTTCCAAAGATAAACGCAAGAATACAGTACTTCATGGACATTATTGATATTGTAATTGACATTTTTCTATCATCTTTTTCACTTCTGAGGTTGGGAAGAACCTCTGGAGATCAACTAGTCCAACCTCTCTGCTCAAGCATGGTTCCCTGGAGCACAACACCCAATGTAGTCCACCAGTTATATCAGCACTCATGGATGCATTCTATCTGGGCCCATGGACTTGTGGATATTAAGTTTACCTGAATCATCACTAACACGATCATTCTTAACCAAGGGAAACTCTTCCTTTCTCCAGACTTTCTTCCTGGTCTCCTTGGTCAGGGATTCCTGAGGGCTGGCCTTGGAGGTGAAAACATGCAGTAAGAATACAAGAAAGGTGCTGGAACTACTACTACTGTACAGTGTATAGGTAACACACATCCACACTGTAATAGAAACAAATGAATAAACCACAACTATAGACTGCAAGTAGCTGTGAAGAGAAAGAAAATATCATCTGCACTACTTCTCAGTGGAGATAAAACACTTTTAAGAGGATATTTATCTTTCAAGCTTCACTGGTAGTTAACAATTCATCTTCCCCCATTTCTATACGAACAAGCAGTAGAATTTGTCTTCTGTTTTCAGAAATACAGATTAAACTCTTCCAGTCTTGTTAACAACTTACTATTGAGAATGAGCTGAAGAAGAACTTTCCACCTTTAGCTTTGCACAGATGAGCTTTTCTGTAACATCATGTTACTTCTGTAATGCATTTAAGTTAGTGGAACTAGAAAATGCTTATCCAAGATTCATCATGACTATATAAAGCATTTCTAACTTTATGCTGTCTGCTTTCCTTCACTGAGACTCATCATATGAACGCTGCTAAATTTATCACTTGTTCCTGGAATGCCTCATTTGCATAATTTACTGCTCACATATGTGACAGAACAACTAGATCAGGACTATCTCCACCATTTTCTACACAGCATTCACAGGTTTCATGGGCAACCAGACTTCCTCATCTAAAGTGGAAGGACCAGAAAAATTCCTGAATGTAACAGCTAGTTTTTTTCCTTTTCCCCTTGCACAATAATGAGGTCAGACTACCAACTCCATAGACAACAAAGAAAAGAAATTCCTATATATTCACAGGGAATCTGAGGGAAGGAAAGCACCTTTCCCCTTAAAATGTGTGTTTAGACCATACACAGAGATGTGACATTTGTCACAATCAGACAAATAAACCATTACTTCAGTTATGAGACAATGTAAAATACCAAGTTTTGGAGTTCAGGTGAGTTTTGGTTTTCCTTGTTTGAAAATTCCACCCTTTTATTTCTCATTCATTTTTTTGCTCCCTCTCTCTTATTCAAAGGACAATGAGTACCAGAAATCAAAAACTTCCTATGCAAATCAGCCCTCAATGGGCAAAAGAGGCTATTTCCAAGAAACATATAATAATTTAAGGATATGTGATTTGAACAAAAGAGTCACGCCTCATGAAAATATTCTGTTTGCATTTCACCTGCCTAAGTTTAGCCTTTCAGAACAAGTTTACTGACATTGATAGTAACATTTTGGGTCTATACAGCTGCTAGTCAACTCCTGCATCACTTAAATCACAGTAACAATTTAGAAACTCAGCATCTTTGAAAGAAATGCTTCTGCTTATATGCTTAAGACCTAATTTCAGGCGTGCAATCTGTTAACGTTTCAGTACGGAAGTAAATCAGAACATAAAACCAGCCACTCAGCTTGTAAACCTGTCAGTTTTTTTCTCAAGAGTTGCAGATGGCTCACGTGACAAAAATGAACTTTACAGCCTGAAATCTAAGCAGGTAGGCCTAAGCCAGGCATGTCCCACCCACAGCCCAGCCCAGCTCTCCCTGCAGCTGCCCCCTGCCCCACCAAGCAGCCTAGCCCTGCCCTGTTGCTCAGCATCAATCGAACCTTGGTGTGTGCCCTTGGCTGTCAAGGCTGGAACCAGGGCATGAGGAGGGCACAGAGCAGAGCTAACTCAAGTTACAACAAATGCATTTATGCATTGTGATCGATTGGCTAAACACAGTGAACAGTGTTTTGTGAACAACATAAAACATGCAGCCATGCTTTCTGTTGTGATAACGGAATTTGAGAACAGGTTTCAAGGTTGTCCAAAAAAATATCATCAATATTCCACTATATTTATGACTCCATTTTCTGTTGATATAAAAAAGTGACCTGCATAACCTCACATGGAACATACACAGTTGCAGATACTCAAAGGAAAATGTGACCATGTTTCTTTCCCAGGCTCGGATAAGACCCCTCTTACCAAAGAGAACTATCCCCCACCTCACAGTCATGCCTTACACTTGTCATCACTTTTGGCAGTAGGTACATTTGTGAACAACAGTTTTCAAGGATGAAGTACAGAAGGAGTAAGATTTCATTATATATATATATATACTTATATATATGTGACAAACACCTCAAACACCTCAAGACCTCACTAAGAGTTGGAGCCACTGCCATCAAACCAGACTGATGAGTTTCACAAAACAAGGTCAAGAATCACACTGGTGTTATGGTTTTGTTGCTCTCTCAAATAAAAAAAAAAAAAAAAAAAAAAAAAAAAAAAGTTTTGTTACTTATATAAATATATATATGTTTTATATGCAGCCCAAGATTATTCCTCTGTAATCAGTACGGCCCCAGGCAAGCCAAAAGAACTGTAGCCTAACCTACAGCCCTCTGACAAACTCTCATGGCAGCTACCAGCTGGTGTTCTCTGAACAGTGGGTATAGCCAGAAGGATTTGAACCTGTAGGCACAAGCTGCCCTTTCCCTGCTGAGCATTAACCACCACCACTTCAGTGTCTCTGCCAGGCCAGAATGGAAAATGTTTTCTTAAATTATATATTCTCAGAGGTGATGCTATTGCCATTTAGATCTGTTTCTTTCTTCTGAGCTAGCCAGTGATATGCAATGTGTAGTGCCAAGGGGCCAGGTGACAAGTTTCAGTCAATCATCAGCCACTTCCCCCCATCCCATATTAAAAACAAACAACAAACCATTTTTCCTCCAATCGCAACAACACAAAAATATCAAGGGAGAAGTGGGGAAAGCTTAAAAATGCTCTCACAGTTCACTGCTTCTCTTAAAATAAATGTGCAACATAATGTTTAACATTGCACATTCCAGAAATAACCTTCTTGCCCTTCTCTTTCTGCCCTGCTTCAGGCTATTGACAAGAACCCTCATAAACCACCACTCAACAGCAGCATCTGGCAATTTTTAAAGTTCTGTAATAAAAACAAGAAAGTGTTGATAAATTTACTTGACACTCAAAAATAAATATAATTCAGCCATGGATTAACAACAGAATTTTTATACCAAATAAATTTGCAAGCAAAAGTTCTACCAGAAGAAAGACTGACAATCATATCTCTAGTGAACTCCTGATACTAATTTTCATGATAGGTAAACTACCATCTCAATAACAGTGCTTTCATTTAGTATTCCAGAATAAAAGAAAGTTCTTTTGTTAGGCGTTTGCTTTAGGGACTCCTGGGTTCTGACCATGTGCAATCTATTTCAGGCTTTTTTTAGGCACAAGTTTTGCCAAAAAGCTATATGCCTCATTAGTTAGGCATGAAACGTGCTCACAGGAGTTTTAAGACCCACAGGTTGTGCCAGCAAAGCTTAAGAACTTCTGTGAGGCTTCCAGAACTCCTTTTGTTCACGCTGGTTACATGTAATGTGATTCAAGAAAGAGTTATAGATGGGGATACGTTTTTCTTTAAAATATATGTCCCTTATATGCCACAAAACCTGGATATTTGTAATCAAGCTTCTCATCTGTGATCCTGTACTTTCACTATCCCTCTATTTCAAATCCTTTATGCCAACTATCTTTGCTAAAAGATGATTCTCTCCTTGTATTTACTTTCTGTTCTGGTCAGTAGATTACCCTCCTTCAGTGCCTTCAGTATTAAAGAGATCATGGTATCTGAAGGCAGACTTGCTCTGTTGGGACTGATATACATGGGAACAGACTATAGTTTGACACTGGACCCTCAATCTGAAGATGCAGTTTTTTGTTGAACTTCCTGAACTGCAGTCATAAAGCATTTTCAAAGTGATAAACTTAAAATCTCATCTTAAATTGCTTGGTGTAGTGGGTCTGGCTGAGGATGGAGTTAGTTATCTTCACATAAGCTCAAATAGTGCTGTTTTAGATATGTGACCAAAACAGTGCTGATAACAAACTCATGTTTTTACTATTGCTAAACAGCATTTACACAGAATCAAGATCTTCTCTGTTTCTCACTCTGCCCCTCAGTGAGTAGATTGGAAGTTCATAGGAGGTTGGGAGGGGCTGTGACCATTCAGACAACCTGAACTAACCAGCAATAGATATTCCACGTCAAATAATCTCATGCCATCTTCTGCTTGGGAACTGGCAACACATCAGTCTGAAAGATGGTAAGAGATTGCTTTGCATTGATTTTTTTCTTTTCTTCCTCAATTCTTAGCTTACTAAGCAATGTTTGTTTTTGACCCAAAGTTTTCTTGCTTTTACTGTTTCTTTCTGCTTCTTCTATCCTTTTGGGGTCAAGGGGGGTGCATGGATAGAAGTGAGCAAGTGGCTATGTAGTGCTTATCTGCCCACCAGGGTTATCCCACAGCATTTGGATATCTTGATTTACATGCCAAGAGATTTCAGAGCCAGTAAGATAAAACATGCCAGAGTTCAACTGAGATGAAACTAGCTACAACACTTGTGTAAGCTTTTGCATTTCTCTCTAGCTCTCTTTGCTGCTGATTGCTACCATTTGGTTTCAGTTGCCTTGGGCATTGGTCCATCCAGCAAAAATTAATATCAGCAGAGGCCAAAAAATGTGGGAGACTTCTGTAGTGAGGTCCCCAGTCTGTTCTAAGAGACCCAATAGGCTCAGATCAGCATCTGAAATTTTTACTGCTGTCCAAACTAGAAAAAAACTTCTGAATATTTTAAGATTCACACATCACCACTATACTATTACTTCTTAGACACTCAGTGTTGCCAGTATAAATTAAACAAGCTTTGTAACCTTTAGTTATGACTATCCATGTAATACAGCATAAAGTACAATACAGAGAACACAGCTGCACTCACTTTAGTTCTACAAGTCTACACAGTTTTGACAGACTTGATGAGCTCTAATTACACTGAAATACCCTTCTGTCTCTCATGGTCAGAAATCTTCCCCTTATGTGCATTTGTCTCTGTAACACTCTGCACCTAGGGGACACAAGGAGGATGACAGCCCCACCTTTCAACTCCCTGTTTGTCCCAAGAGCTGAGCAATGGCTCATATCACATTGCAAGCAGTTTTATGGAGACAGGGTGACCCCATGGCCTACTAGTAACATACCATTTACCACAGTTTTCTCAACTATAAACTAAAATGCTATATTATTATTTTTTTAAGGGCTGCTTTTTTCTTTTCCTTCATTTCCACTGGTTTCTCACAATGAGAATAACATCCTGATTGACATGTAGGATGAAGTACTGTACAGCTTCACTAAGGAATGCTAACACACAAACATAAAGCAAAATGTGACAAGTAAGTAGGATATGGATCAGGGAGAAGCCTGGTCTGGCTGGAGGAAAGTACAGCTGAATAGTCACCGAATTACTCTTGCCTTAAACCAGAACAAGACACCAGAAGGAAGTATATAGATAATAAACAACTCACTAACCCAATTATGCAGTCTTTCATTTCCTGCCAGCTAGGAGAAGACAAAAGGGTTCAAGATAGTTAGAAAGCCCATCCACACAAAAAAAAAATTGGCTTAAAGTATGGTAGTCTTTTCATTGGCCAAAAGCACTGAAACAGTCCTCTCACTAGCTTCTCTCTTGTGTATGGGTACACCAGCCACAGGCAGAGATGACAGTTTGTTCCATTCCCTGCTTTAACAGAGGAGTCCATTCAGTAATGTGGGTACCAAGCCTGGGATTCATGTATTTGTTATTGGGTTGGAGGCTGCTCATAAGCCAGTACAAATAGAAGACAGCTAATACATGACATGCCTGAATTACACTTCAGAAGTAAACCATCAGTTTAAAGGGACTGTAAGGACATCTTCTGGGATCGAGGTTATTTGTGTGTGTTTAGTGGGCTTCTTTACAAATATCATTATATATATTGAAAGCAATAATTTCATGTTCATGTATTAAGTTACGTGGTCTAGCACTGTTCGCCTCAAAACAATGGTCAGTTTACAATGACCATGAACTATATAAATCTGTATTACAACCTTAATAGTTTGAAATGCAACTTCCTCCTTTTTCTTCTAATCTTGTTCTAATGGCTCACTACTTTCTAATTTAAATATTATCAGTCCAGAGTTGGTTGCTCTTTTTCAAATTCCAACCAACACGACAAAAGTGACTGGAGTTCAGAAGAATATTTTTACAATAAGTAAATGCAATAGGCTCTGAAAGGCTCTAAAATAAGCATTTATTAAAGTAAGGTAAGCATTTCTTTATCAGTTAAAGTACTCATGGCTCAGAAGTTAACATATATTTTTATGTGTTGGCTTATTGGATCAGACGTGGAGACTTTTATTAAAGAAAGGGGAAACAGATTGTGGAAAAGAATGTTAAAAATGCAGATGTAAAAACACATTTTACTCTCACTAAAGTTTGTGGTAGTAACTAGTTTGACTCTGAAGTGTTACATGTACAGTAAAAGTGAACTGAAATGAACTGAAACTGGTTTAGACTTAAAAGAAAAAAAATAAGAGAGCTTCACTGGAAGTTGAATTCCATAAAAAGAACTTCACCATAAGAAATAAGCAGCTACAGACATTATCATGAAAGGAATGTAGCACGACTATTGTTACCATACACTAACTTTATGCAGATTTCACAAACACTTCCTTTCAAAGTCATAAACTTACATTAAATCTTCAGCAAAATTAAATATACAATAAATAAAGTCAAGTATCTGGAAGTCTTTGGACTATTTCATTGATCTACTCATTATCAGCTTCTGAAAAAAGAATATTTCTAGTTACATTTCATCCTGCCTAAGCAAAATACAACAGTTTCCAGGTTTAACATATTTTATGTCAACCTCTCAGATGAGTAGTGATAATACTAATAATAAAGCTTGCTCTCATTTTCTCTTGTTCCTCTAAAATAAATGAAAGCCTTACATTAGTCTCCCCTGAACTCTGTGGCTAATGAAAAACCCCATGAGACGTATCTAAAATTTCATTTCCTACAACTGGTGTATGAATAGTACTTCTGTGGTTATAATAAATAACTTTGCCTGAGACAGTTTTAATGAGAATGGATCTCCTTCCAGTTTTATTGTGGTTAGCATAAAGAAAAAATTCCCCTATTCTATATAGTTTCATTTTTTATGGTAAAAAAAACTCAAGTCTCCATAAAGAAATGAAGACACGTTCCTTCACGTACTCATGAGAATAAAGTTTGGATGTTCTCCCATATTGAAAATATTAAAGTATCTATTTTTCAATAGTATTTATAGATGCAAATGAATCTGCAACAATTGAGTTATTAGTATATTCTGCATAATCTGTGACTAATTTAAACTGTAAAATCACTAGTATTCCAACTCAGATTCTTACCATAGCATTGAATGCAGTGTCCTCAACTCATCAGAAACTGGATGGGAACAAATATAATAGAAAAGAACTCCAAGGTTATCCAACATCCAAGTCCTGTTGTCCACCTACCACCAACATTTCCCCACTAAAACACATCCCTTAGTACAACATTTGAATGTTTCTTGAACACCTCCAAGGACAGTGACTCAATCACAACATATCAGTGACTTACTGATTTCTAAGACATAACTAGCACCAAGCTTCTTACAAAAGGGGGGTTGGGGGGGTTGGGGGGGAGATTGCGAGGGTGGATGGGGGCCACAACTAAAGCACACGTCAGTTATACCTTGGAATTTATTGTTTTTGAAGGCTGTGATTCATCCTGAATCTCCACCATTGAAAGATTGGTCTCTCTTCCCTTTCCTGGAAGAAAGGCTCATTAGCATCAGTAGGTTTTTCCCTGAATATATGTACATTTAAAATATCTGAAAATATATATTATCTTTTCAGAGAATGCAGGAAAAACTGTTTCGGATTTTCAGTGTGCAAGCAGAGAGTAAGAAACAATAAGCAAACTTGGTTGTCTGAAAAAGAGAAGATAATTCAGATTTTTCTACATTTTTCCCATTGAAAACTTGTAGACTCATCTAGCAAGGCATCCAGTGCCACTCGTCACTTTGGAAAATCAAAAGCTTCCACACTGAACTCCTCCAGAACAACAAAAAAAAAGAATGATAAAAAAAACAGTAAAACTGCAATTAAACTGAGACATGAGGGCTGCCCTTTTCAAGGTGAAACTTTCTAGTCCCATTTTTTAGTGGGATTTTATATATATATACATATATATATATATACAAATGAGGAAAAATACAGTGATTTTTTTCCTAACTGGACTGCAACAATCTGATGAAGATTGCACAGTGAACGCAGAATCAAATATTTATCTGCAATATAATTATGCAGAAAAACTATGTTTGTTTCTCTGTGTTCTAGGAGACATAACAAATTCACCCAGAGGAAGAAAGCAAATGAAAGTAATTTTTTGGCATTTGAATCCTTTTGGATGCTTACTTAACAGAAATAATGCTCTTTATTTACATGCATACATCCATTTTAATTTTGCCAGTACAAACCTTTAAAAAACAGACTGCCACAGAGAATGCTACACCCCATTTAACCATTATATTTCAATAATAAAGCCGCAACATTCAGAGCAATAGCAACAAAGTCAGTGCCTTTTTTAATAGTTTCATGTGGTATTTGAACTAATAAAAGTCATGGTGATATTAATATGCCTGCTGCAAACAGACTAAATGCCAAGCAACACAATAAGCCCAAAAAGAAATATATCTTTGCTCATTCACTATACTCTGTTGGAATGCTGTTTCATTGTTGGGAAAATGGCTCCCAGCATCATCTTGTCTCTGAGTTAAAGACAGGACCTACACTAGGGAGAGATCATCTCCTCTGCAGAGCCACCTTTTTTGTGCACATAAACACTACATTCTGTGGCCAAGAGTTACGAAACAGCCTTTGCAAAGTCCAAATAGCAAAGCACATCATTTCTCCCATTGCACTGTTTCTTGTCCATCATGATACTCTTTTAGTCCTTTCTAGTCCACATCCCTATCTTTTCCCAAAGTTGCATGAATTTAAGTTCTAAGATCTCAAAATTTTATGCCAAATAGAATTCTAGCCAGACCTAATGAAGCCACATCTGGAGAAGATAATGAAATTATGTGACTATTAAATTAAAGCAGAAGATACAGCAGAACTGAAGCCTGAAGCATATGGTGGTTCACTTTGTAGCTACACCAGAAAGCTGCTGGTGAGGAGAGGGAAAGGCTGTTAAGTTCTGCCAAAGTCAGCAAACTTCTTGTTAAATTCTCTCCTCAAATATGGAAATGTGAACATGAATAAGACTCTCCTATGCAAAGGTGGAGATGGATTTCATTACATCCCTTTTCCTTTATCAGAATTCCATCAACAAAATGCCTCTCACCGAACACTGCTGTCCAAGCTCAGCCTTATCAGTCATACACCACAAAACAATGACCAAGCCTTACAAATCATGCAGGGCCTTCAAGAGTCTCCACATCAGCAACCATTCAATAGCATTTGCCTGAAATACTACTTTGCAAAATTACTCCTAACTGCTCATCCTCTCCATTCTGTTCTAGGGTTTCAGGACTTCTCTTCCACACTGGACATTTGTCTTCCTTTTCTTTGTATTTATTTGTTATTTGTTTATACTTTTAGCCTTTCGTTTGGCAAAATCATTTTCAATCTGTATTTCTAATTTCTTTGATTCAAGGAGAGCTGGCACTTTTAGCTTACTTTCAGTTCAGCACTGTCTAAAACTCCAGTAATCAGATGTTACCTCATCTTTTCTAGATAATTAAGAACTTTATTGAAGTCCCAACAAGGCTGACAGAAATTGCAAAATCTGACCTTTATCGATTCTTCTCCCAGTTTCAATACACCAGCAATTAATCAATTCTTACTCTTTGAAATCAATTAGACATTTTTTAGAGTTCACCTTAGTATAACAACACACAGTAAATGAATTTTGAGATTTTTAAGTCTTAAAATCTGCAAGTCAAGGCATGTCATCCATGGTACTATGATCTCCTCATCCAATAATCTTGTGAGTTTGTCACAAACTTTCTTAATGTAAGCAGCAGCCTGAATAACACAATTCAAATCCTGTACATCCACAACACACAACTTGTGTCTTACTGATGTTTACCCTATTTGAGTCAAACTGAATTGTACAAGGGAGAGTTAATCTCACTCAACTCTGTGAGTTCTATGCTAAGCAAAGAGGATTTTTGGGTGAGCATCATTTACTGTTAACACCAAGACATGATAACACGCAGATCATAAAGTAAGACAAAGAGTAAACTCCTTATCTGAGCTATACCTAATGAATGCAGCTGTAGAAATGTGGGTTACAAGGGAACAGATACAAAGATGAAATGAAAGAAGTTTCAGTAAACTTATTCACCTAGAAATTTCCTCACATTCTCTTGTATGTTTAGTTTCAAACTTTTTCTGCAAGAACAAACACTTATGATGGAGACAAAGAGAAACGCATATATATCATGAGATATTACTGCCACACTTCCACTATCCACCATCTGCTTCTACTTTCATAGGTAGTCTAGAATCTGAAACTAGGTAATTCACAAGGCTCGATTCACATCCATCCTGCTGACAACAGCCACAGTGATGGAGAAAAGGACCAACCACATTTACTCCATCCTCTACGGAGACTAATGCAGACAAAGTAGAAAAAAAAATTACATTACTCTGAAAAGTATTATTCTGTATCTTTCTACAAAAGCAAATATGAGAAGAGAAACGCATATACCAGCTACACAGCACACAATCTCATTTGCAGAGCATTACAGAAAAAAAAGGGCCCAACAGCATAGTGTTTCAACATATGGGTCACATTGATTTCTTTGGCTGAATATCATGAAAAGCCAAATATGGGTATACGCAATAACATTTGCCTCTTATTCTTCATCTAATGAAAATCATTTTCTATAGGTATTTAAAATATAAGAATCTTAAGGAGCAACAATTTGCTGTGGTTTTTTGTTTGTTTTCTTGTTGTTTTTTTAAACAAAATCCTAAAAGTTGTGCATTCTGTCAGCAAGAGAGCAAAGGAAAAAAAGATCAGAGGTGTTATTTGTAATTAAAAATCTCCCAGCTAAAGAATATTCTAACTAAGCAATGATAAAATGCCATTGTTGTACCCCAGATATTTCCATTTTCTACATTAACTTTTAATCTTTAGAAAGTAAACTGATTTCTTAAAGTAAAATGGAAAAGGTTAGCAGGTTGTGGATCATGTGTACCGTTTGCTAAATACACTTCTTATCTTTTTTAAAGCAATCTGAGATATATCTTGAGTTAGGATACGTCATTATATCAGTGCATTCAAGCAGTAGTTGTGAAAGACCTCACTGTTTCTAAGCTTCTCTGGTGCTCTGTTCATTTAAGTCTATTATCTTTTAATGTCATATTTTACAAACAGAAATATTAATATATTTCTATATAAATTTGGTGGTCTCTCAAGAAACGCAATCAGTGTTTTCAGTGTGTAAAACAGATTATAAAAGTAACCAAATGAAAGGGAGTTAACATCATTACTTGGTTGTTTGTGGGTTTGTTATTTTTTTGCCCAAACAAACGGAAAGAAGCTGGAGCAACTGCAGTTATTTCTTTTTGTCAGCTTAGCTTCCTTATATTCAAACAGTATTACAACTTTTATCAGCCCTTCATATAAAGAGAAAGCACCTTAGGACAGTTTTCTATGCAATACACTGAACCCATGTTGGTAAGCATATCTATTGTAATAAGTGAGATACAAATAAGGGTGGAAGAGCTAATAACACACAGAACTTCAAATTAAATGGCAACAGTACATAAGGCCTTAAAGTACAAGCCCTGGGCAGCCCAGATAAAGGTGAATCCCTGACTGTTTGTGACAGCTATGCAGCTGCAACAAGTCATTGTTTCCTCCCAAAATTCAATAGATTTTCAGTCTATAATCTCAGTAATGCTGTGCTCTAGTGGACATAATAAAATAGATTCAGTTATCTATGTAAAGGAGAAAGCATTTCTTTGTTTAAGTAGTCTCCGAAGCCTTTCTCAAGGCATTTAATAGGGATACCAGTAATTAAGTTTGGATCCTGATTGCAGGGTGACCTTGTAATCTGTTTGGATATGTCTGCATTTTCTTTCCAACTGACCATAGTCAAATTACAGCGCCAAATTTTTATTCCTCAAACACCATCTGAGTTTTCTGAGAATCTGTGGAAGGCTGTTTTTAGCCTTATATCAACAGGACATACCTGACTGTGGAAGCAGAAAGAAGTGTCAGCAAAAACTGTATTGCAGATTTGTATTACAAACATTTATATCTGCCTTCTTCATGTGATTCCGATTCAGCTCTCGAAATGCAACTCCACATGGGAAAAAAAAAAAAAAAAAAAAAAAAAAAAGTTGTATTAAAAAGTTCTGCTGTTGCTAAACTAAATCTTATTTGCATCTGCTGACAAAAAGTTTTATTAGCATAACAGTGGAAAGCCAGTAAACCAAATAGAAGCAAAAGAGCAAATTCTCCTGATGACTTTACTTGTGTTAACGACAAACAGAAAGAGCTACGTGATCATAGTTAAACAAGCTGGGGCAGAACCAACTCATTCTGATGTCTGCTTTTCAGCTTTTGGCTTCAGGAAGATCATTACTAGGCCCTGAGTTTGTAGCACTGGCACGTATTACAATTCCAAAATACAGATATTCTTGGGAGACAACCTTATTGGACAGATGTATTTTAAGAGTTTGGCATTATACACAAAGTTTTCAAAACAGGCTTTTTCAGAACTCTAGGAGAAATATAATCTCATTCTCTCTCAGTTAATTAAGTTCCTAAGAGATTCCATATCTTCATTACCATTTTCTTTCTTGCTTAATATAAACTAAGAAAAGTATATTTTTGGGGAAACTTTTCAATGCTACCCCTTGAATTCCTTCTCACCCTCCTTTGTACACATACGTAGATCGAGGAAATTTGTGATGTGGGCAGAATGTAAAAGCAGACTTGAGACAGCAATTTGCCCTCACAGCCCAGAAAGCCATCCACATCCTGTGCTGCATCAATAGAATTGCAGCCAGCTAGTCAGGGAGGCGATCGTGCCTCTCTGCTCTGTGCTCCAAGACCTCACCTGAAGCACTGTGTCCAGATATGGAGTCTTCAGTACAGGAGACCCAGTCCTGTTGGAATGCATCCAGAGGAGAGCCACAAACATCACTAAAGGGATGGAACTCCTCTGTGGCCTGGAGAAAAGAAGGCTCTGCAGAGACCTGAGAGGGGCCTTTCAGTATCTAAAGGGAGGCTGTAAGAGAGAAGGGGACAGACTCTTCAGCAGGGTCTCCTGTGACAGGACAAGGGGAAATGGTTTCACACTAAAAGAGGGGAGATTTAGAATGGAAATAAAGAAGTAGGTCTTTTTACAATGAGAGTGGTGAGGCACTGAAACACGTTGCCCAGAGGTAGTGCATGTCTGTTGGCGTGTGCAACACATGTCCTACTCCCTGGATTTCAAAATAAGACTGGTGGGTCTCTGAGCACCTGATGGAGCTGAGGGTGGCCCTGTTCATTGCAGATGAGCTGGACTAAACAGCATTCTTAAGGTCTCTTCCAAATCAAACAGTTCTATATACGGTCACATCAGTACTCCATGGAGCACAGTATATTTTCTCCAAAACTGGAGAAACAGATGACAAGGTAACAGTACAAGAAGAGAGCAAGTGGATCGTCACACTGTCCCAGAGTGTGCTTCTAGCTGCTAAAGTTTCTCAACTTCTGATACTTCAAAAGCAGTATTCAAAAGCAATATCTTCTTGGTGTGTTGAATTATGATTTATTGTAAATGACAAAGACTCCCTGGCCCTGTTGACTACTAAAAGCAATTTTCTCTACAATAATGCTAAAATAAACAATACCCTGTATAGCTTTTGCATCGTACAGACCACACAGGCATTGATATGACATACCTTCTTCCACATAAAGGGAGTAAGGTTAATCTCTGGTTGATAACTGCCAAGCAATGTGACAACTTAATCAAGTCTGTAATCAGCACTCTCCAAGGAAACAGAAGGAAAAAAGAGCTAAAACAAACAAATCCACAATCGCAGGTGGTATCACACAGGATAACAATGTTTTATATCTCAATTTTATATTTAGCAATCTACTTGTCTTTTAAATTGCTAACATCAAGAAGAAAAGCACTGAAGTCTGTATTAATCCAGAACATCCTCTAAACCCCACTAACAACAGAGAGATATTATTAAAATGACCTAATTCACCATGTAAATGGTGACTTAAAATATGTACGGGAGGAAAATGGTAAATTATGTCTGAACAAAAAATAGTTCATAAAGTCAGCAGCCAATTGGAAGAAGAACATACTATATAAGAGTTAATGTTATACATATCTATACTGCAACTGTGCCTGGAAGGCCTGCTTCAGATCATGGCCCTACTGCATTAAGCAATATGTAAATCAAAACAAACTTAAAAATTAATAAATCAGATAGAGTTCATTCTCCAAAATCTCCTCTGACAGCAGCAGGACTTAAATCATGCCATAGACCAAAGATATGGTTCTGTGTCGTTAATTGTGTATAAAGGCACGGCTGTTAACACCTTGTTATTCCCTGCCCTTCACAGCTGCAATATTAGAAAAATAGGGTTAAAGAAATTCAAGTTTGAGAATTATTCTTAATTTGAGGCTAATTTACATAGAAAAATTGAGAGTGCTACTTAGTAAAGATATATTACTGTTAGATATTAAAAAAACAACATTTCAAACATTCACAGTAAAACCTTGGGAAGGGAATTTGAACTGAAAATAACAGAAGTACTTTTAAAAGGCGGAGAATTAAAAAAAAGTTTAAACAACATAAATAAGTCATCCTCAAGGGCAAAACTCTACAATATCAACGTATTGATTGCAATTGGATTGCTTTTTCCTAGAGTAACAAGATCAATGACTTTACATTAAAGATTATTACATAAAAATTATAACTGCATTACCAAATATGCAGCATTTCCTCATATTACTTAATCGCTACAAGAAGAAGACTCTCAAAGTGTTAGTCTCTACCTTGCCTTATACTGATGAGAAATGAGGTTCTGTTAATTGAAATTCACATTTTTAAGCCCACAATACCCATCCTTGTAAGTATATTTGTGTATATTAAAGCAGATAGCAAGAAACTCTGCTGTCAATTACATTTAGGCAAATGACCTAATTTTAGAAGCTTTGACTCCTTTTGAAAAGAAGCATTTTTGTTTTAGAATGTTGCTCGCTGTAAGTTTAGAAACAGAGAGAAATGTTTATTTTGAATTTTACAGCTGTAGTAGCTTTCACCCCTTTTAAGCCAGACTTTTTCTGCCAAAACATGTAATTACTTGATAACTAGCAGAACCTGACTTAAACTTGTATCCTCAGCACTGACTTCCCAAGTGGCTATCACAAATGGCCACTGGAGGGTAATTAAACTGACAAGACTGCAGCAAGTGGGAAGCTTGCTTATCTTGTACTTGTCATCATGTACATAACACAGTTGTCCTCTCTGCCAGGAGTCCCTAAAGCTCTGCAAAATTGGAACCTCCTGCTTCAGCTGATTGCTTGGCAAGTTGTTCTTGAGCTACAGCTGAACACTGGTTTTTTGGCTGGAGATTTATTTAAGATTTTTGAAACAGGAATCACCGAAATTAAATTTTTTAAACATACAATTTCGTTGCACTGTTGGCTAGATGAGTGTCTTATATGCAGTTCTATTCCAATAAAAAGATCGCTTTTACTCTAACAGTTTTGAATCTGAGCTGAATGAAAAAAATTCCAAATTTCCAATGACTCAACAACAGCCCAGTGAGGTGCACACACTAGTGGGATCTCTAATAGTATGAATGATCCAACAGAAGCTGCCGTGCTTTTAACAAGCAAATTATTTCAAGGAAAATCTGGTTGCTGGGCCAACTCTGAAATCAAAGACTGTGGAGGGAGGCTTTTAAATAGACGTTGAGTTTAATCAGAAAGATGTCACATCTCCTGGTCTTTGCTCCAACAACAGTCCTAAAAATTCCAGTAGAAGTTTTGTCTGAGAAAGGAGTTCAGGATTGGCCTTATAACTTGTTGTAGGATCAGCATTAAAACCTGCGGCGATTTTCTGCAGTATTTCAAACTCTGACAGCACTGTGACTTTCCTGGGCTGCAGGCTGTCAGCCTTCTGTACAAATCTGTTGTTTTGTTCTGTTTGTTTTTTAATAACTAAAAAGCTTCCTGATTCATAAACAACATCTTTTTTCATGTTCGTTCTAATACTATAAATTAATACTTACTAGGCCAACAGATAAGCAGGCAAGTTATCTGGGATCTATCCTGCTCTGCTTTCTTTGCATCACGGCACAGTAAATCATCTCCTCCCTTTTCCTCTCATCCACTTCAGATGTCAAAGATTTCTACCACCTTTAAATGTTTTTATGACTTGCTCTGGTCATCTGCAAGATATAAGTGATACCAAAGTAATCTGATGCTTTTAGCAATACTCTTTAAAACCGTTTGGAAAAAATAATGGGATTTTACATACAAATGGCTTTTAATGGCCACCAGATGTAATAACAAGATGGGAAATCAGGTGGGAAATATATACTGTAACAAACCCTTTATGTGTCTTAAAAACACTGAACGCTCTTCTGACTATAAAGGCTAACAGTGCTGCTAAATAAATTTATACTGACTCTGATAAGGCAACAACCAAATACATTCAGTAGAAAACCTCCAGTAAATATAACATCAATTTCTAAAGACAGACAAGGTTTAACACTGAAAGCTTGTTTTGACACCAATACCACTTTCATATCACTCTGTAGTAGTGCTTCAGGTGTACTAGGGAACCTCTTTTTTCCTATACTGCTTAGCCTCTGGACAATCAGATCTCACCAGGCAACTATAACCTGGTCATATGTAATTACTCCAGCTTGGAGAGCTGCAGATAAAAACAGCAGGGGAAAACTGAGCATATATTTATTAGGGATACATAATCTTCCACATCAACACAGCTCCATCAAACACATTAATGCAGCAGCTCAGATGTAAGTCTTTGCCAAGGGGAGAGAATCAGTGCCAGCTATAGAGGCAGTAAGAAATGACATGTAAAGTACCAACACACACTGTTTGGGAGGGTTTTGGCACAGGCACAGAGATGGGCAGTTACAAAATACAGGCAGCCCAAGCTCTAGAAAGAAAAACATTATAAAAACTGTGCTAATACACAGCTACTGAGTTAAAGCCATGATGTCACTGTGGTACTGATATACTAATATAATTCACTAGTGTATCATCACTACTTCGAACTACATAATCATGTATATTGAAAGGAGACAGGAATAATATAGTCATTTATCCTCTGCACTAACTTCACCAGATTTATCTTTTAACTTCACCATGTTAAATGATAGTTATTTGCATTCCATTATTTCCTAGCAGTTACAGGAGAGCGGGGTCAAATTCATGCATAAAGCTGAGCACTTCAATATGAAAAATTCAATTTATAAGGAGTCAACCGATAGTGCTAGGCTAGAAACAAGGAAACATGTAGAAGGCAGATGGCTAAGATGAGGTGCATTCTCCAACAAAGTAGAAGAAATAGCTGTGGTAAAAGAGATAAGCATGAGCTCTCAATCCTGTTTGACAGCTACCTCCCTTTCAGCTAGGCACCTCCGAACATCTGTCCACAGTGCCTTCCTACAGGTTACATGGAATGATGCAGTAAATCCACTTCCTTCAAGATCCAGCCTAGCTTTTAATCATAAGAGAGCCCTTCCTTCCTGGGTTTCATTCACTAGGTTTAGAATAAGAACAGCATACCCAGACACAAGACTGAAGGACATAGATGTAAATCTTTTTCCTTGGAGCAGTTGCAATTGCAGTCAAAAGTTTTGGAGCATTCTTGGATTCTGTGCTTTTTTTGTTGTTGTTGTTGTTGTTTGGTTGGATTTTTGGGGGGACACAGCAGGTGGAGGGATGGTTTCAGGCATTAAAAGGTGCAGTAAGATGGTTCCACGCTTCTTATTATCTATGCCACAAATAACCAATGATACTTGTTATCAATTAACCCACACAAAACAAACCACTGTACAAGGACCAATTGTGGTAAATAGAGAACATTCACACATGAACAGAAGTCATTCTGGACAATAACTTTGCAAACTATATCTGACTCACTAAATTCTATATTTTCATTCAATCAGTATTGCCCCATATTATTTGTAAAGTAATACGATACTCCATGCAAATAATGAAGACAGTAGAAAAAGTAATTTTAGAAAACCTTTCCACTAACTTGAAGAAGGGAGAGTGGGATAAATAGGTTGCCTGGGAAAACACAAAAGCAAATGGTTTGATCCCTGCTTTCATGAGAGTCACTATGGAACAAGAAAATCTTTCCAAAACAACTTAATAACTTCATTTACAACTATTCATCAGCACTGATCCAGCAGGCTTGTTGACATCAATCTGTAACTCACCATTCAGGAAATTATTTACTTTTTCTTCACTTTCCCTCTCTCCTCAGAGTTCTTACTTCTAAATTATATTGTAAAGTTTACCAGCATAACATCTACATTTAAATCCTTCTCCATCAGCAGCATGCTATCAGTCTCAGTAAAAAGTGGCTAAAACTGTTTGCAACAGCATTCCCAACACACGTTCCTCAGTTAAAGCCAGAATAACTGATGGCTGAAGTGCTATATCTTCTGTCCTCTTGCATAATAACAACTCACTTCTGATTTAGTTTAGGAATGTTAAATACTGAACAGACAGTTTTGATGCATTATTCTGTTTACTTGGACGATGGACATGATATAACAGAACACCCAAAACAAGGAAGCAACATCCAAACAAAGGAAGAATAAAATTATTCTGTAAGTTCACTTAATCTAACTCCAAGTTTTAAGATGATTTCAAGTTGACCCTCCTCCCAACATCATTAAAAGCTACTTTTTTAAGTCTCAATCAGCAGATATATGCTAAAACAATCCCACAGTATGGAATGAGCTCATACTTGGACTTCGTGCCTCTGCAACATACTTATCTGAAAATGAACAAGCAGGTTTAACTTTCTAGAAAGGCTTCACTATTTTCTGGGAAAAAGCAATAGACATTGAACCTGATATTCTCATTCTTGAATAGACCATTTCTATTTCACTTGGTCACCAGCTGTAATTTGGATGATGAGTGGTGCCATGATTGCAAATACTTCTCTGACATTAAAGCCTGCCTTTAGCTTTTGAGTTCCTTGTCTGTGTACTGCAATGCAAGCCTGTTTTTCATAACAAATATAAATAATCTTAAAAGGTACGTACAACTGTATTCAGAACTATTGCAGTAAATACTAAAACTAAATCTATTCACATTTCTATTAACATTCTTACCCTGTATCTGAAGTGTTACTCAGCCAAACCGCTCCTATTTCAAGAGAAATCTCCTTAAGCAAAATCCAACCCTCAGTTCTCCAGATAAGAAAGAATTATCCAAGTGCATTATTTATCTATTCCTGGTTGATCACAAGCAGAGTTGTTTGATTTGTCTTGTCAATTCACCTGTATTAATATGCATACAATGCATTTATTAAAATATAGATTAACTTATAGAATAATTATTGTCAGGGTTTTCTTTGTTACCAAGAAAAAACAATCCATAAGCAGCAAGAAGGAACAATATTTACAACACAGAACCAGTTTAATTACTCTCAAACCAATTTCCTCCTACTGAAATTAAGGAATTAAGATTTTCATTCCAGCTTGCTCAGTACCTACAAATAAATAAATAAATAAAGTGGAATATTTTCAGTTTAAGAAAAAGTACTTTGAAATAAGCACTGCTCAAATGAGCCAGACAAATTCACATTAAGAAAATAAAATCAAATTAATACTGCTCATGGTATTTTCTTAATTGTTTTTCTATGTGAATACTTTCCGGGTTCCACCCAACATCAGGATCTGGCTAAGATACTGAAATAAAGCCAGAAAGGACACTTTCATGCTCTTTCCAGCTCACAATAAGCTTCTGGCATGCAACTCATTCAGCTGTCTGTGGAACAAGAAGAAGAAAGTGGCAGTGAAAAGAGCATATGCCTGACAGCACTTAAGAGTCAGCCACCCAGTGAGGAAACAAATTATGTTATTCAAAGAAGCAGAAGTAAGTAGAAAAATACATCCTAACTCAGAGTAGTCATCCTAGAATGTGATCTTCCTGGCTTTGCTTCATGTTCTATAATATGAACAGGTACAAGACATAAGTCTTTGATTGTTCATGTCATGAATGTGTTTATAGTTGACATTTTGAAGATACGTTAGTAATGGCCTACAGATCTCTTTATGACGTTGACTTTCAAATGCTGATTGCTTTATCAGAAATCAAAAATATCCAGTGCTGCTTGGGATTAGATGCTTTTAAGAAACACAAGAAGATATGGGAATTTGGTTGAAAACAGATAGTAGTCTGACAGCTGCTATAACAGCTCATTAGTGGTTTCTGACTGCCCAAAGGAAAGTTCATGGATTTTTATTTGGAATGGACACATCTGGAAAAAAAACAAATCATTAAAAAAGCCCAATGAGAAATAACAAAATATTTTTAATACAGTTATTCAACACAGTTGGGCTCTGACATTAAATGCACTTGATATTCACATTCCTATAAAAATAGTAGAGGTGAAGGGAATTACCTCTGTTCTTTCCCTTCCTGAATACAAGTTCACAGCAGAAGTTAAGAAGCAAAATATTCACTTCTTAGTATTTTAATTACAGGTATATAAATTCATCAGTCCAATAACCAAAGTAAGTCTTTGTCAAATTCCAATTCCTTCCTTTGTCCACAACTCAAAATTCTAAACTCACATCCTTTTTCCCACTTCACGGAAACTGTATGTGCTATGTCTCAGTCATTTCTGATTCACTTCATTCAATAAGTTAATTCATCTAACTTTTACTATAGTAATTAAGCTCAATACTAGATTTTACATCTGAGAATATTTTTTCGTAAATCACAGAAAATCCAAGTCTGCTAATACTGAGCAATCTTTGACCTCAAAACCTTTCCCCTCCTCTCAGTTTGCAAGTATATCTTTCCTTGACTACAGTGAGGAAAACAACTGAGATCCAATATTCTTTCTTCAGCCTTTCCTGAAGTTGTTGGTTTTCTTTTTTCTCCCACCACTGGAAAATGAAGATTAATGAAGAGACATTAACATAGTAACTACCATGGAACAGATGTTCTTCTGAAGGGGAGGCAGGTAATACAGTACAAAGATAAATACTTTTTCTTGTCTCATACAGGTGGAAAGTCATGCATGCAGCTTTTTCAGAACAAAGAAAATAAAGTAATTTTTACTTCAAAGCACGATCTTCAAAAAATATCCAAATTCTTCCATGGATAAGTTTTAACATCACAACAAGCAATCTATTTTCATCAGAGCAATCAAATTTTTTTCAGTATTAAAACCTTCTATTCTTCTGTTTTCTCCTCCAAGGTTCATGGAATAATTTAGGATGGAAGGGACCTCCAGAGCACATTTGATTCAACTCTGTTGAAAGCAGTTTATTCAGGACCTAGATTAGCTGCACTTTGAATGTCCTAAAGAACGGAGATTCCACCTACTCTCCAGCCAATTTTTTCCTTTTATTTAACTACTCTGACAGTATTTTTTCCTAATAACAATTCCCCTTCTTTCAAATGGTTTTGCCTCTTATTAATTGCTACATACCTCCAATAAAAGTTTGCCTCTGTTTTCTCCAAAACCTGCCACTGGATAGCTGTAGAAAGCAACAAAGTCTCCCTTTAGCTTTCTCTTAAATGCTGAAAAAAATAAAAATAAAAAAATCAGCATCCTCAGCCTCTCCTTATACTTATACATGTGTTCATTCTCTGACCATCCTGGTAGCCTTCCCCAGGACTTACTCCAGAACTTTAATGCAAGGCCAGACCTCCCGGCTCATGTTCTCTTTGTCCATAAGAAGTGCCAGATCCTTTCTGGCATAGCTGTCACCTAACCCTAAATAAATCAACAAAATTAAATCAACCAACCACAGAGCGTTAACTACACTTAAAACATTAAGAAGGTATTTTGGATGAGAGTTCCTAGTGTTTTGCTTTACCGTTGTCTTAGAACTCTATTATTTTGGTTTTATTTTTACTAAAGAACTTGAATTTTGAAGCAGAGGTCTCAAATTGTAAAAAGATGAATGGACAAAAATTCAGAGCCTTACAAATGTCCTTAGAATATACAAACTATAATTTTAGCACTGTTATGTACGTTACTGGGGCTATGCTGCCATTACATGACCAAAAAATGAATCCAGTATCTTTACTTCTCAGTCTAATGTCAGATCTTAATAATCTCATTTTTATGGAAAAATGAATGGACTCAATGTGAGTAATAAATAAAAGCAATTTACAAATAGCTTTGGGTTGAAACCAAACTATTTAAACTGTTGTTTAAAAAGGTCGGCTAACCAATATTTATTACAGTCAAGGGACTCATTAGCTTACATAATACTAAGACACAGGAGGAATTTATAAAGAAACTTTTAAAAGAACAGCCTTCTGGGGAAAGGTTTCAATTGCCCTCATACAAACTGAAAGGAAAAAAAAAAAAAAGAGAAAGTTTCCATCAGTCATTATAAATTTAGGAAGCCCTTTCAATGTGCTTTTAAAATCATCTTAATTGTATGATATTTCTCTATCAGAAAAGACTACTTATTCTCCTAGCTTGTTATGGAACTGCATGTTCTGGAACAAATATGTTCTCCAAAACAGGTAACTAACAAAAAACTCCATGCTTATAGTTAAACTAATAGACCCAGATGCTGTTCATGTAAACCTCTGACCAGCTCCTAAGGCGCACCTAGCACTACTTATCAAGTTTAACCAAACGTCTCAGACCTTGCTCCCAGAGTCAGTGACAGTTCAGACTTCTTTCAAAGTGTTGAAAGGCTAAAGGAATTCAAAAAGCTTATGGCACTGAAGGCAGGATACCAAAAGTTCTTGACATTTATTTTTCAACATAAGATGCCTTATTACCATCATATTTTCTTATCTTCCAATATTTTGTTCTCCTATTGTTCTGAAAACAGAGCTGTAAGTGCTTGGCAGACTATTTCCCAGTTAACTCAAAACACAGAATCACAAAATGATTTGGGTTGGAAGGGACCTTACAGATTATCCATTTCCAACCCCCTGGTTGCCACCTGCCAGATCAGGCTCTCCAGGGCCCCATCCAACCTTACCTCAAACACCTCCATTAATGGGGCAGCCACAGCTTCCCCAGGCAGCCTGTGCCAGTGTCTCACCACCCTCTGAGTAAAGATTTTCTTCCTTGCATCTACTTTATATCTATTCTCTTTCAGTTTAAATCTGTTATCCTTTGTCTTGTTGCTACACTCCCTGATAAAACAGTCTCCCTCCAGCTTTCTAGTAAGCTCCCTTTAGGGGGGCCTAAACTGTACTTATTTCAGCAGGCATAAGCGATTCGTGCCAGAACTGAACATATATAGAGATTTTTAAACTGCTATCACCCTCAACAAATTGACATCACAACAGCACCTCTCATACCATAAAATTTTACATGTCATCTTCAGATGTCAGATATCAGCTTAAAAGCATGAACAGATATAATATCTAATACACCCTGGATGGACATCCTAGCATATCAAATACAAAAAATGAGATACTAAGTTAACACACTTTAAAAGTATTAACAGCTTATATCAATTTTCATAAATACATGCATTTAGATCCCTTTATGTAGAAATTTTTATATATCTGTATTTCTAAAAAGGCACAGAATATTTTATGTGTAAGCTCACGACTTCTACAACAAACAGCACACTTAGGTAACTAGCACATGTGGGCAACTGCATGGAACGAGGTAATTAATACCAATTTAGAAAGACGGTATGTAAGCAATGTTGTGGTACATACAACCATTTGTGGAGAATATCAGTGTGATTTTATACATATTTCACTTTCAACCAGTTAATGACCTATTCTTTTAATAGCAACCCTATCATTCTGAATTCTAGTGCTAGTCTGAAAGAACCACAAAGGTGTACTCTTAACTCAGGGTAGTTGTTTTGAAACTGGGCTAACTTACCATGAGGCAGTACAAGTAAGAACTTGCAAGCCAGTAGTTTCCATTGGGCAGCTTGCTCCCTCTGTGTTAACAGCACTTGTGAGTCTGCACCACTGACCTCTGTGAGTGAATCACTTTTTCCACTGGATGACATCTTGTGTACTACAGGTAGTGATGCAGCAGCTCCATGTAAAAACACCAGTATCAAGAGTACATTGAGAGGAAGCAACATACTACTTGATAGAAAGGATTTTTCTTTTACTTTTTTTTTAAGCCACAATGAGGAATAATTTGCAGTTTATGGGTGAGAACATTCCAAAAATGAGATGTTCCAAACATTTCTTCAGCAACAACAACAACAACAAAAAAAAAAAAAAACATAGCATGCCAGCTCTGGTTGCTAAATTTCAGCTGGGTATAATTAGAAAAGCCTCACATGTGGGAACTCAGGAATTAAGTTTGCTTAGCAAAAATGCAGCAATTCTGCAAACACTTCTTCTCTAAGAGGTTTTAAAGTCCCTCACTACCACAGTTGTTTATTTCCATCTTTATAAACTACAACAAACCATTTTTTTGTTCTAGGCTTGTCTTAACATCCTGTTACAAGAAAGGCTCACAGCCTCAGAATCATTATTTTGGTCTTTACAATCGCATCTTTTGTTAGGATCAACTTTTGCAGAGAGCTTAACTAAAAGCATTTTCCACCTTCATAAGTTCCTTGCTGAAAATCAAGGTGTGCCTCTCCTGAGTGCTGTTCTTTACTCAATAAAGTTCATCTGACGTCCACAGCAAACTACTGGCACTCGGCAGAAATTACAAGTGAACCGCTCATACCAGCACCAAATGAAAGCAGTATATTAGGACTACTTTGCATGCATTATGAATTTCTTATTTGCCAGACAAAGGCATAATTGATAGTACCAGTTAATGATATACGTATGTCCAAGTTTTTAATATGCCATTAGCAACAATGGCGGGTAAACTAAAAGCTAAATTTAACAATAGTAAGCAGCGCTGTCTTTTAAAATTAATTAAAAGACTTTAAATAGTTTTGGAGTTTTAATAATGAAACTGGAGTTCTCACTAGAACTGCCTGCCAAGAGAATCACAGAACCTTAACTACTGCTGTTTATGATTTCCATATTCCAATAATTTTTCTGTAATAAAGCCACAAAACCACCAGACATTTATTCCTATTGGCTTTTCTAGAGTTCACAGATCCATCAAGCATCATCTTCAGGAAATACGTTGTTCCTCTTTGACATCATTAGCCTACTTTATGTTCTCTTCAACCTTTTAAGGAAGAAGAATTTGGTTACAGATGAACGCTTCCGCAAGTCACATTTCTTTGTCATTACAGTGTCAGTGCACCATATGTAATCTAGGAACTTCTTCAGGATAAGCCAGAAAGCAGATGAATATATTCTGCAGAGGGTCCCTCCTGTGGACCTAGTCCACACAGTGCAAGTCTGCATAATCCTTCCCTCACATGTATTCCACATGGATAATTCTACATCATACACATGAAAACAAGACAAAGAAACTTATCTAAGTAATTTGTTCCAGTTTGCAACCATGACCACTAAAAAATACAGTCGTATATCTCATCTGAATTCCTTTGACGAGCTTTGAGACACTAACTGCTGCTGTGTCTGTCTCTATGTCAAAGACTTCTGCTCATCACCAACTTAAACTTAACTTGGAAACTTCCTTTCTTTCTTAGAAAATCAAATGACTGATGGAAAACTATGCCTTCCTGTAAAATGTTTTCCACTTCTAAGTTTATTATGATACTATTATCTCCTTCTGTGGAAATGTAAGTTTGCATTTGATGTTAATCTTCCCAGTTCTACAGGATCATTCTCTCCCTCCTCTTTCCTGCTGCTGTTCCATACTTAAAAAAAATTAGGAAATCCACCACCCACCAGCCATTGTAGACTCACTGTGTAACACTATAACATGATAGAAAGTACAACAGCAACGTAGCAAAGTCTTCAGCTGCAGCAAATGAGGAGAAGCCCAAATGCAGTAACCATAGATGCAGAAATAGAGAGGGGAGGGGGAGGGGAAAGCCTCAGGTACACAGAAATCACCAGAACAAAACACCCTTGCTTCCACTGCCAACCCTTAAATGAAATCTGGAAAGGGTGTATCCTGGCTCCACCTCTTCTGGTCACTCAGGTTTATCACATGCACCTGAGCTCCCCTGGGTTGGCCTAGCCTTCCCACCAGGTGCTCCATCACTGGTTCAAGCTGCAACTTAACATTTCTGCTACACACTGCAAGTCTCAACACTTGTCTCACTACAATGGCATAGTATCGACTGAATTTTCATTCTACATTGGCCTTTTCACTGTTTGAACCACTGCTCTTACAGAAAATAAATGACCAAATTCTTGTCCCACACTAAAACAAAGCAAAACAAAAAAACAAATAAACAAACAAAAAAAGCAAGGCCTTAAAGAAGGTATAAAATTTGCTGCTTATCCACTGAGGTTGGTAACTCTTAGTTATGAAACACAAAAGCCTATGAAAGTCATTTTCTGAAGCAGAGTGATTCTATATTTTGTCATTACTCTTAGTAAGTGAAGACAGATCCGCTTTACTTATAGAAAGGTAAAAATGTAACCCAGAGCTATGAATAAAGTTACTAAATCTCATAGTTTTGTTTATTAGATCCACCACAAATGCTCATCTTTAAGTTATAATAAATTTATTTTGAAAGACAAAAGGCACAACCATTCCTATTTCAAATCTCTCCAAGAGGTTCAAATATCTCAATACAATGGTCAGTACGAAAGGAAAATACAGCAATAGTGTTTTCTTTATTTTTTTAAACCCCAAACCCATAGCCACCACACCCACCAGCCTTGGATTCCCTTCCCTATAACTTTTAGCAGTAGGAATTGAATTTCTAACTTCTACTCAGTTCCATATTATGTTGCCTTGAGCAGGGCAGGTGCCCAAAATACAAATTATACTTAGAGATTATCCATATTTTCAGAGGTCACATGTTTTGGGGTTGTTCCTTTCTTCTTCCTTCAAGTAACCTACAAGATTCCTGGCTATAAATTGTTCCTTCCAGCAACCACATGCCATGATTTTGCTGGCTATTTTTATTCATTAATACCAGCTGCTTCACGGTGCCTGGAAGTAACAGAAAAAATATGTATATATGTTTTAACCATATGGTAAAATCTGATGAAGGATGGCCTTTTACGTAGGATAATTCATAAGCCCGTAGTAAAATTCAGTGTTATGCAAAACACAGGGCTAGAAGTATGTTCTCCACTTGAACTTTCAAGGACCTGCATCACTTTAAGTTTCTGAGACAAACTTGGACATGTGAGTTTGCTCCCATGAAGTCAGCAGAGCAATATCTACTTTCCATCATAGTGGACTTTCCGATCAAGTGGTAAACAAGACTTACATTGACCTCCTACACAGAGTTAGATTTTACCATTGTGCTTGAAGATAGCAAAGCATCATGCTGCAAACCAGAAGGTTCTCTTCCAGCTCCCACTAGTCATGATACACTTCAGTTCCAAAAGTGCCACCGTTGCAAAACAAGTAATGTTTTCTTTCAGATTATCCATTTGCAGAGATTCACATATAAACAGAAGTTCAAAAGGATAGCTGCAAAAATTATGTATTTAAATGACATGCCCTAGTAGTTTAACATAGCAAAACAAAATTAAGGACATTATGATGTAGCACTTAATAATGTACAGAAGACTACTTCAGCAAATATTTTTTTCAATGCACAAGAAAGGTTTCTTACCTCACAACCACAATAATCCTGAACACAGAATCATAGGACACATAAAAACAAAATAAACCAAAATAGACAGGGAAGTGGGGTTCACAGAAGAGTAACAACAGAAGGTAGAAAAGAGGCGTTTCTGGATGTTAGGATCAGAATCTAAACCAATTCCAGGAAACTATTTCTTTTTCCAGAGGTTACAGACTACTGTAATGTAAGTGTTATCTTTTCTGGATGATCTGCCAATCCAGTTAATAGGTTATTTTTAATCTCTTACATAGCAGAAGAGCAGGGCTTTTGTTCCTCCTCCCTCTGCTGTTTTTTGTTCATGCTGTTTGCTTGCTTTAGACTACACGTATTTGTGAATGTTCTTTAACAGCAGTCTCTAGTATTTCCCCTCTCCCCACTTCCTTCAGGTTCAAAGTACTTATTTCACTAATATAGCCAGTATATTCTCTATCATAAGAGAAATGGATACTCAAGACCTGCGAAGGACTGAACATTCATTTCTGCTGTAGCTAAATTAAAAAACACAGGGAATAGAAAAATATATTTGCATCATCTGAAACACAACACCTTCAAGACTTACCACTGGCTCACAAGAACAGTTTGCACTCTGAATCACCACATAGAGAAACCAGAGCATGTCCTCTTGCTCTCTACTGATGGTATTAAGATTTGGTAGGGTAATTTTTACAAGTAACACTGAGTGACCTGAAAGTGCTTAGAACAATATCCTGTATACTGCCTTAATCTCAAAAAAAATCCTACATTCTGAGTCTGAAAAAGACCCTATCTGCTCTTCATTGCTGATTTTCTTACTACTGCCTTTTGATATGGAAAGCTTGGCTGTGTGGCAGAAATGTCTTCCTAACCAGAAGCAGACAATGACACAAGATCTGAAAAATCATGTATTATTTTTTGCCAGAGGCTAAGCACCTGTCTCCTGCACAAAATCACCAGGCAGACTAACCTGGATTAACTTATTAACTAATACGGCAAACAGCTCATTTTTTCATATCACTACTAGCCTGCAATCCCAACAGGGATAATCATGTAGATTTGTCACTGAAGAAAAAAGATGAAAATCAGTGGAAACATATGTTGTGGTTAAGATACTTTCTATGTTTTCACATTTCTTTATGGGTATATACATGTATTTACAAACTAAAATACTTTAATCTCTCTTGAACATGAATATTAGAAAAGAAATACTCTTCCCAACTGTCACCTCATAACCAGATTTATTTTCTTTAGTATTGTTTTGAAAAGCTCCTTTGTACTTCACACAATCTGATATTTATTTACATTTAATCCTACAGTTACTTATGCTTAGTACTAGAAATCTATAGAACTAATTCTGCAGGCCAGAAAGGACCAGTAAAAAAACCTCATCTGATTAGAACTTAAGAAAAATCTCACCTAGTAACACAATATAATCCTATTGAGTCCACTTTTTGATCACCATCAGGGCGATCCTTGTCCTGCGGACACAGGCTAGCATTTCTGGTGCACACTCCCTGTGAATGAAAAAATCACCACAACAGGAAAAGCAAATACAAATCTAGTTTGATTTTTTTTTTCCTTCTAAAAATAGCTGAAAACTTACGTTTGTTCTTGATGCTAATTCAACTATTTAAGCCACAAATAAAACCATTTATGGACGATGAAATAATAATCTTCTATGTATAAATCCAAATAATCCAAAAATAACAAAATGATACAAGTCAGAAGCAACAGTTTCTTATGAGGAGGGATGAAAAACTCAGTCTAACAGTAGAAAGATGAACATAATCTAATGTCCGTTTGCCTTTGGTAAAAAACAACTCCTTAACATGAAACAGTAGTCTATAAAAATAGGTGCCTCAGGAAAATAGTAAATCAATATGCAAAAAAATTTTGCTACAGACTTACAACAGGAGAAAATTAATCATCTAATTCGTTATTTTCATTATGACAAAGAGAAACTGGTGTCATTACACTAAATGTTGGCTTCCATCAGAAGGAAGTGAACTGAAGGCCAACAAACCAAAGATCAGTGTCTAGGTATCTCTTAAAAAGAGAAAATATGCAGCAGAAGGGACCATGTTTCAGAAGTTTTACCCAGATAAATAAACTCCACAACTGTCTGCATAAAAGAAAACTTAAATAAGCCTGTAATTAAATCCTATTCAGTTCCTGCTTTCTTATTTGGGCAAAAGATCAGAGCAAATGCAAATAAGTGTGTCACATATGAACAGCAGGACTAGCTGGTATTTAATTTTGAGGAAGAATATTACAGTCCTGCTTGTTCAGCAGAACTCTGTAAAGTGAAGACTTCTATTTTTCCACACACTTTTAAGGGGAACATTCATTCTTACTAAGTAGGACAGAAGGAAAACAAAAAATCCCTCAACAACAACCAGTGAATTTTTCAGGTAATATCACAATCAAGTCATTCCAATATGTAAGACAGCAAGGACTGTTTCGTGTTATCAGGAAAAGATCAAGGATTGACTCCCGCAGTAAAATTGCAATGTCCTTTTTTTGTTGTTGTTGTTTTACTTTAAATTTACAAAATGACTTTGCCACAGATAGATTGACCTCAGAATTCAAGAGGTATCTACCAGCACTGACTGCTGTAGGAAAAAGGTCCAAGTGACTTCAAAGTCTACCAAAGCAAGAATGCACTAAACTAGCTGTTCCCATAGCAGCCTCTTCTCACAGAAGCCCACATAGCATTTTGCACTGTACCCATTAAGTTAATCCCAGAGCGTGGCAATAACAGCTGGAATCCTATTGACAGCAACATTACAAAACCATGATAGAATGATGTCTAGTTAGTACAACATCAACTGGCCCAATGAGATACTGTGAAGGAGCTCACAAACATGTGCACGTGTGATGGCTATCAATCTGCAGGACTTAGCTTTTTATTTTCACACTGGATTGGTACCAGACAAGAAAATTCTAAAACAATAAATTTTCCACCTTCTGATTGCACTTTCCTGTTCTCCTAAAACTTGGGAGTGTATTTAAAACAAATGTAGCAACTCTTGGGTAACTGGAATTCAGTTTTAAGATAAGAAATGGTGATAATTCTTATAATAAACTTGACCACGCAGTTTTCACATCATCAGCAATTCAGCAAAGGCCCCTGCTTAAGATCAATAGCAGTGAAAACAATTAATTCCTGTAGCCTTTTCCTGTGTTGAAGTTTTGGTGTTCCACCACCCCCCTACTCATTATAGAATTCAAATGTTTCTGTTTGAAAAACAGCAGGCTTCCTTTTTGCTCTTTGCTTCTAATGAAGCCTGTAAAAAAATATGACTTTTTTATTATTTCCCAGTTTGTGCATCAGTACTGTGGATGTTGTTGTAACAGCTCTGAGGACATTTTCCAAATGAAGTGCTACCAGCTGCAGCTCTGCACCACTGCAAACAAAGACTCTTTCCTAACTACCATGATTACTTTAAAATTTTACCTTGAAATCCTGAAGAATCGTGGCCTTTTTCAAACTAGGTTTAATCTCTTTGGTCCATATTGCTTGTCATGGAAACAGTAGAGAAAGCAAAACACAGAACTAGGGAGATACCAGGTCAAAAGATGAAGTAAGTAACAAGAAAATAGTAATTGTGAGCTCCTCACTTCTTTCAGTTCAGTTCAGAATTTCAGTGGTTTCCATGTCACTTTTCCAATGAGAAAAGCAAGCAGTGGAACATTAGTATTCAACGTGGTTTCTTCATATGCCAAGAAGGTGTAACATTTCGTGTTCACAAAACTATTGTAGATAAACATTCCAGCATATAATACACTGGCATTTGCCTCGGCTGCATGTCCATTGCACAAAAGAAGCAGTCCCGTTTCAGTTCCTCTTTCACTCCATTTTATTCACTGATTGTTCTAAGGCTTAATAGGTTTTTGGACTTGTGTTTGCTTTCACTGGGTTCTCCCCTGTGTCTGTAGTAGTATACAAACACCGAGTGCCAGCATCTATCAGTTTTCTCCTAGATGATGAGTGTAAACAGCACTGGGACTAGCAAAAATACAGAAACCTCCCAGATACTGCCTATTCCATCTGTAATTCTTTTTTCAAGTTCTTTTCCTTAATCTTTCTTTGAATGCTTCTATATTTTGCAGCTTTATATAGACAAAATTAATGAGTTCACTAGCTGTTATTCTAGAGCAATGACTTGAAACTTGTGAGCTGCATTTGTCAGAAAAGCTTACAAACTGTTGTTAAGGGAACCTCAGAAGACAAGTGGACAACGAGATCATTGGCTAATTCTTACTAGAATTAAATAATAGAAAAAAATCACACTACACTCATAAACTGTAGTAGTCTGCAAACTGAAAAAGACTATGGGCCCATATTGAACTAGAAACTCCATTGCCACAACTCGCTCCAGCTCCATCTCTCACAGTATTCACAGTTGACGGATGAAGGTATAAACTGTACGAATTCCATTGTAAACTGTGCTAATTTCCTTCTCACACCTAGATAATTTTCATTCTGAAACAGAAAGAATGTACTTTTATGAAAAAAGGAAGAAAAGATACAGGAGTGGAACATACTAAGAACACAAACTGTATTAAAATTGCATGTGGAGATTTGAGCAGACATTGAAAATTCCACAGAAACCAGAAACTAGATGATGAACTTGTGCTGCAGAGAATCCTCTACCATGCTGGAATTCTTCACAGCAGTGCAGGTCTTCCAGTGGAAATGCAAAAGCACAGGTCTTCAGGTTTCACGGGCAGACCTTCTTTGACTTTTATCAATGATTTTGTAATCCAGTGGCTAAATAAATATATAATTATATTCATATATATCATGCTTTTGTTCATGACCAGCCCTGATTTTTTGTTTGAAACTTTCAATAAACAGGGTTCTACCCTTTCTTATCAAAAAAGAGACTATGTGTTCCAGCAATCACTCACAGACTTCAAAAGGGAAGAAAATTAAGAGTACAGATTCTTAATGCAATCAGATTAATGCTTTCTTGAAAGACGGTGAGATCTTAATTCAAGTTTGTTTTTCAAAAGGATTAAAGTTAAGCTGATATCTTCTAGAATTGGTTCCACAAAATCAATCTGGAAAGATATTTACTTCCTCAGCATTAGTTCCAAGATCCACAGGCACTTGAAGGATAATAATCAACCAAGAATGGTAAAGAGACTGAATTTTCTTTTTAGCAATGACATAGGTATGTGGAAAAACCTGAATCATAGAATCATAGATTCGAATCATAGAGTTGTTCCAAACTAAATACAGTGAAAAAAAGGCAACCAAGTTGATCTAAGATAAGAGGTAAGATTTCTTTTTTTGAAACCATCCAGTTTAGAACTGGACTAGATAGGCCAGTATTTGCAGTTCATTGCCGATGTTCAACAAAACCTCAAACAGAAAACAACGCAGCTCTTTGAACATCAGAAAACACATTGTTCCTCGTGAAGACACATCTATAAATATGAAAATGGAAAGATCTGAGTGGGGTTTTTATTTAATACACTAAATGTGTGAAAAGGAATTTATTTTTATCTCTCCAGAAAACAAGTGACCAAAGAACCTTCATCTCCTTCTTTAAATCTTGCAGATGGAGCAGGCTGCTTTGAATTTCCATTTATATCTCAATAATCATTAAAGAAAAAGCAAAATATTATATAGAAAGAATTACATGTCACAAGAGATTTTTTATTTTTATTTTCCTAACTGTCAGTGCTTGAATAATGCTGACCTGGGATCATCAATGATCGATTCATCGCCTGAATTCCCTGAAATTATACTTTCTTATACTCTTCTCCAGCACAGCAAGTGTGTCAAAAGAAGTCATCACAGCAGGAAGGACAGACCTGAATGAAAAGCTTTTATGAAAAAAGAAGTCAGCTATAGTTATTTAAATATTTGACAAAATTGTTCACCCGATCTCTACATAAGACTCAGCTGTATAAAACTTTGTTGTTTTTTTTGTTGTTGTTGTTTGTTTTTAAACAGAGAGAAAACTAAAGGTACTGTAGGTAAAATAGCCAACACCACTTACAAAAGAAAACCTTAAACCTGTAATACTCTTTGCAAAGCTGTTGTGGAACTCACAAGCACGCCTTTTAAAATACTGAAAACAGTATAAATTATGAAGTGTCATTCTGAGTGTCTCTAGCTACCAAGTAAGGCAAAGAGATTTACAGCTTTCAGAAAGAAGCAGTATTATTCCTTGTAGAAATAAGGAACAAAGGAGCTATAAATAACTATCATAATGAAGAAGTGCCAATAGTAGTTTGCGCTTTGCATTGTACTTTTGATGTTGACAGCGATGGTATGTTTATTGTTTTGCTGTCACATAGCACGACAAGAAATTTTTGCTCACGTAATTACAACACTGTTTTTTTTTCAGACTGTGTCATAGCTTAAATATAAACTATAACTGTGGTAAGCTTTCTCCTAGCGGAAAGTTATGTTTAAACATAAGTGATCTTATCTCAAGATTGTCTGGGAAAACAAAAGAATCTAATGATAAAAACGCTGCTGTTTCACAGGCGGTAGAATATTGTGCTCATCAGCTAGAAACAAGGCAGAACTCAATGAAAAATCATCAATCCATGGGCTGACTGCAGTCTTCCATTCTACAGCAGACAGCTCTTTTGAATCCAATGTTGGAAGGTCAAGGAGTCTCTTCTGCTTTTCCTCAAGCCTTTGGGAAAACTGTTGATGAAATAAAATTAATAGTACAAAAGCCTAAATGTTTTCTCTTTCTCTGAGTAGCACTCTTGAAATCACAGAAATGTTTTTAAGTTAGAGAAGTAGATTTGTCCTTCTGAGTGAAATGTCATGCTTTTTAATCAGTGCAACAGTGCTGTCTAGAGAGTGTTAACACATGGATAATGCTTTCTCTCTGTCTCTTCACAGCTATTGCAATAAACTTAAGTATCAATCATTACAGAAATAATTGATTTAGTCCACAAAAATTTGGACAAAGGCCACCTGGGTAAAAAGACGAGATCTGCAGGTGCTCAAAAAGAAAAATAACTCACAGCCTAGACTGCAAGCCTTTTAGTTTCAGGAGATTAAGATACACGGACATGGCCAAAATGCTTATTTTCCTCTTATGAGGTGCAATCTAGACTGATGAGTGTAGGACTCAGCAGACAAAATAACTTTGCAGAGGATAAAAGAGATTCAGGCATTATTTCCACCCCACTGAAGATCAGGCTGAAAAGGATGTAGTTTTTTTTCTTTCTCTTTTAAATACAGACAGGTAGCATTCTGACTGCAGCTATACTTCAAAGTGTACAGTTGGATTTTAACATAAAGGCTGGGTGACAGTCCTTATACTGAATCCAAGGCTCCGTGAGTTTTATGATATATTAAAATCTCCACATCCTCCGTTTTAAGTTGCAGCCATTTATTGTCTAAGAATTCCAGATGTGGCTTTAAAGCACTGTTTCCTAGCTTTCAGGGCAGTTGCCTTCCCCCTTCAGCTTCAAAATTATATCAAGATGAATTTTCTAGGGCAAAAAAGTTCTGGAATTCTTGAAGGTATAGCTCTGGTCCATGCACATACACACCCTCCCATAATGAAAAAAAGTGATTTTAATAAAAGACTAAATAATGAAAATGGATACAGGTAAAAAATTTCTAATATCAGAAGAACAGACAGAGATCTTGCAGGAGACACAAAAAGAAAACTCCTCAATGGACGCTTCAAAAGCCTGCTAAAAATCTATCGCTATATCCATAGTCAAAAAGCTTTTCATGAAAGGAGAAAGCAAATAAAAATGAGGCCCTGCTACTCCAGCCCTCAGGCTTTCTTCAAGGTAAAAACAGTACAACTTAGCACTGACTTTCTTTAAATCACGTTTAGCCAACACCTGCTTTGCTGCTGGCAGGAACTGCCATATCCAACAAAATGGACACGGAAAGCTTTAAAGTTACCCTTGGCAACCTGTCTTATATTATTAGAACTAAATGTGAAGAAAGCCAAACTTAACATCACTCTCTTTCACAGCAACTAAAGTAAGAGTTTCGTGACATAAGCTTCCAAGATCAATTAAGTAGAACAAAACATTAATTCCGTGCTCCAGTTGTATTAACTGTAACATTCAATTCAGCCAATTCATTCAGCCTTAATTACTTTGCGGGTGGTGCTGAAGGGTTCTGTGTCAAGTTTCAAGAATAGAACACCATTCCTACACATTTCTTATTACTGTTCAGGCACCACAGCAAGTCACGTTCCTGTAAATGAATAAGCACATATCCCTGCATACAAGAGCAGCAATAGCTTTCCCTTTCCCTGCCTTTGGAGTTGGTGCTGTAAATTCAGTAAACTCATATTCAACTCATAGAGATACTAATTCACGAACAGAGATGAGAGCTTCTTTCTGTGTTCCTACAATTCATAGCAGAAAAACTACATAACCAGAGATGACAAGGCATACAGCGTGTGTAAATGCAGAAAGGGACACACACGTAACCATCTTCAAAGCTGTCAGCTCATACTGGGAAAGGGAATACACTAATTATATTATACTGATTAGCACTTTTAATCCAAGAGGAAGGGAAAAGCATCTAGACTACTATTAGAATTTTGTCAGGATTACTGAAGTAGTTTTTATTCCTTCTGTAGCACACAAATTTTAAACCTCTGTGTGATCCACATGTGAAACTTTTTGAAATTAAGGGTATATGAAATACAGAGGAGGTCCAAACTCAAGCTACATACAGTACTGCCTGTATTGCTCACGTGAGCCCTGTTCCGTACCCACCACCACTCCAAGATATTCACTCAATCCCACTCCTGACTTCTACTTAACTATTCCAGATGCAGGAACTTGGTATCTCCAAACTGTGTCTGGAAAAATATTGTGACCAGATCTGCGTTTTCCCTTTTGTATGTCTAATGTATTACTGTGTCACTAGTGTTTAAAAACCCTACTGAATAAAACCAGATAAATATCAGAACCCTCAGTACATATCCAGTATTTTTCTATCGAGACTCTCAGAGTCTTACTTGAAAATTCACCCTGAATGAGTATTTATACGAGTCAAACACAGGCATAAAATGTCTCACATAGGAAAACAGAAGAGAACAGTCATCTTGGGACTACACAAACAGCACTGGATAACAGATAAATTACCCTGTGCAAGAGCAGCAAGTAAATAATCATTTGGGAGGTGGGAGGCAAGGGGAACATTTTGGTTAATCACTTCTAGGGTAGCCCTTTCCTGTGAAGTACTACTTTCACACACAAGAGAGTAAGAAAAGAGGAAAAATTAGAATTCTATGGTGAAAACATGCATGATATGGAAAAAAAAGTTGTAGAGAACAAGTCCTACCCACAAAGTCATTTGATGTTCTTGTTCTTAATATTTGGAATGCCATGGCTGTTACCTTCAAGTTAGAATGAACATGAAGGCTTCATTAACACAAAGCACTGTAAGGAATGCTTTCCAGAAGCACTGTAAAAACAGAGCCTCAGCACTGTGCCAGTTGAGTATGAATAGTGGATCTGCTTGTTATCACTGTACTAAGCTGCTTATTCCTGCTTCTAAATTAATTTTAAAGGATGATTCAAATTCATGCTTACCATTCAAGTTATTTTCCAGACTTCATATAATTTAAGTATCACTTGTATCTACTTCTATACTTTTTAACCTGTGCTTGCCATTCTGCTAAAATACACTATTATGGAAGTCATTTTTAATAAGAATCATACCTGGCAGCAAAAAGTCCAAACTCTAACTTTCAACAGCAAATCCCACTTTAGCAGCTCATAACTTTTGTTCATCTTTGTAGTTAAGCATGAAGTTTTGCACAAACACCTGCCCGGAGAGGAAGCACCTTTTTCTTATTGGACTGTGTACAATCTACATGTTGATGCAATCTAAAAAAATAATAAAAAAAAAAAAAAAATTAAAGGCAAATTTGAAGAAAATGTGTCCAGTGATTCTAAAACAGTAAGCTTTATGCTACCAAAGTGCAGTCTCAATAATCATCATGGTTTGCTGATAAACATGTGTCTTGTCTTTTCCCAACTCTGTCTGACCTTCTTGCATCTTACAGAAGCATAAATCCCCCTAAAAGTTACTATTTACATATCGTCAAGGAGACAGAAGAAGAAAAGAGAAGGAAGACACTCCCAAAGTATTTGTCCTAAAATTACTTTGAACAAGTAAATGAAGACCGTAATTAGTATTCATCCCACTCATTACACAGGTCCCTTCACCACAACCTCCCACAATCCCACCCCAAAATTCTAAATGAACATACACTGCATTCAGGTTCAGTAGCAGGCCAGTTTCAAAGTTCTAAAAATGATTTTTTACTCTTTCCTGCTACATCCACCTTCTTCAGCTAAAGAAGAGAGAGTTTCCATGAGAAGGATATGAATAGTTCCTAGTCAATAGCTAAGAACAGTTAGACTGTTTTCCTCTGATTACCTACAAACACTGGGAAAGATGCCATCAGATCAGTACTACTGTACGCTTATTGTTGAGTGTAACAGGAACAAAGACCAGTAATTGAAATCCAACAGGATCAGATGTTCCCCTACTGACATTTATTGCAACAAGTACACATTAAAATAAATATCTTAGTTTATTAAGAGAAAATTAAGTATTTTGTTTTATTCATAACTTCATCATCTTTACAGGTCCACAGTAGAAGAAAACTACCGGACAGAGCTCCAAGAACTCCAAAACTAAACAAAGAAAGCAAAAGAAGTTAATTATGCTGCATAAAGAACTCTGCTTTTTGATTACATATACTGAAAAGTTAATGTTAAATGCTTCTGGATATGCTGATGAGAACAAGATAGAGTACACTTCAACAGTAGTTTTAAAATTATTTACTCTTTTCATTTATAGAGCATCTATCCATAGTTAAGAGTTTAACTATTACATTTTCTCCTACAAACTACTAAAACCAGAAAATATCCAGCAGTTTAAATAATATGAAAAAAAGCTGCATCTATTTAACAGCTGCAGAACTCAAAGGAGAGAGGCAGTAAAATAATTAATAAAAAAAAACACACAAAAAAACAGAGTTAAAAATCCCACTGTAAGAATATTAACTGTAATAAAAGAAAAGACATTAAAAACAGCAGCTAGTTAGGTGTCAGGACATAATAGAACCCATAAGGACAGGCAAAGAATGATGCTAAGTTAGAGAGAAAGCGTCTGTTTTCAGAGAAGAACTTCCTGACAGACACCACAACAAAGCAACATGAACGGTGACTGTGTGGTCCCCTTCTCGTAAATAAATCAGGCGTCAAAGGTTGATCTGCAGTTAATAAGAGGCCTAAGCCTTCTCCAAGGATTTGTAGTATTCTGTCAGCACAGTCCAAGCCTTAGGAGCCATGAAGCCTTCTGGTGGGTTTTGTCCTTCTCGAGCCAGCTTGCGCATGCGGGTCCCCGATATAAATTCGAAGTCTTCATGGCTGAGATGGGAGTGGGAGTAAAGGGAGAGAGGGAGAGGAGGAGGCAGGAGGAAAAAAGAAAATATTTTAAAAAGCAGTATGAGTTGTTCATATTTCTTCTGCTTTTTTTGATATTTCAATGAAATTTCCTCTTGGAAGTATAGTTCTGGAAGGCAACTGCTGTTTCCAAACATTTGAGCATCAGTGACAGTACATCTTTCAAAATACACACCCTCTACAAATCTACATTCTCTACAACAAACAGCTTAGCTAACTCCTGGGTTTAGCAGCTTAGTCCAACTGATCTACTGCAGGTTGAATCAAGTCTGTGCCTTCATCTAGCCTGGCTTTCTCCCTGCGAAGGAACAAGGAAACTATATGCTGTTTGTAGGCTGTTATTTCATTGCTGGCGGAGGATCATTTCAGTTCCACTAGAGAAATGTGGAAGAACAACATGGCAGAAAATTGCTTGATGATAGATAGTTGCAGAACAGAAAATAATAGAGTCTACAGTTTCAAAATAAAATACTGGAGTTTTAGAATTTTTTTCTTATATTAAAGTTAGCGAGGCAGTGGCATGGGTTGCCCAGAGAGGTGGTGGATGCCCCATCCCTGGAAACAGCCAAAGTAAGGCTGGAGGTGCTCTAAGCACCTGATGGAGCTGTAGGTGTCCCTGTTCAGTGTAGAAAGTAGGACCACTCGGCCTTGAGGGGCCCCTTCCAACTCAAACAATTCTATGATTCTGTTGCAGCTGGGCCACTGCAAGCCACATAGTATGCATGTACACATGTATATATATATATATATATATATTTACACATATATGGATATTTACACATATATGGAAGTACACATGGTACATACACATCCAAAAAATTAAAAATAAAAAAAGCATAAAATGATGTGGAGGAATAATAAAAATGCCTTTTCCTAAAAAAATTAAAAATAAAAAAAAAAATTAAAAAAATCAATTGGGCAGATTAAAACATTAACCCAGATGAGTACTGCTGATTATTGCTATTAACACGACGATCTAAATTAAAATCAACTTCTCAGGTATGTGGTGATAAGTAGCAAAAGCTCCAGTCAAATTAAACACTACTCCTCATAGAAGTAAAAAAGCATAACTAAGACAACAACGCCAGAATTCTACCAAATGTTCCAAAGAAAAATGATTTATTCTTAAATTAAATATGGCAATTTTACTTACGCCACTTGCTCAATTTGCAACATGTAACCATTACGCACTCTTTACTTGTCTGTTTGAAATAAAAGCCAAGTATTGATCTCAGATGCACAAGCCTTAGACAGAAACAAGAGCCAAGTATGTGCATCAGAGGGCAGAACTTGGCTTGAAGTGCTGAGCTATGCTCAGCAGGGTATGGAAGTTAGCAAGATGCAGAAAGCATTCCACAGTTCCCTTTCACAAAACCACTAGCCTCATAAATTTTTGATTTGGTTTGTGTGCATCCACACAGCAGCAATGCCATGCATGCTCCTATTGCTTTCAATTCAGGACTATGTGCTCTTGAAGTGCAAAGACAAGATTAAAAACCCTACTGTGTTTCAATTTCACAAAATATAAATAACACAAAAATAAAAACCTTTCAGCTTATGTAAGCCTATGAAAGAGTTATGTCACTACCATTAAGAACACCTGCAAATGTTGTTCCTTGTTAGGGTGATGCCTAGCATTTACTAATGCTGCTTGAAGGTAACTTGATTGTTTTGAAGACAGCTATCACACAGTGAAATACTAAGTCTGGTTATAATTCTAGCAAAAACAAATTATTAAGTCTGTAGACAACTGAAATGGAAAGAGTAAAGCAAGCGCTGTAAGAACTTTCCATGTTTTCCACAATATCAAAGTCTGAGTATAAAAAACACATTAGCTGATTTATTGTAGAATGAGACTCAGACTCCTCAATGCTCTACAAGTTTAATAAGAAATAAAGCTGCCAAGAAATTTACATATACCATGTTAGTTTGCTTTAGTAAGACCCCCCATTCCTTCAGCTTCCTCCTTCATAGCTGTGCAAGAAGCAGTTCTAAGAATTAGAGAGAAAAACATATACTTGCAAAACAAGAGAAAAAAATCCATAGAAGCCTTAGAGAAAGGGAAGAAAAATCTAAGTAAGGATTTAAGAAACATAACAGGTTCAGCGTAACAAAAAACAAATAATAAAAAATAAAAAAAAAAATCAAGAAATGTCTCAAAAATGCTGTTTTAAAAAGAACATAAGCACTAGGTGAGGCCTTATCAATGTCCCACAGTTCTGTCACACCATTTTCTTTGAAAACCCCATAAATTAGTGATCACTAAACTGACCCATATGAGGCTTTAGTAATACATAACATATAGTGAAATGGCTCAATAATTTTTGCCTTTTTTGCAAATTCCTTCATTAGTAATTTCATTGTTTAAGTTTCCAGCTTGATCTCCACAGTCATACCTGAAAGTCCTTCTATAACAGCTAAATAGTCAGTGTCTTCCCTAAATGTGAAAACACAATTTTCACAGTAAGAGAAATTAATGTTTCTACTACACAGAAGCATGACTTCTTCACTCCGTTGCGACCTCAGAACAACTGCCATGTTCGACTCAGATGGCAAACTTTCAGATGCAATTAATTCCTTGTGCAATTCACAGGCCTCTTTTTCTCAGGTTCAGCCTTTTAACAGCTCTACTTCTCCAGCATATATGATTCCCTGCTGAACAGGATCTGTTAGGAGGTGAAATCCAACCTTATAACCACTCTCAGAAGGATTTCCACTGAACTTAAAGTTGTCTTTGCAGCATGAAGTTGTGACTCACACCATAATTCCCTTCAGCATCAGAACATTGTCCTTACAGTGTTAGCCTTTGTTTAGTCAAACTCCAGGTAGGTCTTGGGAACACTCTGTCATGCTTAGTGAACCAGCTAGTATCAGATAGGTTCCAAACCTAGCTGGCTATGAACAAACACTGTGTGAGAGCAAAACATAACCATTGTACTTCATATCAACATAAGGAAAGCAAATCCTTTACCTGACACACATTAACCTTCTTTTTGTGTTTAAATCTTTTGAGCTGTAGTGATATGTATCCTAACATATCCTAAATGATGCACTAACACTTACTATTTCAGATAACTAAACAAAGGAGGGCAATCAAAGATGTCTATTTCAGCCTCTTTACTACCACTTTTAAAATCAGACATCACATCAAACAAGTCTGCAGACAGTACATACTTCATTGAAATAGCTAAGTATGATTTGACAGTATTAAAGCAGCTGTGACAACCATATTCTATAGTGTACTCCCAGGACTTTTAAAGTTTAGAAGTCACAATCGTCCCTGCCCTTCAGACACCCATGCTTCATTCACACTTCACAAAAAGCATGAACAGACTGCTCCAGTAGCCTTATTTATGGGTTCCTTTTAGCTGAAATGATCTCAATGGTTTTCTTCAGGAGGAAAAAAAGAAAAGCTGATTTTTTTCCAGACATTGTTGAGGATTTTTTTCCCCCTTTATTTATATATTTATTTTTTTGCTCATGCATGTGTGCTGGGTTTTCATTGTTAATTGCTAGACTAATTTCCTTTCTTAATTTTTTTTTTCCTCAGCAGCAAGCTGTGGCCACATTTTTAGGACCGATCTTCTGCAGAGAATTGGGAATCTCTGCTCACCCAAACAACTATTAAGCCACCAATACCAAATTACATCTGCCTGTGGTAACCGAGCAGCCTTTCTGGATGAAGAAACATACTGACTTTTTTCTGAAAGGATTTCAGCATTTGGTGGTAGTTTATGTTTTTTAGTTTAGTTGCTTTGGGGTTTGGGGTTTTTTTTGTGATTTATTTATTTTTTTGACATTTTAGCCTGACAGTGGTTCTCAGATCAGAAATTCCTTCGGAAGTTCTCCATTATAACAACAATTCCTTCTGTGCACTTCTCCAAATCATGTTTGGGCTGACTCAATTATTGGTCCCCTTTCAGTTGTCTCTTCCAGGAGTGTTTGAACTTAGACTACTAAAGTGCGAGGAGTTTCTTCTAACTTCTTTTTTCATTCTTACAGAAGTTTCCATTTCAGAATGCTGTTTGTGGCCTTCTGACATCTGTTCCATTGATTTATTGACACTGTGCAAGTCACACAATGAACAGAACAATGGTAAAAATGGCAAAGAAATGACAGAACTTTAGCCTCTTGTTTGCAGTTACCAGAGCACATGCCACATGTCACCCAAAGGAATTTCCTTAGCCACTGCTTAGCTGGAAAGCAGCATGGCCCCATGGATAACTGGTGAAAAGCAGGTACAGTCACTGGGGGAAGGCAGCAGGGCAGCGCTTAAAATTTCAAGGCATGAGCATAATTGCTCTTTCTTGTAGAACAAGAACTGTGAAATCAAAAGACTAAGTCTACCAGATCAGAATCTGGAAAGACATTGTAGAGATTTAAATCCTAAAGTTGTATCACGATACATACCTGCTGTTGTAAAATTAGGAAGTCCTAGGGGCAGCAGCTAAGAGAAACACAGCTCAGTCTCAGGGAAACTCATGTAATACGTGCTTGACATAATCTTCCATACCTCTGTTAGTGATACAAATTGTTGAACTGGATATTGGCTGCGAAGCTTCCAAGCCTCAAGCAATTGAGTAAGATACAATAGAAGTCAAGTCATCCATTTCTAAAATAAGTCAGAGTAGCGCTTTTATGCAAACAAACTTCTTCTCCACATTTTCAAGTTGTGTTTTTCATGAGTTAAGTAGTGTGCTCAGAAAAGACTTTCATGCACATCATTACTTTACTCCTGAGATCCTCCACCAGTTCTGACCCTCTCACACTTCCAGACAACTCTCTATTCCCTACCATCCTCCTTTCAGAGTTGAAACACCACTTGATCCAGGAATCTGACAGGTTTTTGGCATTACATAGACTAGCCTGAAATACAGCCAGCTGCACCCACCCAAGCTCTGTCTGTAGCCTACCACAGTGTTCTGTCTACGGTGAGCAGGAACAATACTAGCTCTCTCTTCAGGGAGCCTGCATGCAGCTGCATTGCCACCTAGAGGATTGCTCTTGCTTGGATCAAGTAAGTTATGCTGTGAAACTGCACCCAAATCATCACTGAAGTCAAGTTGCATTAGTGGTCTAAAAATGTCTCTAAAACCTGGCATATTTTAGCAATATTCACTTAATACTTCTTTTTCCTTGGGGAGTGAGGGCAGGAGAAGACAGCTGTTGTTCAAAATGTCTTAGAACTAAAATACAACTTACTGCTCAGAGTCATAGTAGTCCATGGACTTCTTTTTCTTATTATAAGCTGCAACCCTGAAGGGTACAATTTCCAGTGCTCGGAGGCCTGGGGCCATTGTCAACACTTTGGCACCATGGGTTGGTTCATACAGATCTTTCCCAGTACCAGGGTGTGGCATCCCTGCAGGATCTCGCCCTACAATGTAGAAGTTAGCACCTGCAACCATCCGTGATCTGCAGTGCCACTGAACCTAGAACACAGACAAGGTGAAAAGTTAAAAGTAAACTGTTAAAAACACAATCCTTAAAACATGAGCACATTGTGTTACTACCACTTTCCACCTCCCAGCCAAACAAGTATTATTTCCACTACAGAGTCACACCCTGTCAATTATATGAATCACCAAACACACAGCTAAAACACACCATTCTCTGTTTCATTTGCACAGCAGGATGCCTTAAAAAAGACTTCACTGCAGAGTTTGGAATAGCATCATCTGAGGATTTAGGTCCAGCCTAAAGCTGTCTCAACACTAAATTACTAATAATGGTTTAGTAAGAATTTTAAACTATGAAATGTCTTCATTCTTACATTCTTAATTGGGAGACCAACGTACAGCTGCTCTTAGGGAAAAAAAACAACCTACATCTTCCTACTCCAAATAATTTTGCTACCTTAGTTTTAGGTAAGGAGCTCTAAAAATGATAATTCAAAAGAAAAAGTATTATTTTAGTCACCTGTAAGTTCTATAGCTAATTGTTAGATAAGCATCAAGGAGGATGGTTTGCAATCAGTTTGAAGATTCCTATAAGCCAGCACTCAAATAATGGAAATAAGAAGCAGCCATGAGTAATGAGGTTACTGGTATCAGTTTTCACCTTGACCACATCCAGATGCTACACCTGATGGATTCAGTTGCTATTCAAACATCTGGGTGTTATGGATGCTGACAGATGCATTAACTACTTTAACATTTATGTCACAAGCACAGGATGGGCCAATCTCACAAAATGCCAACACCCCGCAGCAGTGGGGTTTCTACACCTACACTACCACAGTTTCAAAATTTAAGTTTCATGTTGTCATTTGGGTAACAGCAAACTCAGAATGGAGTCCTTAAATTATCCTGTTTGACTAACCTTAAGAAAATATACAGTGATGCAAATCATGTGTTTGACATACAAAATTAGCAGCCTGTCCATTCTTCATGCTACCTCAGAAGTACTTTCTTACCCAGATGAGCTCACTGCAGTCTGATACAGGATTTTTTCACAGAACTGTTTATTTCTTTCGAAGTAGATAGTAGGAAAGTTAAAAATGGGGAAAAAAAAACAAAAAACCAAAACAAAAAACAGAAAAACACCAAATTCACACTCATGAAATACATATATCAAAATCCTACAAACTGAAAGGTGATATCCGTCCTACTGATAACCACACTGACTCAACAGCAGCTTGTAAATAATGTGTGCTACAGAAATAAATCTGGCATGTATGCCTTTTAAGTGACCTACAAAAAATTATTAAAGGAAGAATCTCTTATTTCCTGGCTACAGATGTCGATGCCAGTTTGTATTCTGAAATCATTGGTAATACATCAGGAAAAATTCTTACTCTCTTCAGAATAAAGTTTGGGGGTTTCAGTTCTTCTTGTATGCTTGTGAGTATGAGATTGAAGTATAATGTTTCTGTTAATTCTCACAAGAGGTCTATGGAGAACACTGCAAGATTCCCTACAGTAACTCAATTACATACCTCATCTGGATCTGGACTACAGTTCTTCTGGTTTGAAAAGTAATGCAAGCTCTGTTTGGCCAGTCAAACAATCACTAGAAAAATCTAAGTGCCGCTATCTAATTTCTTCCCACCAAAGGTATCTCTCCTATCTATCTAGAAGCTATGACAGAGTTAACCAATTGAACCTGGTCAGAATACAAACATCCTATGGCTCACAAAAGAAAAAAATAAATGTTATGAGGTGGAGAAAAAATATTGCCCAAATGAATTCCCTCTAGCAAGAGCATTTGTTTTTCCCACTGCTTCCCACAACCTACATGAGTTTTAACCCAACTCCTGGCTTCTAAATAAAGTGTTCCCAAATAATTTCATATGGAAGCCTCAAAACAATTCTAAATTAAGCTTGCAATAAAAAATAACAAAGCCTTTTCTTCTCAATTTGTCTAACTGTCTAACATACACACTTACGATACTTAACATTCAGGACAACTACTTCATGTGCTTATTAATCTTTTGAAATAAGTTGTAAAAAAGGAGGAAATATTAATTCACTATTACACCCTTAAAACTGTAAGAAAAATGAGCACACAAAAACCATATTGTCTCCCCTTCTATCCATAAAAATCCTTCACTGTAGAGGTCTCTTCAAAGAATTTTCAGTGATGATGGAGAGATTCTTTACAGTCTTTTTTAACAAGGGAAATTAATTTCCTCTGTCCTCTAAAAAACGCAACCCACAAGTATCATGAAAAACACAAAATATTTCAGTGCACTATTAAAGGGGTTTTGTTCTGTATTTGTTGCTGCCATTACCATTTATTTAAATTCTTGACATACTTACCTCTGTTGGTCCAGCATACATCATGGGGGAAGGGAATATAGCCACTACAGTTGTTTCTGGATTCAAGACTCCTTCCTCCAGTACTGCAGCATGCTGTTTCATGCGCCACATGAGAGGAACATCATCCTCCTTTGTCCAGCCTCCAAGTGGGTGCAAGAGCAAAACTGGACGCCTGTAGCCACGTTCCAAAAGCTGCTTATGAGTATCCTGCATTAAAAGTGCATGCCCATTGTGCACTGGGTTGCGTAACTGGAATGCAAAGACAGCATCTATGGAGAGGGAGGGAAAAAAGACAAAGGATAAGGAAGGCAACTTATTTAATCAGGAGTTAAACAACCAGAGAAAAGTCTTCAAATCTTTCCTCTGAATTCCATTAAACAAGTGTAACAGTATCAGTCAATAAGCAAATCTATTAAAAAACACACTAAAACATTAATCAGCTTCCTTCATTTCTGAGATTTCAGTATAAATACTTTAGTTTCTCCAGAAGCAAGAACCTCTTGTTCAGACTGTTCATCTGCATGAGCATATAATATAGACCTAGATTAAATTATAAGAGGAAAACAAACTATGCTACCTATCCACTAACTATCAGTATCCTGAGGAGGTCAAAATTCAGTCCAATCCTGTTTAATACCTTTCACTAATGAGCTGGATAAGAAGGCAGAGAGAACACTCAGTAAGCTTGCAGACAACACAAAACTGGGAAGATAACTAGTATGACAGGAGAACTGTGCTGTCATTCAGAGAGAACTCAACAGGCTGGAAAAAATGGGCTTACAGGAATCTCATGAAGTTAAACAGGATATGCAAAGTTCTGCCTCTGAACAACAGCTTGTACCAATCTGGAAAGCCACTCTGCAAAACAGGATCAGGGGGTCCAACTGGACACCAAGTTGAAAGTGAGTCAGCAGTGTGCTTTTACAGTAGCAGCACCCAACTGTACCCTAGGCTACACAAGGCAAAGCAGCAGCATGAGGGAACTGATCCTTTCCTTCTCACTGCTTAGCACTGATGAGGCCACAGAGGGGTGGGTTCCTTGACACAAAAGACACATGGACCAGAGAAACTCTCCTGCAAGCACAGGCTGAGAGAGCTAGGACTCTTCAGCTCAGACAAGAGTCAGGGGGGAATCTCATCAACATATATAAAAACCTGAAGGGAGAATGCAAAGAGGATGGATACACTCTTTTCAGTGGCACCCAGTGACAGGACAAAAAGCCGTGAAACAAACTGAAACAAAGGAGGATCCACTTGAACAGCAGGAAACACTTTTATTGTGAAGGTGAGAAAACACTGGCACAGGTTGCATGGGGAGATCATTGATAATATTTCCAGAAACTAAAAGCTGTCTGGATGTGGTCGTAGGCAACCAGCTCTAGGTGACTCTGCTTAAGTGGGGAGGTGGATAAGGTGGCCTCCACAAGTCACTTACAACCTCAGCCATTCAGTGAAATCTAAATACTAAGTTTTTTTCAGGTATCAAGTGTATTTCTTTGGGGAACAGTTAAGACCAAGACTGGTATACCTCAAACCTGAAGATCATGGTAATCCTGATAATACTGAAAAAAGACAAGATCTCAAGACCAATCTCAGTCTGCAGCTTTCATGCATTTTTTGCAGTCTGCCATTCTCTTCCTTCTAACTTCAAATGCTTTGCAGCTGTCTGCTAGTTGCTGGAATTAGCTCACTGTTTGTGATACATCCTACTGAATATCCAGTTACTTACAGAGCTATCATAAGCTTTATTCCCCAGAAGCAGTATGTGACAGACTTAAGAACAGAAGAGCATAAAAGCTCAGCATTCAACCATACCTCTATAGCTCTAGTCAAATCTGATTTTTAAATCATGTTCTACCACATTTTAACATTATCTTTTCTTGCATTAATAATATGTCAAAGCATGCACGGAAAGACCAAATTAAGAACCTTAGGGGTTACCAGCTTCTCTTCTCATTTAGGCAAAGCAGAGCCTGAACTTATAAAATTAATACCAGTAAAAAGCAAAGAACACCACTTTAAAGAGCATTCAAAATTTATATCCCTGAAACAAGGCTTGTCCTCACAGCAGGTATTTGGATAAATATGAAGAAACAAGAAGTTACTCACCAGCATTCATTTCCTTGAACTTCTGTCTTAGTTCAGCTGGAGTGAGACGGTACTGATCAAGTCCATCATTCCAATAAATACGATCAAGGACCTGTAGATCTCCACCTACAAGCCAATTCCCTTGCTCCATAACCATCTAGGAGAAATAACGAAAATCAGCTTGTTCTGAGCATTTAGACCATTTCAAAAGGGACATGATCTTTACAAAGGAGAGAGTTCCAGCTTAACTGTATTTGACAGTCTGAAGCCAAGTATCAATATTAAGTAATATTAAAGTAAATTGCAGATTTCACATCTCACCTAGCAGGAAGGGGAAGGTGTGAGAATGATAATGAAACTGAGAAAGCTCACCACTATGTAAACTCCGAGGCACCCAGAGATTTCTGACAATTTCAGAAGGGCCACCAGAAGGATGCACTGTCATGAAACTACAACACGCACATTTGCATGCTGCTGCGTTACTACTATACATGCTGGTATAGACACGAGAACATAGTTTCTCATCCTCTACATGAATTTCAGGAGTGACATTCTATAATTGTTAATATATTATAACAAGCCACCCCAAATCTTTTCTGTCCAAGACTTTCTAATCATTTCTTATATTCATGCTATTTTTTCAATCAAATGAAAACCTCAGATTCATCAGCACAGAACACACTGAGGACACACCTTTCTCAACACTCTTACTTGTACCGAGCAGATGGCCTTTCCAGATACATTCCTAACTGTATAGTTGGTGTTGTCTAACTTCATTCAGTAAAATGATGTCATTACACATTAATAAGAAAAACCGGTAAGATGTCAAAAAAATTTCACATACATATGAGTATTAGTCATAGAGATGCTTTTAGAGCACAAAAAAGACTTTCTCTTTCAACAGGGAATCATAATTTGAGTTTCATTTTATTTCTTTTTATCTGATTTTAAGTCACAGAGTAAACAAAAAGACACTATAGAGAGAAATGTGAAGAGTAATACACTGATGGCTCTTCAGAGCTATAATGTAACATTTACATCAGCTTTCAAAACCAAATGCAGAACTGCACTATGTCATGATTAAAATATTTCAGTGTGACTTGCACATAAGGTCAAAATAGTAAAACATATTTAACACAACGGATGGGAAATAACTCCTCAGAGAGTTAAATCATGACCTCTTCAGGAAGGGTGACTGTTTCAAAAGAATTTAAACAAGGCAATTCTCATGTGCTCCACAGGCAGTCAAAAAAGAACTTTTCTTGCCTTCACACTGCATGTTAAGGAGCTTGGATGATCCATCTGGGTCCACAAGGGAATGGATTTCCTAGGCACATGGTAGGGCAAAGTTACCTCCTCTGCAGCACAGGTTATATATCCTAAACTCATTTCACATGTTCATATCTTTAATGGGTTTTCATACCAAGGGCAGACTACTCAAGAGTTAACACTGAGCAGAAGAGCAACTTTGTTCCCATTCAAATGTTTCAATTATTTCTCAAAGAAGTTTTCTTCTCAAAATACACAAGTTACAGACACCAACTTAACTAATCTGCATCTCCGCAGACAGGACAATTTATCAGACTAGACCTTCATCTTCACACGCATACCTTTATGTAAGGATGATCCTTGCATGTTGTTCCCCACTGCCTCGCACAGCGTTCCTCCTTCCTATGCTCATAGAATTCTGGATTACGGAGAATGGCTACGCGGCGACCCTCATACACTAATGCAATTGCTGTACAACCATCCAGCCTTTCTTTGTCTTCCTGTGTAGCTGTTAGCACTATAGGCACTGAAAGATTAATAACTCCCCCTACAGAGTGAAAAAAGCCATTATCCATATTATCAGCTATGGTCCAGATATCAAATCTAACAAGTTACAGTCTAGGTTGTTGTATGATAATACAACAGGTAGTCCTAGCTTTTACAATAAGGACAACTTTATAATGTACTTGTTATCCCTTAACTGTTTCAACTGATGTTTGCTCTTAGCCTATTGGTAATGCAAAGTAAAATGTATTTGTTAAAGCAAGATAGTTATTAAGGCACAGTCATTCAATTGTATGTGGCAACCATCCACAGCTGAGCCCCCTTCTCAAGTTCTGGTTTTATACAGAGCTACAGTACTCAAGTCACTTTGTTGTCCCTTCCTTCATAGACATCAAAGAAACCTTTTTGCACTTCTCGCACTAAGCTAAACAGTGACTAAATTTCAGTTCTGAGTTCTAAAACAGATTTCTTCAACACAAATCAGAGATGTTGATTTCAATTTTAATATCTTCTCAAAAAAGAAAGCATTTTTAAAATATAAACTATAATTTGTACAGGCAGAAAGGTAAGGTGTTTCAAACACAGTGGTAGAAATAAAAAGAATAAAAAACATAGTTTAAAAAGTAATGATTTCACAATCCTATCTCCTCACCTCAAACTGTGCACAAACCTGAGAAATTTTCACCATACCATTAACTAAGGAGCAAAGCATCAAGAATATTTTACAAGTAGTATTTGCTCAGATTTACTAATGGGAGTATTTTACCATCAAGGAGACAGTCAAAGTGAAGGCACTGCAGGTATTCTCTCTCCCTCATGAAGCCACTCAGGGGTGTTGCCCAACCTTCTGCCAACACCTGCACCCACTGCATATCCACCTTGTAAAGAAACGGAGAAATAAAGCAGATAAAAGGTGTTGCTTAATTACTGACATTAGGTGTTAATCATAACACAGAATATGATTTATGCATAAAATGCAAAGTAAATGGAAGACTTCTCAGTGTTACAGTCTTAATCATTAAGAATTCCGAATCTCTGTAAGTAAAAGAACAACAACTTGCTCCTCAGTGTTTATAACTATTACTATAAGTTTAACTTAGCAGAACTAGAAAGTTTCATTCATATTTATTTTTTAATAAAGCAAGATAAACAAGAGCTTGGAAAAAAAAAAAAAAAAAACAACAAGACAATGACACATGCAATAAAGACAAACAGGTTTAGGGAGAGAGAAGACGGATCTTCAGTACAGATTAGTAAGGAGATTTTTATTGCAGAAAGTAGTGAAAAAATCCAGAACTAAAATTCACATAGGAAAGAATTTATTTTAGCTCCAACTGACAGGCCCTTGCCATTTAAACTGTCACACTGTGACTTAGTGTGTGGCCCTTATTATTTTTGTATGTGTACTACTAAGACCTTGTCAAGAGTCTTTGACAAAGGACAAAGTCCACTGAATCCACTTGTGCAAGTCTTAGTTTTATTACATCATTTAGTTTATGTTGAGACAAATAAAACACACATTTTCTTCCCTAGATGATGTTATACACTTACTTGGTATCTAAAAAAAACACTGGTTAGGAACAGAGGGGGAGAACCCCAACTTTGGTGATTCTATGATTCTATATCTATAATAATTCATCTAGAAACAACTATGCACAGGATGCATGCAAAGAATGGATTAGATAAGGGGGAAAAATTACCAAAATTTTAATCTCCAGGCTCAGGATAAACTATGTAGCACTATCTGAAATTCCAGCCAATACTTATGAAGTTATTAGTCAATTGCTATCTCCAAAAAATGACAAAAGAAAACAAATGCTATTATGTTCCTCAAGAAAAGGAGGACAAAGTCTGTCAAGTTACAATCTGTAACTAGTACAGGTGTTTCAACTAACACAGAGTTCTGCCTAACCACAGACTGTTTAGTCAGCTTCAGTAAGGAGATAAATGAACACACAGTACCTTGTTTATTTCCAAGGTTAAGAGAGACTCAGCATCACTTTTAGCCAACTTCAGTTTGTTTTCTGGCACATAAAGCTCTTTCACCTCATACGAGGCATCTACTGGTACGATGTCCTGTATAAAAGGAATAATCACAATTTCATGTTCGCACAGAATGCCTCTTGGACACTGAATATATAGTCAAGAAGTAAAATTCTATGTTGTACTGCTCTCTAGTGAGAATATGTGCAGTAAGGAATTTTTATTAACTTTTTAAGAGCACTGGCTCAATATTTGTATATATTACCAGCAAAGCTGCTGGCATGAGTAGCAACAGTGAAACTTTCTGACAAGAAATATTTAAAACTCCTATCACTCTATCACTATAACATTTACTTATTAAGTACTTAACTACTGAATTAAGTGCAGTTCTCATGACATATTAATGTTTCTGTTAGCCATAGCAGAAAGAAAGAGTTTATATTTTTATTCATGCTAAAGAGGTAAAACATATATACGTAAAAGCTCAGCCTTTGAAATCTTGAGTAATCAAGTATACAACATGCATTAACAGTGCTAATACGGAAGTAAAACTAAAATTGATTGATACATAAGTATAAACTGACTACTCTACCTGACAGCTAGGGAAATAAAATCAGTGTTCCAATTAAATCCCAAATACCACAGAATATCACTGTTAAAAAAAAGCATTTTTTCCCTGCAGTTTTTAAACAAGACATTCTCACTTCAAGATTATCTAAATCTTAAATGCCTCATAAGAATAAGGACACAATTCCAAGGAAAAAAGGGAAGAGAAAAGAAGGTCATCGTGACATTATGATAAAACTTCAAAGAGCCTCCTGACACAGGGTGGTATACAATGTCAAAACCCAGCCAAACTGCTCCAGTGCTACTCAGTAGGAACCTATTCTTTTGAGAACAGGTTTTTAAGATTTTTGAAACCTTCTGTGAAGTAACTCTATACGAGATGGAGGAAGGGGCTCACCCATACAGCAAGGTATACATAGACCTATAAGAGGAATATACTGAAAAAACAAAAATGACTCCTGTATTTGCAGTCCATAGTAAACAGGTGTGTCTGTAGAAACACAAAGTTTGCCCAAGAGCGTTAAAGCACTTAGTCAAACACTTATCTCATGTCAGGTATCGATCCCATGGAAAGTCAAAGAAAGTGGCATGATGAGAGACAAAATGACTGCAGTCATGAGTGAAAAGAGCTGGTGAGACTAGCAAGCTGTTACACTATTTGTGTCTCCAAAGACAAATAAAAATAAATAGCACTTAGAAACTGTTGTGTTAGGAAAAGCTGAATCCATTACAATCAGACTTTGTTTGAGAAGTGATTTTATTAGAAAGTAAATTAGGTAAAACCTGTCTTGTTTTCTCTTTGTCTGAGCAGAATATTTACAGCCCAAGAGAGCCATAGCTGACTCTCCACATCAGCAAGCTTGGAATCAAATAAAAGTGCTGCCTGCTGGTAAGAATAGCAGATTTTATAAACAAAGAGTAATGTCTGGGTACACATTATATGGCTTCACAGGATATTCTGCTCTGGACCCTGGTTTCTTACCACACTACAATGTTCTTATTTTACAAACCATCAAAAGCTTTAAATAAATATGCCCTTTGAAAAGATTTCTCAGATCTTACCCTACTTTTAGTGTCCCACTAGTGGGCAAGACAATTGAAGTAACAAATGTTACAGAATGTATTTTCTGTGACCAATCTCTCTGCCTCACAGTGAGGATACAGGCAGCATGAAGGCAGCTCTAGATCCACTGACAGTCAACAAATCTAGAGTAGGTACTTCAACCCTGCTTGTAAAACGCAAATATTCTGGCACGCTAAGACATTAAATAGGAGCTAGATATCTAAAGGATTTATAGGATTAGTAAATCTAGACTCATCAGCAGACAAAAATGGCATTTAAAGCAGTTTTGTTTTTTTTTTACTTAAAACATCAGCAGTCATTAAACTGAATGCATTTCAGATAAATACTAGGCTAGTAGGCCATCTAGTGACCACTTCAACATGGCCACTGGCATCTTAGACTGAGGTGACAGTTCTGTGCCCATACTAAAGCCCTTCTCAGTCTGTAAAAAAAAAAATAGCCTTCAGGCAAGTTTCTAGTAGACAGGCATTCACAAATGTCAGCTGATTTATAAGACCAGCCATTCAGCAATGTATGTTCATATTAACTGATGGGTGAGGCCACTAAATGGCTTACATAGAAAAAAAAAAAAGCAGACAGAAGTGTTTACTTAACTGCAATCACTGTTTCACACAATCACTGCTATCTGGAACATGCAAGGAGGTTTATCAGAATATTAAACACCAGAAAGAATGAAAAGTGCAGTGACAGTTACGATCGTACTACAGGGAACTAAGATTTCCTGTACCAACACCTGTTTTGTTCCCAGCTTTCCTATTACATTTTCAGTCCACTTGAGCCACAGAAGGCCCCCCCCCCCCCCCCTTGTTGTGATAAAAAGAGAAAATTCTGACCCCAGTCATTCACTGCTATTTCTGTCCTGGCTATGCCTTTTACACATTTGTTTTGGTCCAAATAACCCATGTCTAGGTTATATAGAACATCTTAACTAAGACAAAACATTTAGACTCCAAAACATTGAGGAAATACTCATATAAGCCCATTAGTCAGGAAATCTAACTAGATGGTTACCATCCAAGTGGAGTCTCTGAAGCTTAAAAAGATTGTGAATCAAAAAATTGCCCCTCCCTCTTCCCAGAATATGGAATTTAGAAAATAAAGAAACCAAAAGTCATTTAGCAGCAACAAAAATGACACCATCACTGTACCTAATTACACAGTTCAATATAACTGAAATTTGGGGTTTTTTTAGTAATAGCTACAAAATTATACATGCTTTTTCAAGAAGACATACTTTGAGCTACTGAAATCCATTTCAGTAATATCACCCTGTACTACCAATGGAAAACAGTAACAACCAAAGTACACCTACACCCATAGTAAGAAATCCATAACTTAAAATACAGAAGGTTGTGCTTACTTCCCTAAGCATGAGAAGAAACCAATGTTTTATTGATGTGGGAATTACTAAGTTGAATACTGAGGTGGGTGGGTTTTTTTTAAATATACTTGAAAAGTCATTTTCTGCTCACTGTGGATTATGTACTTATCGCTGTGTGTAAATCTTCACTGCAGCATTATAAAACTACTAGTACAGCCTTGCTATTGTTTACACTGGGCACGTTTTTTTCCATTGCTTGTCACACAAAGTAACTATTAGTCTTAGCACAGAATCATGGAGGGATCTCTGCAGGTCACCTAGTCCAGTTTCCTACTCAAAACTAAACCAATTATAAGAGGCTGCTCAAAAGCCTGGTCAACCAAGTTAAATATCTGCAAGGATGAAGTGTCCTCAAACTCTTAGGGTAACTTGTTTTAATCACTTCCCTTGATCTGTTGTATTAGCAAGAGCATAGCCAAGTTTGCTGCTGGCCTTCTTTGCTGCAAGGGCAACTGGAAAAAACTTATTTGCACCATTACAAATCATTTAAAATCCTCATTATTTGAGGCCATATTGAGCCCATAAACTCCCACTCAGTCATCTACTGCTGTAGGTATTTGGTTTTAACATCATGCTCAAAAAAGTAAGAAAGAAGTAGCATTCATACAAATTTTCCACTGAAGTAGTTTTGAAAGAAAATGAAAAACAAGGCTGCATGTAAAACAATTATTCAGTGCCCAGCCAGCAGATGACTACAATCAGCTGTGTAAAACACACTTTACTGACTATATATTTATAGTCAAATAATTGTGAATTGGGCTGAAGATGTGGAACGTCTGACCTACATAAATGTTACAGATACTAAAAATACTAATCTGCCATGTGTGTAGGTTTGTCAACAAATACTGAAAGATGGGATTTTGGCCTGTTGCAACTCAGTTTCATAACCAAGATGATCACACAAAGTATTCTTCATCACATTTTTGACAAATCAATAAATGAGCAACAAGATAAGACAGAGAACTTTGCTCCAGAAGGAATCACTACATTATAGTGATAGTTGTAATATAACTAGAGAAAAGCAGAGAGATTGTACAGAACAGTAAAATCAATTTCTACATGTTTCCCAGGACCTGTTACTCTCCATTTCTACTTTGTTCTGAATACACTTGCAAAGAACTGTGTGAATATAGTCAGGAAAACAATGTTCCATATGGAGAACCTCCCTCCTGAAATACAAGGGTAATACCGAGTCTTTGAACAGAAAGTCCTTGAACTTAGATAAGAAGTGAATTCGTAGCTATAATTTGGGGGATGGGTGGTAAAAGGAAGAGCAAAGGCTTATACTCACAATAGACAGATTTAAATAGTATAAGTATAAAATCAGGTTCCTGAAATTTGTGCTTTGCTTTTGCAGTATTTGCAGAGCTGCATTAGGTTTATGTCCCCAACAATGGGACTTTCATACAAAAGTTGATATAAGACACTTTTTCTCAGTATGTTGAAAGTTACATACTAGAAATGCAATACTTTCTTTATATGTCTCTGCACTTCCTTAATAATAAAGGTGGCATTCCTGAGAGGTGATTTCTTGAGAAAATATTTCCCTGGTTAAATATTGAGCTGATTTCATTACTGCAAAATCCCAGCTTTGTTTAATGAGCTAGATCAGTTACAATTGTTGACAGAAAAGAACAAATGGAAACAATGAAATCTCTACAGCCAAATATCTGCTTGATTGACTCCGCTTGACCATATCAATAGACTAGGAGCCAAATTTACCAACCTCAAAGCCACACATGCCTTTCTGACTGAAAAAAAAATAATAAAAAAGTAAATTATGGATTGAGCAAGGACTTATTTGTATAGTATCAAAAGCAGTTAGGAAAAAAAAGGAAATTTTCACGACTCAGTAGCTTTAAGAGATACTCATCAGTAGCTCGCATTCTGACTCTCTGAAAAGAAAATTGAAGTGTTTTATTCATTGCATTTACATGTAAAGAAACCTACCCAAGTGCTCCTCAAAACTGATTTCCACCACACAGTAACTCAACTGTGTGCTAGCTGCTTGTGTTCAACAGCTGCTTATTAGTCCTCTGTGTGGTTACTTCCCTTTTCTTCCATAGGGGAAGAAACACATCTCTGGTGAATACTGGGTAAACTTGTTAGAGATCATTGCAAGTATTATGAGAAAGTTTTAAGAACTAAGTCATTCCATTTCCTATGAAATAAAAATATTCCAAGTTCTCAATATTTATCTGCATACATCCATCTGTCTAGCTCTTGATATTCCAGGATTACCAATACTGAGTGGACTTCTGAACTATATTTTTCCCAGCTACTGAAACAAAACAAACATCCCAGATTATATTTAATGATGCTGGTTTACAGCCCTTTTCCTGTCTAACCACAGTGAATTGTTTAAAACCATAACCACTTCTTGTCCCAACTTCAAAAAATCCTACATTGTCAGGCTATCACAGGGTTATGTGTGACCTAAGAACAAGATGTGTCTGTTCAGCCATGCCTTGGTTTCAATGTCTTATTGAGGTAAGCAACCACCAAGACATGCTGCTATTCATGGCACCATTCTCTAAAAAGAAAACAAAATACTAAAATGTGCTTTAAGCAAGGACAGAGCCAAGCCGACTGGGCCAGAAGCCAGCATTCAGCATTGTGTACCAAACGTACAAACGCAAGAGTCTGGGGATCACTATGTTATCATACTGATTTCTAGAATTACAAAACGTACTTAATCGGTCTCCTGAACAGGAGGCTCAGGGCCTCTCACAGTCAGGAAGTGCCACCTCCTATAGGTAGGACTCAGGCAGTTCTTTCCATATTCCTCCAAAAAATATTCAGATGAGCACTAGGGTGCACGTCTAGCACTCTGTTGTGGCTTGTTGTCCTGCCAGATCTCCTGAGCAATCTTGATCAAGCACTGAACTGTTAACAGCATTTCCTTGATAATCTGGAAGCAGGAACCAAACGTTGCTCAACTGGCAACATTAGACTAAAATGAACTTAATGCTGTCTATACAATGAGGTCTTTTTGTCTTAGTGGAACATTACTTAAGCTATTGGCTACACTTTAAATGTCACAAACACCTCAGAAAAAACATGAGGAACAGTCTGCTGGAGCATCTAAGGGGATAGGGAGGCAAAAGGTCTGGCAAATCAAAGTCAGACAACTGAATTTGCCATTACCTTAAGTTACTGCCCTAATATCCTTCTATGATTCTCCTATGCTAGCCAACAATTTAAAAGTTACCATTCACCACTGGTTCCATATTCTCCCTTACATTTTGTATATATGGCAATGAATATAATTTTCTACTTCTCCAGAGCTTATTTCACTTGATGATCACTGTTGTTGCAAGGCTTAGGACAGAAAAAGGAAACATTGCACAATGATTTTAAAAGTTAGAATTTAAAACTGTGGAAGTCTATCTCAAAAATTCTATCTGCATTTTCCAGCATGCGCATTCAGACCTCATGCTTTGAAAAAGTTACTAAGATACACCTGCATTGCTGCTCACCCTCTCTTGAAGAAGTTCCACAACTTGTTGTACACAATCATTCACATCACAGGAATCGGTTTTCAGCACAAGCTCTGGCGCTTCTGGTTTTTCATACTCAGAGTCGATCCCAGTAAAGCCTACAGAACAGGAGACAAAGATCTTAAATGATCTCTTAAAAAAAGATGTCTGCATTTTAACACTATTCATGAAGCAGTGTCCTTGACACAAGCCAGCAAAGAGCACAAAGTTTTAAGTTTATTAAGAAAAGATTTCATGGGGAAATCAACTGCCTTTTCCTTTATTGAGCCATTTACTAATCCCCACCACGACTGCATCAGAAATTCAGCATTCTGCAGCAGGAAAATTGTATGATTGCTGACATTCAATTTGTACTGTGAATAAAAAACGTAGCACAAAAGAACCGCACACTTCAACACATTCATCAACTATCTGTCATTACTAGATGTGAATTTTTTTTTACTTTTTTTAGGCCTTAGGGTCTTCTTAAAAAAACAAAAGTCTGATTTTCAACAAGTATGCATTTAAATTCATGCAAGCAATACCTTGAAGAATAGGGAATTCAATCATCTATTGTATTAGTTTGCAATTAACATACCCATTTTAAGATAGCTAGTCAGACCCTTGTGGTTGTAAGGACTGTTTTCACAGACCACGTAAACGACTTGCAACACCTCTTAGGAATTTGCTTTGAAACAAGAGATTCTAACTAACCATGTATGAACAAGAAGCCAAAAAATAAAAATCAGGTCCAGTGGCAAAGCAGTCTTTGAATCTGAGGGACATAAAATCATATTCATGGGCACTAGTACAAAACCCTAACTCCAAAATAGAAGTTATTTTCTTCAGATACATTCTCAGTGAAGAGTCTTTACAGAGAGATGGTGACTACACTTTACTTTTTGAAAGACAGTAATTCTTACTACTACTATTTTTTTATAGACTTAAGGAGGCAATCAGGCTCTTTTTTTAACTAGTCAATGAACACAAAAAGAAGACAGACTAATCTTTAATTCTGACAGTCTGTAAATGAAAACTTGGAGCAGATTATGCTTTCTATGTGAGGATAGACATTTTTGCCCCGTTACTGTTTTGTGCATTTAATGCATTCAGCTCTCCCACCTAGAAATTGATCCCGGTTTCCTGCTCAATCCCATCCCCAGTTCACCTGTTTCTGCTTCACATTCACATTCACAGACTTCAGCGTGGTCACTTACGTGTAGTCCAATCACAACATGTCACTTATGTAGGAAGGATGAAACTATATCTAGGTTCACCTTTAATTTCTCCAGCTCTGGCTTTCTTATACAATCCCTTAACATCTCTTTGTTCGCAAACATGCAAGGGAGCATCCACAAATACTTCAAAAAAAGGCAAGCTGGCCCCTTCATGAATTCGTCTAGCATTATTACGATCCTAAAAGAGAATGGGAAAAGAAATACTGAAAGATTGCACCCATATAATATCTGTATTGCCTTTCTGCTTTTGAACTTCACTTTACATAACATTTACATAATTTTCTTTACCTGTTCCAGTGCTAAAAATTCCTGAGAGCTGTATCTACTACAAATAGCAAAGACAGAGCACATATTACCTGCAGCTCCTGTTAAGATCATCCTTCTCTCCAGGTCACCAGATTTCTGTATATTCACTTATTGGACAGACTGCACACTCCAAATATTCTATTTGCATGGCTTACTGATAACTGAAACAACTGGTGAATTTCATACGTGGAGAATTCAATAAAATAACAAAAAGAACCTTCCAAAAATGTATTAAAACCATCCTAATAATGTGAAAAAAAATAGCCATATTAAGTCCTACTGCAGGATCTCCAGTTCCACGAGTCATTATCAAAAGAATTGCTTGATCTTCACTATGACCGAAGAAATAACATCTTCTCATGCTACATAGCTGAGCTACAGCCATTGGGTTGTTCTTCAGGACACTTTGCATTCATGCATTCTACTTGTCTCTGCCATCCTTTTCTCATATGTAACAAAAAGTCTTCAGAAAGCAACGTGAACAAGGATTTAAGCTATTTTGCAGCATTAGCTAATGTCCTGTTGAACTAAAGAAGAACTAAGAGTAATCACACACCTTTTAATTAACTTGGTAAAATAGGGCTCACACCATCAATTCACTGAAGGAAGAGCTGCTTTTAAAAAACAGTTAAACTGAGGATTTAAGTGATCAATAAAATACTGTAATTTTGGTCAATGTCTTGTAATATCTTTTGCTTTTATTCCTAATGCTAAATTAATAATTCTGCCTAGGAAACTGAAGAACTGTTCCAGTTTTAGGAGTAATCTAAATTTTTTTATGTTTTAGTTTAGTGCTAATGAATGGAGTCATTGTCTCTAGAAAGTAAAAATGCCATTTTAGAGGAAAAGGAGGAAGCATTTCATCCTGGCTAAGCTCAGTGAGGAGCTCCTAGGACTCAAATTCTGAGTGACATTTTGCATTTTGCTTTCTTCACAATATCTAGAAGGTTTTCACATTTACCTGAGCATAAGGAGAGATGAAACTTGTGATGCACACCAAACCAGCATCTGCAAACAGTTTAGCAACCTCAGCAATCCGACGGACATTTTCTTCTCTGTCTTCTGGTGTGAAACCCAGATTCTTATTAAGGCCTTGGCGAATATTGTCACCATCCAAAGTATAGCATGGAATGCCATGGCATACTAAATACTCCTCCAGGGCCATGCTAACTGTGGTCTTCCCAGCACCAGATAGACCTAAAATATTAAATATCATTATGTGTCACAAGCACAGAAACAAATTAGGGCAAATTGCAGTGCATGTACACCGCTGGTATGAAAAGCCCATTAAAGTGACAGCAACAATGCATGCTTTTGGCCATTGAAGATACTTACCCGCAATAAAAGCTTAATGGCTAATACAGACAACAGAATTTGGGAGAATAAGACACAAAGTTAAGCATGCTGCTTGAAAGCAAGAGTTTGGCCTTGACAGCTAGAGGTAGTACCTATTTCCCAGTTGCTGGCAGTTGTTTCTACCTGAGCAAACTAAACTCAGAAACCCGAAATAAAGTTGAGGATTTGTCACATTTACATCAGAAAAGAAAGATCTCGCAATCAAGTAAATTTCAGTCAACAGAAAGGGACCATACCACACCCCTTGCAGAGTAACAGCACTGAGTTAGATACCACATACACAGAAAAAAACTTAAGAAACAGCAACCTGTTAGTCTGTTAATGCTTCAGAGAAATAAGTGATGCTTCCAAAACAAAGCCATCTCCCAGAATTCACTTCCCCTTTCTTTTTACAATCAATACAATTCACTGGAAAAAGACTATGCTAAAATAGCTACCATATTCATTGCATCAACATGCAATGTCCATTAATAAGCAAAAGTTTACATTAAAGTGCTATTTCAACCCAAAAAGACAAGAAGAACATAAAGAGAGGAAATCTTTACAGAAGTGATTAAGCAACATAAACTCCTAAAAATAAAATACAAAAAAAACAAAGTATCATATATTAATAGGTGAAATGGGAAGTAGGATGAGCTAGAATGGATTTTAAAAATATATAAATAAATCACAGGAGGTACCAACATGGTCCAAGAACTAGAATTAAGCAAAGGACAAGGCTAAGTAAACTTAACGTTCCTAGAGCACCAAACAAGATGGATTCTCAAGTTACTGTTCCAAAGCAATTTCTTGACAGTCAGCCTAAAAATAATAATACAATTGCATCAAGGATTCGGATGCCACATTCAACACTGGATGAAAAAAGGAGATACAGCTAAACAGCTTTTCGGGAGAAAAATTAAAACAAAACACAAGGAGCCTTAGAATTCCATAAAAGTACCTGTTAACCAGACTGTGCATCCACGGAAACCACTTCTTGTTCCTACCACTTGGCCTCTCTTATTTCGGCTGACATGATGAGCTTGGTAGGTAACATTGGTTGCCCTCTGCATTCCCTGTAGAAATAATAGTTGATTAGATCTTTAACTTTTAAAAAGGTAAGCTGGCACAGCATATTAACTCTTATTCAGAGGCACAATGAAATACTTAGAGACCTGCCAGTGGAAGTAAAAACAATACTTAATCCTTATGCTGCAGTAATTCAAAGGATGGAAGGAAGTTATAGAAGTCACCCACAGAAAACCATGTACTTTGTGCTCCTTATCTGAAACATGGGGTTATCAGGTTCATCAATTATTGTTTTCAAATGAGACTTTATTAAGAAAACTAACCGAAGAGAGATGAACTGCTGTATTTGAATCCTACACAAGTCATTTAAATCTAAGAAGATCAAGTGGATTCCTCTCACATCAATTAAGGTTCCTGTCATAAACAAACATTAGCTCACTTTTAACTCACAAAAATTCACATTTTCACTGCAAACTATGCATGCGATCCACCTTTCAGTTCAGCAGTCACATCTCTGAACCACAATGCCTTTACCCAGATCTTAAGTCTCCAAAATTATGAGGGCTGCTTTGAAGGTAAAGCCTCCTATTTTACTACACTGCCCCAGGATGTCGGAGATGGATGTTGGTGGTATGGCAGCAAAGGGGCAATCTGACAGAATGGTATCTGACATGGGAGTGTGTATGAAGCAAAGGTGTGGAGCTGAATCGTTCCATGGGGAAAAAATGGCATCCACTGACATTCATCACTTGCTGAATGTTTATGGAGACCAAACACTGGATGTGAGCACAGATAGGCATTTCAGCAGTGGCAACAGTGACGTGACAGACAAGCCACATTCCACTTAGCCATGCAAATTTTTACAAGCAGTGCATACACACTCTTCTTCATTGCTGGTGAAAATGTATAGCTAATGGTGGTGACTATGTTGAAAAACAGTGTTTTTGTACCTGAAATTTGCTCTACCTAGTGTTACTCAGTTCAGTCTGTTGTAGTTGACATGGAAATAAATAGGAGACCTTACTTTCAGACTGACCTACTGAGACAGTTACTGTATATTCTGAGTCTATATCCAACAGTATTTCTGAATGATTTTTTAAAGAACTTACTTACAAAGTTGATTTTCTGACAAAATTCTCTCATAACAAATCTGGTTGAAGACTTTCTTAAAACTATCTAGTCGTCACATTGAGCTGCTGCATCATCTTACACAAGATGGCAATGTTGACAATGTTCTCCTTACTTAACGTAAGCCAAGGGAACAGGAAAATCAGCCTCGGCATTCCCTTGAGCTTTGCTGGTACCTGGTTACAAGAACTCTGCTCATATAAGATCGAGATCTTAGATAACCATACCCAGTACATACAACCTAACAGTGAGAAACAAAAGCTTCAAGAAAATGCTGAGGGTGGGACTACTTGCTCATGTAATGCTGTTTTGACTTCTCTTGCTTACAAACATATTGCAAAACATTTGCGTTATCTTCTCTTCCATCATTATATCAATGCTAGCGGGAAAAGATGACATTTAATGGAAAAAAATAAAAGAAAATGAGGTAGGATATTAATCTATGGAGTACTAGCAGAGAGCTGTTCATAGTTTTAGAGCCATCACAAACCAGAGTTAACAGAAATACTACTTATGACTTCAAGAAATACTGTTGCATCGTTCTTTAGAACAGCTTTTCAAAATTTAGCTTATTATTAGAACGTAACAGGATCATATTTATTTGAATGGTTGTATGTGTCCCTGCACAGCTGGGCTCATTGCTGACAAAGACAGAAAGTCAGGGTAGGAACAGATGTTCGGATTTTTAAATAAAACAACTCTGTAACTCAGCAGTGACAGTCAGCACCTAAAATTAGAGGAAGACAATCCGTAAGAAACCACCACCTGCACAGGTGTAGAACAACATTCTATTTGCCAATTGTGTTATCTTCAAACAAATTATCTCCTACCTTCAAAATCGTTTTGCACATAAAGTCAGTGCAATAAAGCCAACTAAAACCAAAAGGCAAAGTCAAAAAAAGTCAACAAGTCTTTCTGCTTGCAATAGAAACAACAATACACTAACTAAAATCAGAGTGCTCTGAGTAGACGCATACTGTGGAACCTAAAATGATGAGAACTGCTTAAGGACTTGGCCTTGAGTTAAAAGGAAAGATACACTGTGGACAATGAACACACACATCAGTCCAAATTAACACATTTCTAGGAACATTCTCATCAATTCAAGCTCTACCACATTGTACAGTCTCAAAACACAGCTCCCCTGCCATTGTCTCAGTAGAGCTGCAGTAGATATTCATAGCAAATAACATTTGTTATTTCCTCCAGTTTCAAACTTGAGGTAACTGGGTTTGCCTAACACAACTGCTTTGTTATCTGTACTTAAATAATTTCCAAAAATAAAGAATTTCCATAAAAATCTCTCACCCTTCAAAATATATATATATATATATTAAAAAAAAAACAAAAAAACACACCCACACTTTGCTTTCAACTCATATCATGGACTCAATTATCAGCACAAATACTTTGGAGGCCAAGTTTGCCACTCAACAAGACTCCTTCCAGTCTGTATTAAGTAAATTACGCAAGGGCTAGCAAAGGAGCAGCAAAACTGATCCAGGTATTTTACCAGCCCTACACTTACAAAACCTACAAAACCCTGAAGAAGCAGGCAGAGGTCATTTGGAAAATTATAAGGACATAAGTTTAAAAAGAAAATACAAGAAAAGGCATCATGTAAGGAATTAGATAGCAAATATGACAAATTGCTGCAATGAAAAGGCCAAAAGATTGCTAAAACAAAAAGGCACACATGTGCAGTAGAACAGCCAGCAAGCTCAGTGGTGGGACAAAAATACTCTTGCTTTAATACCACCGAAGCAGGCATCTGAAAACTAAAATGCCCAAATAGGTTGCGTGCATTCAGAGACACAGCCATTCCCAGCAGGATGGGTTCACACACATGTACACCAACTAGGCAGCTCAGTGGCAAAACCCTCCTTAACTTCCAACAGAGAAGAGCTTCCTATGGAAGCACATTGGAGAGTTAAAATCTATCAAGTTATTCTTTTTGCTGACAAAAATAGTTATGTTTCCTAATTGCATCTACTTTCCCACTAGGTTGACCACTACCAACACTTACCAGCAAAAGCTGAACAATTGACCATTGACAATTAATTACTGACACACACAGTTACTACAAACACTGCTGTGGCACAGAAGAGTACTTAGGAGCAGAAATCAGTGGCTGACATTGGTTGTGCTCTTAAGTTACTTTCCAAGTCTTCAAATTCCTCTACTTAAAATTTGATGAGTATTGATTAGTGAAATTTAATAGTCATCCAAAACGACAGCAGAAATAAAGAGCAATCATTTCATTTTATCCTCTAGCAAAACACTGCTAACCTTAGAGAACCCTATAATCGACGTTAAAGGAAATGAAGCATATTAAAATGAGTAACAGAAAAGCTCGATGTTATGAGAAAGAACTTTTATTCTTAAAAAAAAAAAAAAAAAAAAAAAGCCAATTTAAACCTCTTAGCCGAATTACAGTCCTTATAATAATCTTTACTGAAAAGATATACTAAACAGTTTGGGTTTTGCTTTGGTTGTTTTGGTTTGTTTTTTGAAAGAAACTAAAGAAAAAGGGCATCAATCTCTAAGGCCTACTTACCTCTTTTCTTTCTCCCCCACACCCATTGGGAATTTCATCTCCTGATTTGCCCGTAAAATTATTTCTCCCCATGTTACATATCAAGTGCTTATGTACTGCTTTTAAAAACAGTCCCTGTTCACCGGGTTAAATTACAATAGTTCTTCAGTCCCCCTGTTACTCTGTAGTGTCAGACAAGAAGCCTGACATATCCTTTCCCTTTCTTCCCTCACTATGCCAGTTAGTTTCTCATGAGTGCTGTCCCAAGCTCATATTTTCACATTAAAGATGAAAAAAGAATGAAGGAGAGTTAAAATAAAAAGTTCCATCGTGCTTCAACAGCCATCTCTCAGCAAACCTGATCTTTTCACAAAGCAAGTCCTCTGGGCTAAGAAGCAAAGCTTCCAATGGCAAGTATAGATTTTCCAAGCTACAGCACCAACTCCAGACAGTCAGCTACCAGAAGTTTGGACTAACTCCATTAAGAACACAGTGTGAATACCCTACGGTAAAAATTTCCACAAGCTAACAACAGCAAACACATCCACCACCCTCACCCCAGTACAGTTTTATCTTCAACGCCTTCCCCACTTCCCAACCACTCCAGACATTTTCTAGGTCATGTGCTTACTTGTTCACCACTCATCCCTCGTAAGACAGGGATAACAATACATTTATATGGCACTTATACTCAAATGGTTTATTTCTTTCTCCTTCCGACCTCTTCTCTTCAATAGCCAAACAGCAACTTAAACAGAACATTTCCCATCTTCTCTGCCTGCACAGAAACAACTTAGAAAAATGTAATATTACATGCACTGCGACAAATGGGCTACAGCTGAGAGTCTGTCTGCTCATCTCTTCAGATGAGGTTTGAAAAGCTGCTGGTTAGAAGATCTGCCAAGAATGACTTCTGAAACTACCTTCTCAAATTCAGGTTTGAAAATCTGTGCTTTGGAATGAAGGCTGAGTCTAGACGTGACAGCCAAACGCTAAGATTTTTACCATTGTAAAGAAACTTCTAAAGCACTAATCCATATTCTGCCATAGCCTACAGCATTATTACATTTTCTCCCACTAAGACTTACAGCAAAAAAATCTTACTTTTATCCTGATACCTGCTCGCTGGAACACGTTTCACTACAGTGATGCTGATGTAGTATGTACCTAAGCAGCCTAGCACATCGCCACCCAATTAGCTAAACCACGCGCCCCTGCCACCTACACAAACTAGACTCACACAAGGCTGCTGTTGTCAGGCGTCCTAATGCTGTGCTGGTTTCAAAAATCACTGTGACAGAAAGCAAGCAGAACATTCTAAAGCACTGTGGATATAAGCAACTCTGTGACAACCAGATAACAAACAAGGAGTTTATCTTTACTCGTCAGCTGTTGTGACCACCAGCAGCAGCTCATTCACCAGTGTTGAACCAAGTCGTTAGCTGGCAGAAGGAACTGATCAAAATGAAGTTCTAACAGGAGAAATGCCTCAGCCAGAAAGAAATGCAGGAGATTCCTAATTCCTAACACCTCAGGACTTGAATCTGTGCTAAGGAAAGTGTTACACAAATTTTCCAACCGAGACAGCTGCAAATACTGACATTGTACTGTGTTGTGCGCAGCTTTGTAACACTGAGCATGCTGTGCTCAGAGGTAGGCTTGGCAAGCTCACAAACACACACAGAGGCTTATCCAGATGGAGGGGCATCCCAAAAAGCACCAGATGCCCAGATAAAGCCAGGACGACACAGCTCTGCCTGCTCTCGTAAGAGGTGCCGGTCCCACAGGGACATCAGAGGCTACCATGATCTCACTTTCTGAGGAACAAACACAGCCAGAAGTGGCAGGAGATTTGAATATTTGCAGAGCGCGTGAATCAGGATTATTTTTTTCCAGCAAAGCATATTGGATTTAAGGGAGTACTTCAGCTGAGGCCTTCTGATGAAAAAGGAAGAGGCGGAAGACTTCCTCTCCTTGCCTGCCACGTATCTTCTGGCCCTGGGTGACATTCAACGAACTCAGCAAACAGCTAATGTTAATTAGCTTCTTCCAATACAATCCCCCAGGTTTGAGTAAATCCATCACAGTTCTGCTTAGGGCAAACTAAATGATGTCGTGTAACTTCAGAACATACTTTTGTTGCTTCCTCCCAGCAAGGATTCATTTCACTCCTGATAATACTCGATTTTAACTTTTCCTCACAGAAGCTGAAAGAATGGAATTTAGCCATTACTCTGTTACATAAACAAGTTGGAACTTGCACACGGCAGAGGAGGGCTGGAATGGCACAGCACCTACTGAACCGCTCACGGTACAAAAACAGCTTCCCCATTTTTTCAGGGACAGCGATGGAGTTTTCTTATTCTTTTGGTAAGAAAGCTGTGGCCTGCTCTGCTCATAGCAAGCATCAACAGCAGCTCCGCAATGCTGCTACCGTACCAAATAACTTTGGGACGTTATCTCTCGTCCGATTCAGCTCAGCATGCTTTGAAAATAATCATCCACTTATTTCCCTTTTTTGTTTTTTTTTCTTCTCTTACTAGTCTTGCATCACCAGAAGTATCAAATGTGCCCAGTGAAGGCCTGCAATGTGCCTGCTAAATAGCTTCATTCTGGTCTGCGCTGTAAACCAATATTCCCCCCTCCTTGTGGACAAGAATGAAGGCTTTGGTTAAGTTTTTTTCTAAGCCCTGTCTCGACAGTTTTCCACAGAACACCCAGCATACAAAGAACCTCAGTCCTGGCCACCCCAGCTGTGTGAATGCCCACATTGTGCATCGCCTTCTCTGCCTTCTGCCTCATCGCTGGAAGAAGCGTGCTGGCAGAGAAGGCGGCAGGGATGAAGCCCCCAGCCCTTCCCCACAGGCAGCCCAGGCTCCCCAGGGCAGGACGGTGCACTCCGGAGAGGGACCACGGCGATGCCGACTGAGGGAGAGCGCGGCCGCTCCGGTAACGGTGCCGGGTGGCGCACGGCTCTCTCCATCCCTCCCGCTGCGGGGCAGGGCAGCCACCAGCCCGGCCGCCACATCACCTCGGAGCCTTGGCCCCGTCCCCCTCCTCTCCTCCGCACGCCCACCTGCCCGCCCGCTCACCCAGTTCGGCATCCTGTTGCTCAGCTTCGCTTTCTTGCACTGGCTCTCGGGCAGCTCCATGGCCGCGGGAGGACGGATAAAGGGAAGGAAGGAGGGCGAAGCCGCGCGGTGCCCGCTGATGCTCGATGCGGACGAAGCTGCCGCCGCCGGGTGCCGTGCCGTGGGTAGCGCAGGGAGGAGCCTCGGTCCGGCGGGAGGGAGGAGGGAAAGGGAGGAAAGGAGGCGCGGTGGGAGACGCGGCAGCCCGGCGTGCGCAGCGCCGTGACGCGCCCGAGGGGTGGAGGCGGCCGTGGGGCGCCGCCATTTCCGCTGCCGCCGCGCTGGGCCGGGCAGAGCGCTCTTGGCTGCCCCCGGCGGTCGGCGGGGCACTCCCGGCACGGGACTGCGCCCCCGAGACCGTCTCCTCGTCGCCAGGGGAGATGGGGCCAAGACGCAGGGTTGGGCTTGGAGTGTGGCAGCAGCGGGCGCTGGTGGCGAGGTGGCTCCTGCAAGTATGGCTTCCATTCACTCCCTGCATCAGTCAGGCTTCTCCATCGAATAAAGCTAGGAAACGGCTCTCGGCATGAATTTACAACCGTGAATCTTTGGATTCTTATTTCCTGAAGGGAACTGCTTTCACACACAGGTTCTAAGCTTATGGTGGAGGTGATGCCATACTGGCATACTGCGTAAATATTGGCTCATTTATATTAGTTGAAGAAATGAACTGCTTTAGGCACTCAAGTGCTAAGGGTGAAAACGATAACATGCTGACTAACCCAAATGGTGTTTTCTGTACACACGTTAGCCCATCAACTGTCTGTAAATTTTTTAGTCCTCTGACGTTTTAAACAGGAAATTAAAAGGCCGTACTGGTGGCTGGATGCTTCCTGTGCTATATTAAAAAGACATCCTTCCAAAAATCCTAATGCAAGGTAAATAACCTTCCTGAAATGAGGACAATAAATAAATACATAAACAAAACGCTGTCAGGTAGTTTGAAGGACAGAATTATCACAGTGTAACTAAGATATACAGTGACTGAAGTTGATTATTTAGGCTTGACTTGAATAGTAAGGCTGCACTGATTGCTACCCTGAAAGAACTGTCCAACAGATGATCCCTTGTTATATAGGGACATGCTGACAAGCAGTGATGGAGAGGGGGCCTGGGTTTTAGTTAGTCAAATCTCTCACGATGCTCTCCCAAGAGTTGAAAGAAAACTATCATACTGCTGTAGAATAGCAAGTTGGGAGCTTCTCTGTTGAATCATACTGAAGGCAGGCTCGGTTAACTGCACATTGCACAAAAAGACCTCTAAGATCATCTGATCCAACTGTCCACCTGTAACCAATATTACCCATTAAATGGTCCCTAAGTACCACATCTACACATTTCTTGAACACCTCCAGGGACAATGACTTTAGTGAGCTACATGATTCCTTCAACAAAATATTGTGAGAAAGCCAATGAATGGATCTTACATTAGTGAAATATGTAGATACAGATACCCATGATCAGAGAAATTATATAATCTTCAAGGTAATAAGCAAACATTTATGAATAACTCCTAAAAATCTCACCTTTTTTGATCACACTAATTTTATAAGATTACATATACTTGTGTATCTGGTATAGTAAAATATTAACTATACAGTAAAGCCACACATGGATTAGATAGATCAGGCAATCTATATTTACCTGTTTTACTGAGGTTCACGTCATGAGCATAGGCTATGGTTCATCAGTTCTTGTCAACCATTTCAGTGAACGTTGATATAAAGTAGATGCGTAAGTCCATCCAGCCCGTATATTTTGCTTCTCTAACATCTTAACCACCTTAAACTGCCTCCCTAAACTGTTGAAGAGGGAGATAAGAACAACATTCTTTAAACATATGAAGTAAAGCAATGTTTGTTTATACAAAATTTTGGAGAAAAAACACAACCTATGAATCCTTTGTGATGTAACATGTAAGCTCTGCACGGCTATTAAGGTATAAGTTTCAATTCCACTTTCCTGAAATCTTTCCCAGTGGATTGATTTAGATATGCAGACCAGGTGTTTTCTGGACTCCAAAACCAAATTCCTATGGGAGCATAATGAAATTCCAATTAATAAACAATCATCTCTGATGAATTGCTGTTATTTCTTTATCGGATTCCAGTCTGAGTTCATGGTTGCAGATGCTCTTGCAACTGTTCTCTACAACACTGTGCGTCTGTGCCTTACTAAATGTTGTCTGGCAAGAAAACAAGGGGCAGAAATAATAATATGATCTAAAATCTTTGTCAAGTCTGAGATCCCAAACTGAAGAGACCACTCTGTCTCTGAAACACCCACCAGGATTTAGTATTCCTGAGTTGACCGTGATGCTGAATATTCCTGCCAAACAGCTACTCTGTAAAATTAGCATAGTGAGTTTGAACTTAATGTTCTTTGGAGAGCAACAAAAACAAACCATCCACCACTGTTTGTGATTAATTTCAAAAAGGTAAATCGCATAACAAAAGATACTTGTTTTTAGAATCTAGTAATTATGAGAATCTAGCGCATAGAATAGTTAAAATAGTTAAAGAAACTGTGTTGGATTTTGATTTGAAAGCTGAGAAAAAGAGGCTTGAGCACATGGGAAGTTTTAGGCAAAGTATCATGGCACAATACCACTAAAAGACTAAAAGAAGAACTGTCAGCTCAGAGCATGTTTTACATACAGAAATCAGAGAATGACAGCTCACAGGGAAACCTTTTTAATTTCACACAGGGAGAATGCCACAAAGAATAACTCTCTACTGAACCAGCTTCTACGTGGACAGTTACACAATGCAGCACAAATCAATCCTAAATGTATAGTAAAAGTCTTAATGCGGTGCAGATTATCTAACAGATACGCAGTGCCATAACACAGATATGTTTCAGTCTTCAGAAAAATCAAGCTAGGTACTAATAACAGGAGGAAAAGGATGAGTTGTTTTGATTTTGGTTACATTCTGAAGAAATGCAGGAAAAATAACCCAACTATTCTTAATGATTTAGTCAAAATAAAATATCAGATATGATATTTCAAATGCAGTACTTCAGGAGGCAAACTTTCCCAAGATTTCAATGACGTAACACAGCTAAATCAGCCTTTAAAGTGTCCAAAATTAGGCAAGATTATTTTGAAAAGACTCCAGATATCAGTAATATAAAAGGAATGTCTAAATTAGACTGTATGTTATAATGCCTTCTCTGGCAGCCATCCAGTTCTGATGACATGTCCATGTAAACATGCATGCACTAAACAGGTTTTTTTTTCCTATGGGGGTGGGAGGAGGGGGAAGAAGGCAAACTACAACAGTATAACTCTGGTAGTCATGCAGACAGTTTTCTCTTCTGCATTTAATTTGAGAAACGTAACTTCAATATAGGTATTGCTGCCTGCATAGAAAAGGCTTATTGCTGCTCTGTCAAATATTTGTAACTCTGAAAGTCAGACCAGAAAGCAACCTTTAATGGCTCTTAACCATCGGTTGCTTACTCAGTGGTCAGCTGTTGGAGGTGCAGTTTTTCCAGTATGCAGACCTCCTGGCAGATGAAAAGATGACAGCCAAAACCACTTTTAAATCATTATCTGGGATTAATCAAATTAATGTGTGGATGCTCCCTTGTAATGCAGCTGATGTTTGTGGACAACACATCATCTACGTACAGAATTCACAAACATAGGACGTTCTTTATATACTTGAGTAAGATGCTAATATGAGATGTTTCCAACTCTCCATCTTCAGCAAAAACATTAAATAAATTCTTTAGTGCCTGGACTCATAAAGTTTCCAGCAGAACAATCCAGCTCAGCTTTTTCAAGAACACACAAAAAGATCAGCAGAAATGCTAAACAAAATCCTTAGTGATGAGAATGCCATTTGCGTTCCAGTGCGCTGTTCAATGTTCAGCTGAGATTTGTTTTCATGTCCTACAATACAGAGGATTAGAGTTCTCTGTTCAATTATGTTACCAGTATGCCCTCTGCTGTGCTTGCTCTTTGGACAGATAAACTCACTCCATGTATAGAATGAAGTGGTCAGCCTCGATCTATATTTTGGCTAGCGGTGAGAGATCACACTTGATGGCCAGTGCCAGGTAATATCACAACATTAGGAGAATCTGAACAAAATGTCATACATGATAACAGGACAGACAGCAATGCTGCATTGTCCAACACACGTCCAGCACTCTGTAGCATACCTGAGAAGTAGACAGGGGAGGTACTGGCTTGCGAAGAGACAGCAAGGGGGTGGGAACAACTAGTAGAACTCTAGCTTAAAATTCCTATAGAGGTAGTAGCTCACTTGTTGAAGTCACATTTAATTTCACTTCACAAGTACAACAAGGAAGACTTCCAGATGTAAAGCAAAAGCACATAATGCACAGGCTTGAAAAGTTAATGAGCATGCTCCGTGTTTTGCAAGGAAAAAAAAAATTACACATCTCCTCTAGAGAATGACCACTAGGGGTCATTCAGTGAATAAGAAATATTTAAGGCAGTTGCTTTTCACTTCAGTGATTTTCTGCCTTGCAGTTCAACGTTTTTAATGATGAACAAAACAAAAAGAGTTAAATTTACAAGAAAACTGAGTACTGGATTTTTAAGGCTAATTGTCTTTGAAATGTCTATCCATGTATTTTATACACTGAGTGACTGCTGACATTTTCAGGAGTGCTGCTAAATTTGACTGGAGCACAGGCAGACAAGAGTGATAACTGAATAGTCAGTCTGTTGTGTATTTCTCCTCTTAGGCAAGTAGCAGCCCTAAAAATTCTGGTCCTAATTCCAATGTTCAAAGGTTTGAAAGTATTAATCTGTTTGGCAGGTTTGTGTATTCCAAATTACATTGCCTTTTTTTGTTTTGTTTTGTTGTTTTTTTTAAATGTACTACATAGTTTCACGCTGTTTTATCAGTAGATAAAAGGACTACTGTATTTGTTTTACTTAAGCATCAGGAGCAAGATTGACAAGTTCTGCATAGAGTTTCTCTGATTAAATGAAACTAAAGACAGGACAATTAAAGATTTTTTTCCTCTGTTCCAGTGAAAATATTTCTTCAATATTAGGGGGAAAAAAGTGCGTATGTGTGCAAAAAGTGCTTTTTATATGGGAAAACAAACAAGCAAACAAACAACACCTCATGACAGTCCTGCAAATAAGCTAGACCTGTTTGGAACTCTACAATTAGCACTGAAACAAAAGAATGCAGAAGGACAGGAATGTGTTTAGAGAAGAAAACTGAGAGAAGAATAAACAGATCCAGCTCTTGTCAGGTGGGCATAAAAACCCCAAAAGCCAAGGAAAGATGAGCTCTTTTGAGCTATGAAACGAGTAGGAAAGATGAGCTGGAAAACAAAGCAAACCTGAACTTACTGCTTGTTTTCTTAGGGAAGAGGGCATACAAAGGACTTTCACTCTCATCAACAAGTCTAGGACATAACGTCCTTAGGAATGTTTTGCCAAATCAGTTTTGTTTTCCCTGTTGAAAGGGATGTTCCTCCCATTAGTAGATGGTTTTCATCTGAAGTAAAAATATTGCACATAGAAATCAGCAGAGTAAATTCTTATGTCTCTGTACTTCAGAGTTGCCTTCCCACCAGAGTTTTTTGCAACTGTTCTACCCCTTACCTCTTTGCTACTCACTGTGTACATCATTTAACTTGATTTTTATCATTAGAGTACAAACAATTTCCTTAATGAGAGAAGACTCTTTTTTTCCACAAATATTATAATGTAGTTTCTTCCTCAGCCATTTCATTTATTGAAAATGGAAACTGAGCTATTAGAATGCTTTTCAATAATTTATTACTTACAACATACAAGCCCATCTCCTAAGTATAAGTCATTTAGGAGCAAAATCTCCATCCTGAAAAGATTTGGGGGCTGTTAAATAAAGAACTGCATCTCAGTCATACCTACCTGTTGGAAACAACTGTAACAGCTTATTTGTCAGTGCAAAAATGGCACAGCTCTGAAATGTGACTTAACTGATTATTACCCTTGAAATTATTTATATGAAAGAAAATTAATAAAAGTTGTCTTTATCAGTTTGGGCAAGTACACAGACTTGCAAGCTTTAAAGCATACTAAATGGAGCTAGCAAGTCCCAGGATAATTCATGCTCAAACACTGCAGCTACAGCTTTAAAAGACTGGAAAATATTCTGCATAAAAGTTTTATAGCCACAAGTGTTGTACACAAGGACTCAAGTAGATCAGTGAATTGCCACGGAATCACTAAGCTTTGAAAAACACGTTCATAGGAGTCGCTGCTGGAAAAGTGCATTAAAGGCTTCCAGAAGAGTATGATCTGCTAGCTAGAAGCAGGACAAGGATTGTGGAATGCATGCTAGCAGGGAAAAAAGACATTTTTACATTCTAACTCCATTATTTGTTGCTAAATATCAGAACTTCTGATGTAAACTTTGGAGAGAAGCCTGGAACCATTAAAAGCACATAGATGTTAACCATCTCTGAAAAACAGAGCACTCCAAATAGGTCTGCAAAATTCCTACTTGTACTGTAAAGATTTTTAGGTTTATCCTTCAGAGTTTCAGTTTCTTGTTCTGTACCATATGAATAATCATTCTTTTTAGTGTTTGTTATCTCCTGAATTTGAGGAAAATGCTTTGAAATGGAAGATATTTTATCCTAAATATTAGTGTCGTATACATTAAATAAAGTTTTCTACTGTGATGGCATTTATTAGTATTGAATTACAAGATGCATTTCAGTGGAGAGCATCCAAGGGCCAAGGCTAACAGAGATTCAAAACACACTACTAATTCAGTTCAAAAGGTGCTTAAAGCCTAGCAATTCAAGTGAAGAGCATACAAAACTCTTCCATAATCCATATTTTCCTCAAACTACAGACTTTTCTAGGGGTTAAAAACAGAAATATTTGCCAGATGTGAAGCTTGAAGCAGCTTTAACTGGAAGTCTTTGTTCAAAACATCTCTGAGGAGCTTAGAATTCATATTTTCTCAGCATAACCACCTGCATTACTAGCTAGGGTTATGTAAGAACCACTGCCAGCTGTTTTAGTGTTACTTCATATCCTGATTAAAGGTGCCAGCAGCAAGAGTTGGTTAGTTAACTGACAGCTAACTAGGTGCCCGAGTAGCACTTTTCTCACCTCTCAGCTTGACCTTATTGTGGCTGCGAGCAGAGCTATATAGGGAACAGCCTGTGAAGCATTTGCACCCGTATCTCTCACCATGACTTAAGCTGGAACAGATGATTAGTGCATGTAATCAAATCAAAAGGAGCTGAAGGTTTTAGTCCCTCTTAAGAGGCTTCCAGCTCAGTAGCTTAAGGATCGATCTCTAAATGCTAGGGTAATCATTTATTTTCTTTTACTCCTTTTAATGTTCAGATACTGTTATGCTGACAGACACACCAGCAAAACTGTAACTGGAGAACAACAGCAAAAGAACTGCTGGCAGTTTAATGCTTCCTTCTTGCAGAGACAGTTTTGATCAGACTCATTTACCTACTTACCTGCATTCTTCCGTCTCCTCAGATGTTCTCTCTTTTGACTATAAGAAAGGAAAAACTGAGAAGGAGCATTATATAAAGGTCCCTGAAAAGTAGACTTGTCAACCCTTCACAGCTTTGTCATTTCATTGCAATAACCCTTTGAATCGCCATGAATTGTTGTTACTGTCTGAATAACTTGGTCAAGCTATGCAGGTCAGATAGGATTGCATCCAGAATCTGACATTTTGTTCAGAGGCAGCAAATAGTATTTCCAGGCTGGTGTCTGTTCTGCAAAGCTTCAATTTTGACAGAAGAAATTCTGAAAAGCACAGCCCCACCAACAATGCATTGGAAACCTTCAGAACAGCACACAATGGGGTAGGGAAAAAGAGTAGAAAGCATTCAGTTCTTTGTCATGTGAAGAAGGGAGAGAGAGGGAAGGAGGCAAAGAAACTGAGAAGGTTTGGTTAGAAAGTTCTCCTAAAACAGACCGTGAAATATCTCAGTAAGAATCCATCATTACTCCACAAGCACTGTAAGAATGTGTTCTTATTATTTCTTTGTCATCATACTTTCCTGGCTTTCAGAAAGTGAAACAGTTTCAGTTTGTTTCCTTCAAATTAGTTTATCAAAACATTATTTACAGACTTACAGAAGTAAATTATTGCATTTACTGCATCAAGAAGAAAGTATTAAATACCAAATGCTTAAGCCTGTAAACTTCTATTTCAGTTTCATGCCCATTGGTTCTAGGTGGACAATATATCCATCCTGCTTCTCTCCAAGTCATGAAATAAGAAACTCAGTTTTCCATATATATATATATATATAGGATTCTATATATAAAATTGGATTATATATATATATATATATCTCCCTTTATATATAGAATCCAATCAAATAACCTGGGTGACTGCTAAACATTGTTATGAATAAACAGTATCTATGTAGAACACATTTATACTCATGAAGCAAATAGAAGGATTTGTTATAGTCTATCTGATTATGAGCTGTGTTTATCTTGGATGTCAAACTTTGATTCTAAGCCATGTGTCATTTCTTTACCTGCTTTTTGAAGCAGAGTTCTAACGGAAGCTGGCACAGGATCATAGCATTTGACTATGAACTTTTGGACAAGGAGGTATTCGTATGACAACATATCCTTTCTAATCTGCAATGGGAGGAAAAGATGGAATATTTAAACCACATATCACCTGGTTAAAGAAGATGGGCGAAAAACAAAAACAAAATCTCACAGTGGAGAGGCTTAAAAAGTTAAAAGCACTGATTTCCTTGGGCATTTTGAACAAAAGCAGGAAGATCAATTGCAGGAAGAAGTCCTTCACACTGAACAGATAGAATTTTAAAGAGAAGAGAAAAAGCATGTTGTGCTTGGCTATCGTTTTCCTACCAATAAATTTGGTACAATATAAGTATTGACAGATGATATTTTTGGTTTTTTTATCAGCTTCCTAAGACTTTGCTTTTACATCTATGTGTGCCCTGAGAACTAAAACACCCTCTGCATGAATCAAATTCCTCTTGAAAGTTGTTTAAGCAAAGCAGTCTGAAGAGTCAACAATAGGCATAGGTGTCAGTTTGTTGAACTGTACGTTCAGTTTCAAAAGGGAGCATTAGTTTGCACCTCACAGTACAAATGTGAGCACCTGCAGTCTCTTTGTACTACAGAATCTTAACACATCAGGCTCAGTGGACTGTTAGCAAACAGCACAATCTGGTAAGAGTCCAAGGAGCAGACTGACCTGGTTTCAGCATTTACTCATTTATTACATTGTGTTTCATGACAGATGTGATTGCACTTTGTTTGGCATCTCTAAATCCTTATAAAGGTTGTATTTGCATGTGGCTCTAAAATCCACAGTTACTGTTTAAAATATATTCACTTACATGTTAATTTACAGAAGAATCGAGTAAGTTTCAGCAGAATGCTTAATAGTTACTAGGAACATTTTAGGCGGTTTATTATTATGATAAATATTTTTCCATATTTATGGTATTACTCAGAGTTGGATTGAAATGACAAAAAAATTAGAGCCGTACAAGAAGAAAGAGCACTTCAACAGTATGCCTTTGTTCACAAGAAAATTGGTCTGCAGAATCATCTTTCAAGATGTTATGATAGAATGAAAAACAAAGCTCACAGTAACTTGAAAAAATAAAGAGCACATTTGGATAGGAAGGACAAAGAAGCATAAAGGAAGAAGTTAAATAAGGCAGAAAACAAAGCAAGCTTTGAATCTGTAGAGCAAATTTGCAGACGATCAAGACAAAATTACCTGAATTGTAGTTATTTGTGTATGGAGTTATCTTTACAGTAAAGTTGTTCTTCCTAAGAAAATTGTAGAGAAAACATCATTGCAATGTTTCCAGTGTTAATGCATTCACTCACAAATTAGGGTAATTAATAAACTTCATGGTTGCTTTGCATAGGGAAAAATGGTTACATTTTATTTAGCTTAACATATTTAAACACAATCTGTGTTCTCATCTCACAGTGAGTCAACACAATGCTACCTAAATTCAATCTAATAAAAACAGAGGGGTAGCAGCATGAGGCTTTAGTTGGTTAGGTCCTAAGTCAAGATACTCTGACCTCAATAATTTGTATAAATAAATATACTGACTACAATTAAGTAAGGTACCTTTAAACTCCCTCTGTTGTAGCTAGTCAGTGGAACAGATGGAAGAGCAGTCTTGTTACAGCAACAAGGTTGTTTGCTGACAAAGAACTACTTTATCCATATTTCAACCAACCAGGTTTTTTGGAGGGTAGTAGGAGAAGGTTGTCATGTAGTATTTTGTACAAAATGATAACCTGCAATGGTCACAAGAAGGGACATGACAGGAAATACAGCTATGCCTTGTTTACATACAATCTCATAAATCTCTGATTAACCCAAAATACAGTCCAGACAGAAATGAAAAAGGTTTGTTCTAACTAAATTATTTCAGTTCTGCTCATTAAATTTCTATTTGTCTTTTAGAGCAGCATTATTGTTTAGCTAAAATGCTTTGATTTAGGAATAGCATTTTCATAGCAAACTCATTTAACTTCATTTCAGCTCACACTGATTTTAGTCCATAGTTTGGTAAAGTTGTTACTTGACTTCATCCAGAACACGTTTTAAAAGCTGCGTATGAACAGCTGGCTCCCTGCTGCTGGGGTAGCTCCATGTGATCCTGAGCCTTTGTGTCTAGTACCTTTGTTCACGTTCAACTGACCCATATCATAAAATTACTTCATTTCTTGCTGCCATTCACATTCACCTTGCCTCATGTGCCTGGAACAGTCTCCATTCTCTTTGCATCCCAAGCATTTGTCTGTACTTGCAGTTTTAAAGCAGAGCTATAGTGACCTGTCCCCAGCGTGTGGAGAGAGTTTAGCTGCAAAAGTGCTTGCTTCTGAATGCATTTTTAGCACCTAGTTGTTCTCTACAGATTTTTTTTTTCTGTTTTGGTTTTGCAGAGCTAAAAACAAACAAGGAGCGTTTTGTGGAAACTGTCATTATGGCACTCCATGAAAACTGCACCAGATGAAAGCATAAAAGCAACTATTGTGGGAAACCACATCAAGATCCAGCCTGCATTTATTTACACAGCAGCCTATTAAACTTTATTCTGATCTGGTATATGACAACGTTCTCCATAATCTTCCTGTGTAATCTCAAATTGTAAAAGTACAGCTGAATGTATCTTTCCTACCCCAGAGTATGCATCTCATACGTCTCTTGGAAAAATTCCCAGAAGGGTAAATAGGATGGGCTAACATGACAAAAAACAGAAGAGAAAGCCAAGATAAGCAACTTGCACCCTTGTCTTAAATATATATATATATATATATATATATATAAATCTTTTCAAGTGTATAGGAGATGTATAGATGCAGCTGAACTTTTGCATTCAACAAAACTATAAAACCAGTCATTTCTTCTCTGCAGATGTCATGAGGGTGCTCAAAGCACAATGTTCACTGCCAGTTCTTTCACACAGAATGATTTGTTTGACACGTAGAACACAAACTTCTTGCAGGCTTTCCCCTGAACTTGAAACAATGCAAGCTTTTCATGTTACTTGCTCAGAAAATTGTAGCTGAGATCCAGCATGTGGTTTCCCACCTTTCCATAAGATCTGCGGCTCAGAGAATAAAAAGAGCAGCCATCTTGTTCTGAAATGACATGCAATATATCTTCTGACTGAAGGAAAACATGGGAGCATCCATCCCTATGCAGACACTTCTCCACATTTGGTACTTCTTAGGGTCTATATAATTTGGTAGGTTTGGACAATCTCTTTCACTCCTCAATTTAGCCTCACCCTTTCCATCTAAGACCACAGTTACCAAACCATTAGCTTGAAAGGCTCTATTGTAGGACTAACATTTATAGCAATCCTTGTGATACACCAAGACAGCCCTCCCCTCAGAACCTGTAATCTCTCACTTCAGAGCTTACATTTGAAGCAGTGTGGTTTAAAAAAAAACTTTGAAAGAAAATGCATTCTTTGGCACTAAGGAAACCCACAGGCTTCTGGTCCTTGTGATTAATCTATCTGATGCCCAGGAAAATAGATGCCTTCCTTCGCCTTAATAGGCATGTCCCTGAAATAGCAGGCATGGTAAACACTGACGACCTCTTTACATTCCCGGACATTAACAAAAAATAAATCTCATCCAATGGACATTGTTTTCAAAGATGTAGAACAAATTACTGTATCTCCTTGAATACTATTGTTTTTTTAAAAAAAGGAAGGCATCAGAAGAGTTTTCTTGTCAGGTGCTCTGGCTTCAAGAGAAACCGCACTGAACTGTGGTCAAGGCTTTGTAGTACCGATGTCAGAGAGTAAGACAGACAGCAACGGGAGACCCAGAGCTTAGTGGAAAACATTAAGGCGTTCTGTATTTCCAGTTGAATGGTGAAACTTCACACTCATGCCTTACAGAAATGTTAACTTGATGTTCTTTCTTTACTAAGCAGAAATCAGATTTTTCTGGAATCATTACTGGGAATGCTAAATGGCTTTGTTTATACAGGCTACTGCAAGGGAAAATCCAGTTCCTTTCTCGAGGAGCAGGAGTTCAGATTCCTTCTTGAAAGTTTTGATCCCTTTCTACAGCATGGGACAAATGGTAAAATTATTTCATCCTGGAACTGTATTTTCAAAATAAAATTGAGATGGATATTGTGAGAATCTAAAACGTAAGTTTTAATATTTCACATAAAATAACAGCAATGCGGGATACCCTACAGATTTCAGTTCTCCAATGCTCTACCTATTTGGAAAAACTCTGTTTCATATATCTGCTGTACAGTAGCATTTGTACCATTCCTTCTGGAAAATACCTTGATCTTTGTATTTGCTTGTTCTTTTTGCAAACTCTGACAAAAAAAAACCCTATAGAATGCTGGTCAGTACAATACTGTGCAGTTGATGCATCTTTCCTGTTCTGTTTTGATGTAGATTCCAGTAAAAAAAATAAAAAATCATGAGTTAATGAGGAAATATATCTGAGAAAGTCAGAATAATATTTAAAAAATACAAGCAGCATCTTTTAAGAACATAGCGTACAACAGAGAAGCATATGAACAAGATGATTAGTAATCGTTATGGTAAATCACAGTGACTTCTAATAAGAAAGAGAAACAGGCATTTCTGTTCTGATGTTCTGATTAACTCAAATGAGATGGTTATAGCAAGCCTCCTCCTTTTATTCCCTAGTTTAGATACGGCCCCTGTAGATTTACTGACCATTAGGCAGGCAGCCAAATGCCTTCCATTTATGTGCTTATTATCACTCATGGAGGGTAAACTTTCTACCATAACTGTTTTTAAAGAACATTCCTTTTCTAAGTTCCTTTCAAAAAGGAATAACATGCTTTAAATACAGCATAGGATTTCAAAGTCATCCATGTATGCCTTCAGCACTGGTAGAAAACCTACCTTTAACCAAAATTGAAATTACTTTAGAAAAAAATAAAGTACGTGGCTTCTCCAGCTTTTCTAATCTAATTTGAAAGTTTATTCACTTAAAAAATAGTAACTAATTTAATAAAAATAAAGTGAATCCCTCGGATCCTGGAGCACACACATGCTACTTTGAGAAATATGGTGTATATGATGCATTATTTGCTATATTAGTGATCTGGATGGCTCACAGAAAGGTCTAATGAGTTCCAGAAAAAAAGGCAAGAAAGGGACAAAGAAAGCTTAACTGTGAGCAGTGGAGAGAAGACAGCAGCAGTGGAAAGGAGAAAAAGAGACAGAAGGAAGACAAAGTCCATTGTATATATATAGCATTATATTGGAGAAACACAGACTGTTTAATTGGAAGCTGAACCAGCTGAGCCATTACCATTCCTATTTTCTGTGCAGTTTAAGCATCTTCCATGTTTTCATGTAAATAAAAGAAAAAAAACACACCAACATGCATTGATTAGGAAACATATCTGAGGAGGACAGCACAAACAACAAGAAAGTGGCATTTTATGAGACCCTCACTGTTCTCTGTGCTCCTCTGTCTCCCTATCACTTACACTTATAAGTGAGGTGATCTTTCCTCATGCACTGCCTGGCTTAACTTGATGCGTAGTTGTTTCTTCAGGTAGCTCAGATCTGCTTCAAATAGCACAGTACTCCTTACGTAGCATATTTTTGGAATTAGATATCTATTTAAAATCCATTACTATGCCTTAAATACTGAACTGAAAAGCAGAGGGCTGGTTAATAAAGCAAACAAGGCAAGTATTGGATCATATTACTCAATATCAACAAATGAATTATGGGTAGAGAAGAAAAAGTAATCAAGTAAACTACAAGCCTATTAAACAAACTTTGGTAGTATGCAAGGTTTTAAAACACCCAACATACAAATTATTAATACATCAGTGTAAATGTATATTTAAAAAGAAGGGTAAAGAAGTCTTTCATGGGAAGAATGCTGTATGAGGCCTACCTGGATGCCTTTCTTCAGATAAGTGCAAAACAACCCCCTTTTTTTTCCCCCCCAGTTAAAAATAAACTCAGGGATGCAAATTTTGATGGACATTACGAAACCATTTCATACATCAGCCTTTCAAAAATCAGCTGAAAATGAGAAAAAGATTACAGCATAAGAGAAAATGAGAGCTTAGGGCTAGGAAGTGAACTGGAATCAGATCAAAATCACAGAGAAAAAATGCAAATTTCTTGGTGTTGGACAGGCTGTATTATCTTAATTACCAGGGCAAGAATTAAAATAAAAAGATTCAACATGTTGCATTGCAATGGGAAGTGTACGTTTGGAGCAAAGTTACCAGCTGAATTTTCTTGGATTAGTTTGGAGACTAAAAATAGTGGATAGTATCATAGCTAATTTTGGCACAGCGTAAGTGCGCTTATGACATTTTCCTGATTACAAAGTTTGGAGGCAGTGTCAAAGCAGAAAAGGCCTGGAATATCATAAAGGTCATTGAACTTCAGTTACAGAAAGGGGGGGTGAGGTTAAAAAGTACAAAGTGCGAGGTTGTACTCTTTGAAATTACTAACTGGAATTTCCTACTACCTGCTAAAGGTTTATGGTTTAGAAAAGAGATTTAGAGAGAAATCAGTATTTTCATCTGTTGGAGCAGAATTATGTCCCCTCAGACAGAACTAGCTATGGAAAAAAATGTCTCCCTACAGACAGGCAAGTGTTCAATCCATTACATAAGATTTTGATATGGCCTTTTCTGGAATAATGTCAAATAAACAACAATCCTGATGAGATTAAAAGAATTTATCTTATTTAGCTTACTGTCTTTTTGTTATTTATTCACTTGAAATCTGAGGGAATGTGTATTATCACTCTCTGAATATACTGGAGATAAAGAAGGGGAAAAAAAGATGCCACCAGAAGGAAAGATAATTTAAGAACAACTCAGTTTAGCATAAGATCACTGGCAAATATGGTCATAAAAATGTATCTTGGAAATCACAAAGATTTCCACGTCTCCAGGACACAAACTACTGCAGCAGCTTCCCTGTAAGAGTATGAAGGAAAAAAAAGCCACCCCCCCCACCAGCCACCACTTTAAAACTCATTTAAGATGAAAGTTCTATAAATTAACGAGTGGGGTTATATTATCTGTTAAGTTGCAGGAAAAAGCTGGACTTTGTAGCCCACAAAATCTTTTCTGATCCTGTATTTTTTCAGGAAAATAAAACAAAAAAAGCAGGTAAACAGGCAACAAGAAGATTTCTGTCCAAATATAATGAAATAAAATGTAAATGATATGCAGCTGTGATCTGACCACCAGGACCTAGGTTAGCAGGCAATAAACTGCACTTTCTTACTCGAAATTCTGGAAAACTTTACTATCCTGTTTCTTTTACAGCATACCCAGCTGCTCTTATAACTACTTTTGGGACATTTCCAAAGCAGTTATGGGAGGTCGATCTGCGTCCTTCTGTCTGAGCAGTTCTACTTTCATTTCCATTACAGCAAATAAGGAATTGTTTTCACTATACTAACAATTCAGAGCCAGGACCTCTTCTGCTAAAGCTCTTGTATACCACCCATGAAAACAATTTACTCTCCAGGGATAGTACCTCAATAGAAACAGTTTTCAAGTTTTAGTGTGTTTTTGACAGAACGGAAAGGAGTTCTTGAATTTTATGTACCTACAATATAGATACATCCAGATGGGGAGTCCTCAGTACAATAGAGACATGGACTTATTGGAACACATGCAGAGGAAGGCCACAAAAATGGCCCAATGGATGGAATATCTTGCTAAGAGGACAGGGTGAGAGAGCTGGGGCTGTGCAGCCTGAAGAAGAGAAGGCACCGAGGAGACCTGAGAACAGCTTCTAAGTGTCTAAATGGGGGCTGTAAGAAGGAAGGGAACAGATTCTTTAGCAGTGTCTGCTAGGACAGGACAAGGGGAAATGGTTCACATTAAAAGAGGGGAGATACAGCTTCGACACAGAGAAGACATCTTTTACACTAAGGGTGGTGAGGCACTACCACAGGTTGCTCAGGAAGGCAGTGGATGCTCCATCCCTGGAGACAGCCAAGGTCAGGCTGGAGGGGCCCTGGGCCCCTGATGGAGCTGTAGGTGTCTCAGTTCTTTGCAGGGGGTTTGGACCAGATGGCCTTTAGTCATCCCTTCCAACAAACAGTTCTATGATAGCTTTCTACAGCTGTGCAAACCTGGAGGTTCTGTTTCCCATAAAGCTCAGCTGGTTTTGCCAACACAAGCAGTTGGTCTAATAAAAACCCCTTCTCATTAAAACCTTGCCTTAAGCATCTTGTAAGCAACAGGGGAAAGCCAAAACTTAAAAGCTCTCCTTGGACCACATTGTTTATGATGAAAACAGTTTATAAAAGTCTAAATAAAGTAACTGATGGACAGCTCTATCACTGCCAGTCTCAGGCTCTGTGTTTTGGTGCTCTTGTTCAGTAACAACTGACTTCCACAGCTGCACTGCCCCCAGGGCAACCAGTAACTGTGCTCATTCCCCAGAAGGTCTGTGGAGCAGCTCCCTCATACCACCTTTTCTTCTGTCTCCACAGCACAGGCAATCCTGGAGCGTGCTGAATTCATGTAGCTCAGTAACTGTACCAGGTTACAGCCTGCTGTTGCAGTTCTGACATGGTAGCTCTTGCCTTCAGGGGCTCCAGGCCATCACTGTACTTTTTGGGGTGCCTGCCACTCAACCCTGGCTTCCATTCCAGAACAGACACCTTTTGTCACAGGGCCTTGGTGCTCCCATAGACAGAGCAACTTGGTGGTTCTGCTGGCTCTGCCAAGTCAGGAAATGCAAAAGGTGGTGGGCATCATGGGACCTCACAGAGGGAAGCTCTGAGAGACCCCAGGAGGCCCCTTGGCCCTACAAAACTGAGCAGTTTTATCCACGACTCCCTGTTGCAAATTCTGCAGCTTGTGCTTTTCCACAGAGACATTTGCTCTAAGTCACAGCTTGTAAACTCTTCGGGTGGTCTCCTAAGGCAGCCAAGCACACAGGCAGTGCTTTTATTTTAAGGAGAAATGGGAAAACCATTTGATTACAAAGGATGCTCATGGAGGCCTCTTTAATTTTGATTTCTTCCCGCTTTACGGTATAAATATAGCTGAAGATTACAAAGGGTTCTAAAGTAAATACCAAAAGACAACATTTAGAGTTTTCCACACAGCTACACCCTAAACCAATAATATAAGGGAATCTGTCCAAAACTTTGAAGTGTTATTATAGTTTGTGACATGGCAAAACACTGGAGTTTCTATGTATTTATTTAGCCAGCTACCACTCCCTCAACAAGCTTTTACATCTGTTTTTTTGCTACACCGAAATACACGATGTTAAGAGTTATAATATTTTCAAGGTATTTGTATCACAAACTCACGTTCACAATGTCTCCTTAGCTTTTACTTACACGATAAAAATGAAGATCTGTTTTCAATCTATTTTGAGAAGGAAAGGAAACCTTTGATACAATCAATCTATTTTCTCCTTAGTCGTTTCCTTCCCACTGAATGTTTTTCCCATGGTTCTAGCAATCAATTTTTCTATAAAATACTTTTTGCATTGGATCCTATTAAATAAACAAAAGAAGACAGATTAGTATTGTTGTTTGTGACCGCTTGGTAGCGCATAGAAAGCATCAATTGGTACAAATGATGTAATTTAACTGAATGATATAATAAAGCAATTGCAATTAGGTTGCTTTTTTCTTTTTAAATTGTCCACCATTTGAATTACAGTAACTCATGCGCCTTCTAAAATCAGATTCAGTAACTGAATTATTTCAGAAGACCAAGTTTTATGGTTTGTTTTGTTTTAGTGTTGGTTGATTGGTTTTGATTTGTTGAGATTAGGAATTTGTCAGACTATATTACTTATTATGTACTTTAATCTCCTTCCAAAATGACTTTCACCTGCAGTTCTCTGTAATATTCATACCCTAGGCAAAAGTGCACTCTCCCTTCAGGTAAATGTACTGCACTGCAATTTCTTTTAAGAGCACTGCCAGCAGATTTAGCGGGAGTTAGATCCCAGTTCTTTCCTTGCATAGTTTGGAGTACTGGAGTTTATGAAAACACCTTAATAGACTTCAGTATCTCAGTCAGGTGGGGACAAAAAGATCAGAATGTTTATTTCTCAGAAACAAATGCTAAACTTTACAGTGGGACTGAAGTTGATATTTACCATATATTGCAGCTTCTCTTTGCTACAATTATAAGAAAGCCATTAAGTTTATGCAAGAAAGCTCAAACATAATCCACTGAAGTCACGTGCAATTTGGTTTCTAAGGTTTTTATGGAAAGTCAAAAGAAAACATTTGGATAAAACATTGAATTGCAATGTTGGGTTCTTGGAATGAGAACAAAAATATTTTGCTATTAAACAAAAATATTTTAATTACACTGGAAGCCACACAGAGTTTGTGATGCCTGCTCAAACCCCTGCTTCTACAGAAACGCATTAACAATACATTTCAAGTATTCCTATCAGACGGGTGCTACGTATTGGATGGAGTTCTTAGCACATATAATTCTACAGTACTATGTAGTAATTGCATCTCAATGTTATTAGAAGCTATATTATTTTAAACAGTTCTGACAGTTCCTCAGTAAAGTACTATCCACATAAAAATTAGTCGGAATCCTAGAGCTATATGGATGGCTGTGCATGGGCAGGTGTTTGTTCCAAGCACCTCCATGTATTGATGGATTACTGGAGAAGTAAAATATATTTTTCAGGAACATGCAACAAGTATTTTCGAAACTCAATATTTATAGGCAAGCCAACCTGAAATCCAGTGTTTCTGCAGTACAGAGTTGCAGTTGCAAAGAGCACACAGTTTATTTCTTCTTTAACTTTAGACAAGTATGGAGCAATGCTAAATCATAAAGCCAACTGCAATTATTAAAGCAATTTACTGAGACTACCCAAGGATATAAATGCAGGTATGTGGAATGTGCTGTAGTTTTTATTATACCCGTAAGTGCATAAGACTCTTAAATATTCTTTGCTCTAAGGTTCAAAGGTAGAGATGGTAATAACTTTCTAGTATTTTTTCTTAGCCAACACAATGCATTAAGTGTAACACTGGCTTGACAGATTTATAGCATGTTGCTAATACAGAATATCAGTTCATTGCCTAGAACTATTGAAGAACATTTGAACTCTAAACTACAACAGTGAAGGTGAAAGGAAGAGAACACAGAAAGGAAAAGCTTCAAAAGTAAAAAAAAATAAAAAAATAATAAAATAATTAAAAAAAAATTAAACTATTACTTCATATTATACATAATACGCAGGCTGCCCACAGAAATGGTAGACTTTCCTTCTCTGAATATATTCAAGCCTTACCTGGCTGTCTACCCATGAGACCTGCTGTAGGGAACCTGCACATAAGGGGAGTAGACTTGGCAATATCTAGAGAACCCTCCCAACCCCTACAATTCATTGATTTTCTGTAATGAGATGAAAAACACAACAATGACAGCAAAAAAACCTACAGGCTACAGTAAGTGAGGACTTGCTCAAATACAACAGCCATGTAAATAAGGAAAAGAAACTGCTTACCTTCAAAAGGCCCCAAGTACACAGAAACCTCCAACAAAATAATTTTACCTCCACTGCCAACCCTTAAATGAGGTCTGGGAGGGGGTGGATCCTGTCTCCAACCCTTCTGATCACTCAGGTACATTGTATGCTGAGCTCCCTTGGGTTGGTGCTGCCTTCCCACCAGGTGCTCCATCACTGGTTCAAGCCCTGACCTGGCATTTCTACTATGTCTTTGAATGTTCCTGGATAGATACTCAAAGAAGGTGGCTTTTTAAAATATTTCCTATTTCACATAATACTCCTGCAACTACTAATACTGCCTGAAAGTTTACTGACTTAGTCATCACATCAACTGGGATATTATGAGGGTTTGTATGGGAGCTGTTGAATCACGGCCTGAACCACTGATTGATCACTTGAGGAGAGCACTGGGTCAGCAATGGGAGCACAGGTGAAGGCAATTCAGCTGCGTAAGCAGAAGGGGTACAGCCTTTTAAGGGCCCCATTTAAGGGCTGACTGCTACTGGGTAAGGATGTCTTTTTGTAGTTTGCTCCCTTTGGAGGTTTTTACTGTGAGCCTGGGGCATGAGTGACTGTTTCATTAATCTTTGATTATCTTTTTTTATCACAATAACCTTTCTAACTGTACAACCTATACTATCCTAACAGTACCACCCTACTAACTGCATATTTGTTGATTATGCATACAGGGTGTGTATGCAAGAACTGCACAACTTCAAGAATAGTTAAGAGAGATGCTTTTGTTGGCTCTTCTGAGTATTGCTGGCAGTAATCCTGATCCTAGATCCCTTCTTGATACTAAAAATTTTGTGACTTCTACAGATTAGGTGGAAGAAAATTGACTAAATTTGAAGTGAGAACTTGTTTATTACTGCTCACTTAACTTCAGGGTCAGATTATTTTAATTTCAATCTTTATCTCATTGCTTCTTTTAGGACATGGCAAATAATCTACTAAATTGTTCTCCAGAGATTTTAGTTCTGTGTATTTAAGTGATCCATTTCATTTAATTTTAGCAGAACGTACATTAGAATTAAGATGGCTATCTAATCTACATCTACAACTGTGAGGAAGAGAAGATAAATGATTTACCAAAGTTGCTTTTGGTGGATTTGCTTATTTTCTGTCTTTTTAAATTGGTTAAATAAAGTCTACATGATACACAGTAAATACTGAAGTCTTAAAACAAGTCAGTCAAAATAGATTTCATCTTTGTCTATATCTCTTAACAATTCCGAAGCACAGCTTTAAAAATAACTTAATATTTAGGAGTTATCTGCTTGAATATGTATTTATGTTTTAATTCTTAATAATAAATATGACTTATATAAACACTGAGAGGAGTTTATACTGAAGAGCCTGTGGAATCAGACAAGGCAAGGGAAAGCTGCAATAGGGTATTTAAAGCAAATTATAAAGGATAACTATTTGAATAACGTTAATCTATTTTTATTTTATAAATAGGAGTGGTTTAAATACAAAGCAAGTTAGATGGCTTGGGGCAACTGAAAAACAATGGGTTTTGTATTGTATTTTGTAAGACTTATTTTATTGGTATCCTCCCTTTTTACGTGTCTTTCTGGATATGCTTCATTGAAGTGAAGGGTGAATAAATATATCCAGGCTTGATTCAGAGTGGGTACAGATTTCAGCAAACTGAAAATCAGACTAAACCAAACTTCTTTTTTCAGAATACAGTCAATTTACCAATTCAGTAGTACATCTTTACTTGTAGATCTGTGAGGTGTTAAAAGCAGGAAAGGCTATTCTAGAGCTGGAGCAGTACTTAACAGTAAAGTTTTAAAACAAACAAACAAACAAAACAACCAAAAACAACAAGCTGAAACCAAACAGCTTTTACTTGAAGATGCAAGTTCCATATGGCTCCTCATAACATAAATCAACATCTTGGAATGCCTTGAGTATATCCTGAGGAGTTAATGTTGTTAAGGCATCTCAAGAAACACTTCTAAATCCAGCTGGTTTTATGCTCTTTAGCATGTAATCACTTCATAGTCATCATAGAGCAATTGTGCTTTACCTATAATGCTTTTTTCTTGTTGATATATGTAGCCTATTGCCTCGATATTTTATATGTTGTGGTAAGCAAACAAACAGTAATGGTAACTCAATGATAGCTGAAGCCATAGATTTGTAAAGTTATTTCTCTAGCATTTTAAATAGCAACAAGAGCTACATTCAAATGAACTAGCTCAGCTACTGAAAGTAGCGTAGCTATGGCAGCATGCAGTTCAGTGTCAGCTGTAAGATGTGCCTGTGAAAGTAAGTAAATATTTGGACAACTTGTTGGCAGAGTTCTAGTGCTGCAACAGTACCCAGCCAGCACATGTGGCACTCAGAAAGAGCTGGGCCTAACAGCACTGCTATACCTATCAGCTGCTCAGTGCTGCAGAGTGGGCTCAGGAGCAATCATGAACTGGCAAAGAAAAGGAAATAAAAACTGTACTCTGCTTATGAGTGTGTGTGGTAGACTCTTAATCAAAACTGTAAGACTCTAACAGTTGCTTCTGCCCAGCTTTGAGCTGTCAGTTACTTTTCCAAGTACACAAGCATGATCGTTATCTGCACATCCAAAGAACACTACTGCTTCCTCTCTATATGTTTTCTATAAATGTTTACATGTTCATCTAATGATGATAATAATCAGATGGTCACTTTACAAACTTATTTTAGTTTCAGTACTGCCAGACTGAGGAGCCCAAGCAGAGGGGCTTTGCCAGGAGTGCTTCAGAATGTTCATGAAAGGCCAGATGCCATTCCTCTAGAAAACTACAAACCTGGATCATTTCACAAAGTTGCTTTATAGTGCAGACCCAGTTCAGGGCAACATACTCATGACCAGTGTGTGCTAGTCTCAAACATCTAGGGTTGCTCATTTAATATCTATATGAGTTTGTTTTCTGCCTTGGAAGAGTGTAAGCAGGCTAACGCTGTGGGGGCAAACAGATATCCCACTGAAGTGCATTCCAAGGCCTGTCACTTAAGCTGACTTTGCACCAGTGCCTTAAGATTCAGTGTCTGAGGGTAGTTTTAATGTGCTGATTGAGGTATTATTAGCAACTAAATGATTGTTAGAAACCGCTCTAGCTAAGCCAGCTGACTTTACAACTCTGCTGCCCTTAAAACTGATTTCAGGAAAGCTTCTTTTTTTTTTTTTTTTTTTTTCCCTAGCATCTAATTTGTTTTAGATATGAATAATTTACAAGCTTTTTTTATGATACACCACAAAGGATCAATACAGATATAAAACATACTCACTACTGTATATGCCAGCTATTGCAAAATTCCATGCTGTTCTTTCCACAGTACAAATTTCAAATATATGCACCAATTCAATACAAATTGTTTTTCTTTATATCATAGGAGCTATGCATTAATTCAATAGCTAATAGTATTTCTTAGCTTTCTTTTATCTTACTTCTAATTACCAAGTCAGATATCCCCGTTACTTTCAGTGCTCAGCATAGGTATCAATAATAGCCATTCTCTTCTCAGGGTTCATTTGCTGGAAGTTTCTGCTGGGGAAAAATAAGGTAAACTGAAATAAGGACCAGTGTTCATAATTAGAACCTGTGTTTCCGAAATGGGGGTAGTATCAAACATTAGTGCTTGATACATATTTTATCATACTTATGCTTTTAGGTACTTACTATGCACAGACACTAGGAAATACTGTTATTTAGATGGCCTATACTCATTTGGCTTTGAGGTTTCTGACAGACAAAGGTATAGAAATGCACTTGCCTAAGAACATCTAAGTTCTGCAAAATCCATACTGTTACAGCTAGGCTTCAGAAATCAATATTGATATGGCTGATGATAGTTTGCACTGTCCAGAATGACTTGAATCTGATTATAAGGTTCTACATTTAACAATTGAGTTATTCGACAGGAGCAATTTACATAACAGGATTGAAGGGAACCTAGAGCATAGCAGTGCTTCAGTTTATAACCTGAACATTCAATTGGCACTAGTATCTATCTGGAATTTAGTTGGCTAAACACAAAAAGTGGACAGGAAGCAGAGAAAGTGGTTAGTTACTATACAGAACAACATCTGAAAGTACATGTAAGCCGTGAATGCTGAGTATATTAAACATTTTTTCCTCAAATGTGTATAAGCAGAGTTTGCCACCCACTGACACAAGATACTGTCATAGCCAAGATTTGGCTGGTTCTAAAAATAGCATAAAATATACAGATTTTAAGCTTCCTTTAGTTTGGAGAAAATAAATATTGAGAAGTTACGTTTATTTAATTTATAATCAAAACAAAATTTTGCCAAACTTCCAAGTCTGGCAGGTTTTACTTGTTCTTTATTTACAAACTTGTTTTCAGTGATGAATCAACATAGCTTTTGTCCTCGGGGTAATCGGTCTGGATAATGTCCAACACGTGGCTCTCTGGAATATAATACAAAGCCTTTGTAGGTCTGACCACTGTTGTAATATGCATCTACACTTTCATTTGACCCTGTCAGCTCTCAGTGTTTTAAACCATATTTCTCTACTTCCTCTGCTCCTCAGATGTTTTCTTGTGCATTTTATATTCTGTATTAAAACTAATGTTAGCCACCTACCCTTCTGGGGTTGTATACATATGTATAATATTGGAATGACTCACATCCTCCTGTACAAGGTCCTAAAACTGTTGTGGTCTATTGATGTGTTTAACTTGTAATCTTTCCTTTAAAATTCAAAAATATCCTTCAATTTTACCTCTCCTCATTCCCACTGTATATAGCAGAAGGAAATTTTGAAACAAAACAACCTCACTTCTGTTCACCATGGATACTTTAGTTTCATTTGTAATGTTGGCAGAAAAGTGCAGGGCTTTGGAAGGGATTAGTTCCTTTTCAGTGCTAGGAGCTCAGAGGTACCAGAAGCTGTGTATATAGCAGCAGTGAAGGCAGGCCATCACTGGCAATACCAGTTCTTGTCCCTGGGTTGGATTACACATGATTTTGAAATGCCTCACTAACCAAGCACATACCACAGAAATTCCCATTGGGAATTCTTATTCTAAAGACAAAGCAGAAAGTGGTACTTCTCAGGTACTGTGCCAAAATAAAGACTCCTACTTCTTTTTTTCAATACAAAATACCATAAGATTACAAAAGTCTTCAGTTAATACTGCTGCATCCTGGTAGATCTTTAAGAAGCTCTTTATATTTCACTTGAGCTATTAAAAAATGTATAAAATATCTCCCACTGCTGCAGCGTGTTAAATCATATGAACCTCTTTAATTGGCATTGCCATCCTGGGAGAACACTTGACGATGCCCCACAGGTCTTATTAATGATCACAATTATAATGTATAGAATAACTGTTAAAACTATACAATTTTAAAAGTTAAATTGATTTTCTTGATTGTACTGCCTGTGTGCAAATTATAAACAAATTGCACACAGATTTGCACATAATTGTTTCTTTTTCTTTTTTTCTTTTTTTTCTCATAGAATCATAGAATTGCTCAGGTAAGAGAAGACAGTAAAGATCAAGCCTTGTTGCCCTTCTTTGGATCTGTTCCAGCACCTCAATATGTGTTCTGTACTGAGATGCCCAAAACTGGACACAGTACTCGAGCTGAGGCCTCACCAGTGCTGAGTACAGGGGCAGAATGGCTTCCTTAGTCCTGCTCACCACACCATTCCTGATACACGCCAGGATGCCATTGGTCTTCTTGGCCACCTGGGCACACTGCTGGCTCATATTCAGCCGACTGTCCATCAGTACACCAAAGTCCCTTTCCATCAGGCAGTTTTCCAGCCACACCTCCCCAAGCCTGTAGGGTTGCCTGGGGTTGTTGTGACCAAAATGCAGGACCTGACACTTGGCCCTACTGAAATTCATATGATTTACCTTGGCCCACTGATCCAGTTGATTCCATGTACTAATACTTTATCCTGTCGTTTGATGTGTGACCACTTCAGCAAACTGTGCAATTCAGACAAAGTGTTTCATCTTTGATAAGAAAGCGTAACAGTTATAAAATATCAAAAATGTCCACTAGAGCTGTTTTCTCAGCTTTAATTACCTGACAGTATTTTTCACATTATCGAACAGAACTTTGAGATCAAAAGTAATAAACATTCCTGTGGAGATATTAAAAGAGAGAAATGTCAGATAGATAAAAAGGGGGGAAAAAAAAGTCCCTTTTAGGTGACAGAGCACTGGAACTTCTTGACCAAAAAAATTAGATAGACTGTCATTAGAGTTACCCAAAACTTGGCTGGACACCCCTAAGCAACCTGACAGAGCTTGGAATTTTGCTCTGTTTCTACAAAGGGTTGAACTACACGACCTCCAGGGGTGCCTCCAGCATAAGCTTTGTTGTGATTTACAGTTATCTGTCCATGTCCTACATTACCTTATATTTCAATCCCAGAAAGAGATGGAAATACTGTAGGCAACAACTTATAATAGGAAATGAATGCTCAGTATAAATTTATGTTTTTGTTTCCACATGTACTATTTTAAAACTTAGTTCCCAGACTAACTTGTTTCAAATACACTTTTTAATATGTTTATAGGCTGAGCTGCTCTGTATTAACTCTAAGAAAGGCATTCATCATGGAAAGCTTGACCCAGAGTTAATTTTAGAGGTGCTAGTAAATGCTGCTGTTATAAAGCCCCTTTTCCTGTTTATGGTAAGAACAGGTATTTTCTCCATATACTTACTATCTTGCCAAAACCAGGGGTCATTCGCAAGGTAAATCTCTGCTTCTTTAGTGTCAATAAAATTTAAGGAAACACACAGAACACCTCTACAATATATATTTTTTTAACTCATGGAATATTTAAATAGTGAAAGAAATAATGTTTTAGTCTACATTTTTTTTTCATTACTACTACTGATGTTATTTGTATTTAGAAGGTGGAATATTAAGATAACTTACTTTTTTCCAATTCACTTTTGAAACATGAAGAGGTCCTCACAGTTTATCTTGCACAGATAATTTCTGTGAAAAGATAAAGGTGACCACAAATAAGATAAAATGATGTAGAAGTATACATCCATTAGTGCTTTGAATATAAAGCCAACTGCCTATTTAGCAAACAGTCATGCAAAACCCTGGGAAGTCATGAAATATATATGGACAACAGTAACTTTTCAGCCAAGTTCAGTAATAACAGTGCAGACATACAGTCAGGTTTGTATTTTTATGTGAGGATCTCAAAATTACTTGAAAAAAAAAAAAAAAAGAAATGGGGAGAAAAATATGGACTTATTCAATACATGTAGAAATTATGTGTAGGCTTAAATACAATCCCAAACCCTCAAAACCTTTGATGGAGAAGGCTGATCTCAGGTCCCTTATAAATACATTCTCAAAAAACACTCCAAAAATACAGTTAGAAGCAACTTCTAACTGTGTGGAGCTGAAAATAGAACTCCAGTATTCTATTTAAAAACCCCAAGATAAACACTAGATTTACAGTGTTCCCAATAGACTATACAGTTGTTGGGGTTTTTTTTGTTGTTGATGTTGGCTTATTTTTTTGGTTGGTTATTTTTTAAAGTTCTTTTGGCAGGATAATGAAGTTCAGCATTACACTGTTGGCTTTTATGACCTTCTTTCCTTCTGTAGCATTCTTGGAGCAACGTTATAATGTGGTCATGTTAAAAGGATTTTTCCATTACCTTCTGATTCCGAGGTTGTTTCTCATGTTTTGTCTTCCATACTGACCTGCCTCACATCTCTCACATCTTTGCAAGCACACATGCTGACACTCCCCCTGACAATAATATGATATATTAAAAAAAAATATTTATTCTCATAATTATTATAATATTTTAATGATAATTACTATAAGATTTATTCTAGGCACCCTGTATTTTTCTAAATAAAGCCTGGATGCATATGAAGAAAAAAATACTGAATATGATGTTACAAATAACCAAATGCTTACAATAATCAACTAAATATCCATTACACGTTAACCTTTCAAGCAGGATTGAACACATGAAAAACTAAACTTTCTTTAATGCTTAAAATCTAAATACCTGTATGGTATGTGAAAAGAGTCTGATTTTGATTCAGGGTAACATGTCAAAATGCTGCTTATTCTCACTGATCAGAGTTAAGTAGTTACTTACCATGCATATAATTGTCAGGCCATTAGATGCCAATGCTTCCTCATAGGAGTTACTCAGTTATTTCTGATTGAGAAAGCAGCACTACTCTTGAGTAAAAACCTAATACGCCTTATCTTTCTTCATAACATGAGAGGAATCCAAGAATCGTCATATTTCTGGTTCTTATATAGTTCCTTCTTCAAAGTTGATCATCCTGTAAATGTTTTATACTTTTGTATGTTTTATGCCTATAATTGAACAGGCATAATGCCAATTCAGCTCAGAGCATACTTTGTCAGTATTGATCGTATTCAGACTAGATACAAGAGTCCCATCAGCTTCGGCCTGTAGGATGCTGTTCCATTGCCATCATACCTTCTATGGCCTTTCCTGGTGTGTGCAGCTCTGGAAACATCTACAACTTGTGATTAATTCATAAAAGAAGAAGAATCTTCCCTCTTAACATCCCAAAGGTCTGCCTACATATAAATTTGTAGTATCAAAAGCAAGGTTATGCCACGGTGTTTTCCACTGAGATATAGAATACTGTCAGCCTCCTCACCTCTTCTATGATCTGCCACTCTTAAGGTAATTTACTATTCATCTTTGTCTCACCAGACGATAGGAAGAACTGGTCTCCCTATGTTATGAGTCACCCTTTCTGCATTCTCCTCCAAATCAATTAAAAAATATTAATCAAAGGAAAAGACACATTAGAACATATTTTAACTACAGCAAATGTACATTTGGCAGGATATAACACTTCCCAGATCCCTTTACTTTGGCTTCATACCCATCATAAGCCATCTAGTCACATCTGTGTGATGATACATACAAACTGGCATAGAGACTCGTCAGGAAGTGTTTTTTTCAGTCTAAAAAGTCATCCATCTTTTAACTGTTTCTCAACTGAGGCCTTTGTGCCACATTTCTTGGGCATGACTTTCCATAAGTAGAATGAGGGCATTTTAGTGTTATGTAAGGGAGCTCTGAATTACTTCTGATACATTTCAAATGCAGTGGAACAAAGGCTTTCATGCACTTTTTTTTCAACAAGTTCATGCATCTTTTGGATCCTTTAAAACAGAAGACATATTAAAGGCCTGCTAATACACAGAATATCAAAAGAAGTGTGTCATGTTTGAAATTCAGACTGATCCATGAGTCAACCGTCTTTCACTTGTTCATATCTCCATGGTTCATGACTTATTCACTCTCTTGAAGGATATCTGTCAAAATGTCTTCAGCCACCACTTTGCTTTCAGTTTTGATTCTCCAGCCCTGCCCAATACGATGGAGAGATTTCATTTGAGATTATTTGTATATCTTTCAGTATTTTTAAATTATCAGAGGAATAGGTTTGGGCTTGTGTTAAGGCATTACATATTTGAGGAGCATCACACTACACTCAAAAAAAAAACCTGCACTAAGAGCAGCAATTTTTTTTTATTCAATGCATAACTAGATTAAGCTTAATTTGTTGGTTGTTGGTCCTTTTTATTTAAAAGTTTTTTAAAAAAGCAGCTCTAGTTGTGCTAGTCAGAAAGAAAATAACAAACAAGTACTGTGAGTAATAGACAAGCCACTGGAATAAATAAGCAGTACAGTCTTATTCTGCCACTTCTGAAGCTTCTTGCATTGCCTGCTATCAGAGCTAGGGGAGCAGACTGGACATGAGGTTAACCTAGTATTCTATTTTTCACTGTATGTTCCATTCTGAATTTACATTCAGGTGACAACAGCAGTCATATTTTTTAAGTAGGCCAATTGTCCTTCATGCAATTATGTCAGCTGCTTAGGTATAAAAATAATTGTGTCAAAAAAAGTCTTCAAACTAATAGAATCCTAAAATGTAAGACAATGAGATAAAAATTACACCACATAGAAGCCTCAGTGAGCTGTGGTAAAACTTAGTGCTTTTGGATTGCTCATTCTCCTTCAAGTCTTACTTCTTTCTCATTCATTTTCTCCTCCTTTC